>NW_017306377.1:1083017-1100114 GCF_000935625.1 Nanorana parkeri
TTCCCCTTGTGTAATATTGTAAAAATTAATCTTGCACTTTAGATAAGTACGGTAGTAATAATTTTTTCTTTGATTCTAGATGTCTGCTCTTTGATCTTCACACTATCGTATCCTGATGTGACCTATTACAAGTATTTATGGTGTTGCTTAGTTACGGTTGCTATGATTTTCCATTGGTGTAAGAGATTACTTTATCTTATTGTTGTAAGGCACTTCAGATGGGATTTTGCCTTGACAAAGGACACTTTTGGAGCACATAGTTTGTACTTGATTGAAACTCCACAATTCCATAACATTGTTCACAGGTGCTGCAATCCACTGCTTTCATATACAGTATATTCAAGAGAATGAAAGCACAGCAAATTTGACTCTTTTCATCTCTTTATATATAAAAAATGTATCTTTTAAAAGTTACTTATAAGATGTACAGGGTTCAAGAATCCAACATTTTGTGATCCCTCTAAAATGTTCAAAGACATGCATTTAGATTCCCAGTCAATCATCTACTGCAGCGGTCTCAAAGTAGCGACCCGGTACTCTGTGGCCCGTGGCCAGCTGACAAGTCAGGTACGCGGTCACGGACCCTATACCCGACTTGCAGGGCAGCTACACGGTCTGCATCTCTGTTGGATGCAGACCGTAGAGCTGCTCATGTCACTGCCGGCATACAGATGCTTTTGGCCGACGTCTTCACTAAACGCAGGCCAAAAGGATTGATTAGTAAGGTCTGCAGCAGACCTTACTAATCACTGCTGGATCACCAGGGATCGTGCCTACTCGCCTCCTCCCTGCAGAAACATATGCAGGTGAGGGGGCTCTTTGTAGGTGGAAAGGGGGGTATATAGAAATTACATGTGCATGTGTGAATTCACTCTAGAATTCAAAGCAAACTCTATACATCAAGTATGTATAAAGTTTGCTTTGGGGTGAGTGTATTATTGTAGGGAACAAAATTGAGTTTGAGACCCCTGATCTACTGTAATAAGAGTCCAACTCTACCCGACTTTAGGGATTGTTTGGATCTTCTCAGTGCATAGTTGTACTTGATTGTCAAGGACCTTGCTTTCTGTCAACCATCACTGTACTGTGCATGTACCTTTGTGGACATATGGCATATTGTCCCTATGTGCCTTTAAACCAGCTCTAGGGTGCAGTATTTGTATGTTTGTAAATGACTAAACTACTACATGCACATTCATGCTGCGGATGCAGCTGTTTGCCTGGAATAAGGCTTCAGTTTGTAACATCCACATTGCATTAATCTTTGCGTATGACCTTAACTTTTATTTATAAATGTTTGCTTTTCCCAAGACAAATTATTAGAAGGACCCAAAATGAGATCTTTGCCAGTAGACCCTTTGCATGCCTAAGCAGATTGTTATATGTTTCTGCTATATGAACATAAGACCCTTAAACCGAGCATCACCAAGCTCTGGATCAACACTGATAATGCAAAAAAACAAAAAAGAAAAGAAAAAAGCTATTTAGGGTTATTATCTATTACTATTTGGAGACCACTTTGCTCCTCTTATGTACCTGCTAAGAGTGTAGTAAATCACATTAGTCTGCAGATGTCACTGTTGCAAGTGTTGTCTATAAAAACAAGACAGATTACCAACCCATCAGAAGACACTGGAGCAATCTAACCAGGTGTACTCCTATTCTTCAGCCACACATAAATAACAACAGTGCCACTTTTTTTTGTTCAATTCTTTATTTTCCTAACATACATGGGAGAACAGATATACATCAATGCAACCCCCCCCCCCCACAACACTATCTTTAATGGCGCTTAATTAAACATACTGTCACACAAACAATAGCATTATACATCCAGTCACGGGTATAATAACAATGCAGTGAAAGCCATCCAGTCATGTTCTTTCCATTAATTATAAAAATTAGGTATCAGAACTATAAAGATTGTGTAAATATGACATAAAGTAACATCTTATGCGTGATATATCTCCATTGGATGAGGTTTATTTTGTTAATGCAGGGAAAAGTGAAGTGGGTATGATGTTGAAATGTAGCAGGGGGAATTTATGGAAGGGAGCTAAAGTATAAGAACAAAAACGAGAGAAAAGATAGGCTGCAGGAAAGAGAAAGAATGAAGAAGCGGTAACATGAAGACCTCCTCCCACTTTGAGCAGACCTCCAGAGCTTCATGAGGTTGAGTATGGAGGTACAAGGTATGGACGGACACTAATGGCCGTACTGTGGACCCTTGGGGGACTATTTATAGACAACTTGCAGGGCCAATCACCCTGTGAATATCTGTAAACGTTTGTTTTGAGCGAATAATGGCAAAATACATCTTGATACATTTTCTTTTCAGGTCGAATGTATTGTGTTTTAATAATTACTTATTTCCTTTGCTCCTCAGCTACATCTAGTGGCCATAATGCAGTATCACAGTACATTCAGCCTGAAAAAATGATAATAGCCCTTCAAATATATGTGAATGTTCGTTTTGTGTGAATAATGGCAAAAAATAATGTTCACAGATTCTCACAGGGCAAAGGACCCTGCAAATTGTTTATAAATAGACCCCTAAATGTACAGCAAATGGGGTAAACCATTGGACTGGATAAAGATAGTTGTAGCAAGTAATATCCTGGAGGCAATCAGGAGAGTTTCAGAATTCCAACTAGTAATACCAGTTTCTTCAGGATGAGGTGTACCAATCTCTCAGTGTTACTGGTACTGATTTCCCTGTACACTATGAAGGGAATTTATAAAAACTGGAGCAGACAAAATCTGAAGCAGCCGTGCATGGCAACCAATCAGCTTCAATCTTTCATTTTCAAATCTTAACTGAACAAACTGAAGAGAGAAGCAGATTGGTTGCCATGCACAGCTGCTCCAGATTTTGTCTGCTCCAGTTTTGATAAATCACCCCCTATGTACTTTCCCCTGGGAAACCACTGACCTGATTTTCCAAGAAATGTCTCAATACAGCAAGCAGAGCCCTTTCCGAGTTGGAAAAAAATCAATCAATAGACTTGTTAGTGTTTTTTTATTGGGCAGGTTGTTGGCTTGAGTAGGAATTCATCTGGTTTCTAGGTAGAGATGACAATAAAGTGTGGCGTAATCTCACAAATTTAGATTCCAGAATGAGTAAAGCTTACTACGAGACCAGGAAACGTGGAGCAGGGAACCTTCCTCCTGTCCTCTACACCAATCAGGCAATGCAATATTAGGGAGGAGTTTGTCCACATCAGGAGGTACCCTGTACTGCCCAAATGAATATTTAAATTCTGCCTCCTGATAATGATTGTAGATTGAGGATTTTTGGGCAAAAAAGAATAGTCTTTCCTCCTGTTCTATGTGGTATTTTATACTCAGGTCGATCGGTGGTGGGGGAAACCGAAGAGTAAATAAATAAATGATTAAAGAGTGGGTACAGTAGGTTAGATAGAGTCCCAGACAAGACACGAACACAAGCACAAAGAGCATATTGTTTTCAAATTGGCCCTCTCTAGGCCCAAATGCCAGGCCAGTTTGAATGGACGAAGCTTTACAACTACAGAGTAGTGGTGGAAATTTTGCATTCCTTCTTGCCTCCCACATAGTCCTGTTGGGTGAACACTACGGTAAGTTCTAAAAATGGGAATGCGTGAGAGGAGGTAGTGGACGAACAAGTTTTGTCACTACAAGGGGTAGAGTGCTTTGGGAGGGTTCCCAATAAAGAGTACCCCAGCCAAAACACATGTACCTGATGCTGATGGGCAACCAGGACACCCCGGTGAATCTAAAAAGGAGGGTTGGACATGTTAGCCTGATGACATACATCTTCCTACATTTATAATGGAGGCAGAAAACTGACAAGGAACCTTGTGACCAAACATTGCTGGGGGTTCTATTTTTTGTTTTGCATATGTTCACAATGTAACGTTTCTCTGCAGCCCCTGTTGCATTTTGGCTACATTGTGGTGCCGTTCAAAGGACTCTGTGGGGCGAATTCATCAACATTGGAGCAGACAAAAATTGGAGCAGATGTGCATGGCAACCAATCTGCTTCTCTCTTCAGTTTGTTCAGTTAAGATTTGAAAAAGAAAGATAGAAGCTGATTGGTTGCCATGCTCATCTGCTCCAGTTTTTGTCTGCTGCAGTTTTGATAAATTCCCTTCTGTATGTTTATCTGCTTTAATCACATTAAAGACGGGATTTTGAGATGCACATAATCGCTGGCCAGGTAAAATGAAAATTATTTGAATGTTTTTTATGCAATTACTTAAAGGAGAACTATGAGGCGAGTGAAAATCCCTTATCCTCATAGTTTGAGCCGACGTGTGACAATTAAACTGTCACAGGTCGGCTCAATAGATCGGAAGTGAGCGAACACATACCGGCGCTCGCTCACTTCTTGATCATCTCCCTGCAGAGAGCCATGACTGTCAGTCACGGCTCCCTGCAGGGATTCCCCCCCTCCCCTCTCTGATCCTCCAGCGCTGACTGGAGAAACGGACCAGGGGCGGGTACAGCTGGCTCTTCCTCTAGATAGGCAGAGCCAGCTGTCACTCATGCAGCTGGGTGGATCTCGACAGTAATGTCGGGATCTGTCCCGGCTGCGGTGGACTCAGTATACCGCGAGCTGTAGCTCACGATATACTGAGCTGTGGGTCACAGGAGGAGGCTAGTATATGTCCTCCTGTGACCCTTAAGAGAACTATGGGGAAAAACACTTACCCCATAGTTCTCTTTTTTAAAAAAAGGAACAAAACAGTTATGAGAACAAGCAATAAAGCAAATAATGTAGTTTATATCCACTGGGAACCCAGTTGTACAATGGAGTCAGACTGCCGACGTAAAAATGGTTATCTTGGAAGGGATTCATAGGCATAAGTAGTAAAAATCCTTAATGTTTTGGTTTGCCTGTATTTAAAGATCACTCAATAGTCGAGACAGAATTGTGTTGGGCAGATACAGTTGCCTATGTAGGTGCAGCTTTGGTCACAAATTCTTCTGGTAAACCATATAGTATGAATTAAAAAAATAAATACAATAATATCTAATGGCAGAACTCTTACATGTCAACACAATACATTCGTTCTGAAACGAGTTTCTGTAATTGTGGATTGTTATTTACAGCAGCATTTTTACAGTAAGTCCAAATCCATAAAACCCCCCCAAAAAAGAGCTTTAGATTCATCACCACTGTCCCCAGCAGGCTCATCGCTTTGTGTTCTGGCACCGAAACACTTCAGGGTGGAGGCACATTTAATGTCATAGACAATGTCAGAGCCCCGAAAGGTTTGTCATAAAGTAGCCCTAAGCTCACAAGAGAATGCTGCAGGAAACGTCACACTCATGTCATTAAAGTGACATTAAACCCTCAGATTTGTTAACATAAACCAATACTGTAATGTGCGCCTTACTGTAACCCATGGTAGTTTCCCTTCTCTTTGCTGCTCTTCCTTTTAAATCCTCATGTCTTCTCATGCTGGGGGAGAACTTCCATTTGCAGCTGACTGCCTCTTCCTGTAGTGCTGGCTTAGGTTGCAAACCTATGCACAGACACCATGTAGCCATTCCAGAGACAAGGCAGTCTGCTGCAAAACAGAAGTTCTCCCCCAGTATGAGAACAGATACAGATTTAAAAGGAAGAGCAGCAAAGAGAAGGGAAACAACCATGGATTACAGTAAGGCACACATTACAGTATTGGTTTATGTTAACAAATCTGAGGGTTCAATGTCACTTTAAGTGGTGCATTCAGGACTGCCCACAGCCAGAGAAAAAAGAAAATCCATGATGTCACACCAGACTGAAGAATGTAGACATCAAACTGCAAGGTCTGCTTATCATTAGCACGCTATCCCTCCTCACCTAAAATGGACCCCCCCCCACTTAAAGCGCGGAGCAAATGCAGAGCAGTTACAGAACGGATAAAAACTGCGTCCAATGTATTCCAATGGTATTTTGGGCTCTAATTCACACCAGAGCGTTCAGTTCCAGAGCATGTAAAAAAACTGCAGCATGCCCTATTTTTTCTGCTTTTTAAAAAACAAAAACAAAACAGGTCTGAACACGGCAAAAACACACTGCACTGTGCAGACACTCATGCAGCTCTTGTCTGCATTTGGTGTGAACAAGCCCTTAAACGTGTGTAGATTGTGCCCTGAGCTGCACATGAGCAGTTCAGTTTGTACTCAGTTGCAGCCGGTACGGTGGAATGTGCTCCCCCCGAGTGGTGTCACAAGGGGAGTGCGGCCCGCACCCGGGTGACACCATTAGAGGGGTGACACCAAAATGACTGACAGTCATTTTGGTGTCACCCCCTCTAAAAAGTCGGGCACTCGGTCATGGACCAAGAGCCCGACAATGTCAGGAGAGAGGAGGGGGCTCTCATCCCGCCGGGTGAATGTCCCCTCCTATCTCTGTCCCTCCATCACCAAGATGACCGCTGGCAGGCGTCAATTAGATGCGCGATGACATCATCGTGTACGTGCATGGTGACGTCAAGCGCATGTGCAATAACGTCACGTCGGGGTGTCACCCGGTCTCCGCTCCGGGTGACACCCGGCCTCGGGAGGCCCCTGCTCCTCCCTCTCCACCACCACCGCCGCCTACCCTGGGCTCTGCAGTCCCTCGTACGGGCCCGGGACCAGCACAGCAGGTCACCGATCGTAGGGAGATCAGCAAGCTCCCAGCCGCCGATCTCTCTTTCGTTTACTGGACCCGGAAGTGATGTGTATTACACTTCCGCTGTCACTATTTACATTCATCAGCTCTGTAGCCAGGGGAAGAAGCTGGTAAAGCAGATCTCTGCTTCATCAGCTTCTTTGGGGTCTCTAGGTGACAGGGGTCTGAAAGACACCTGATGTCTCCATAAAGAGGACCTGTCACATCATATTTGATATTACATAGGAGGCTATGTTAGCCCCCCATGTGATAGTAATAAAGTTGAGTGTAAAAAAAAAAAAAATGTAGTCACATATAAATTGCCAATTTTTTAAAAGTCCCCCGCCCCCACATACAAACGCAAACACGCGCCGGGTGTATCTACGTGCAAAATTGCGCCACACATGTTACATATTGCCGCAAACATAGGAGTGAGAGCAATAATTCTAGGGCCATTATTCACTGTTAACACTAAACTGATGAGCAGTGAAGGCTTTTAAAGCATCATCTATGGGAAATTTTGGGCATTGTAGTTTTTTCTGGCTTCACGGGCAAATGCATTTTTTTTTTTTTTTAATTCTTTATTTATGAACAAGAGGGTGGGTTACAGAGAGAATAAGCAAAAATAGGAGCCACATGGCCTCGCATCAAACCAAGTCATTCAACCTGACCGCAAAGGCTAAGACTAGGGAAGTGCACACATCTCATTTTGTATTCGAACATACATAATATCCAATATATATATATAAATGATGATGGCCCGGGTTAGATCGTACTCTCTTCTTCCCAACTCTTGTGGCATTTTCATTTATAAAACAACAAGAAATAAACATTACTATTTGGCAGACCGTATGGTTCATCCCACTGTCGTACGAAGCCGGACCCATTTCGGTCCGCTTCTAAGAAATCTACAACGAAAGACAAAACAGACACCAGAAAACAAAGTAGCAAAAGAGTGAACAACATAAAACACACCAGGAGAGGAAAGGGGAAATTCCAGGTATCGGCCAGTGCTAAGCCGTCCGGCCTGGCTCACTTCTATCTGTAGCCCAGCCGGGCAACAGAGTCTCCTCATTGGGCCTTCCTAACTTTTTCTTCAGGCCCGGCACACATTGCAAATGCAATTTTAAGACTTTACATGTTTGGTATCTAATCACCCGGCGTCACCCCGTCTTTTATATTTTACCAAAAAATTGGGTATTATAGTCCATTTCTGTGCACTACATTTCATTTTAGTGTATTTTATACTAAAAATACTGGTTTGATAAACATTTGCGCAAATACCGTGCGACATAAAAAAAATTGCAACTAGCATTTTTTGTATTCTACAGGCCTCTGCTTTCAGAAAATTGATAATTGGTTGGGGATCTGAAGCTGTTTTCTAGCCCAAAATTCAGATTTGATCATGTGTGTGTGCAAATAGTAGGGAATTGCTCCGGACAGCAAGTGGTTAAATGACAATTGTTTCTTTAGCAAAAGAAAATAGAAAACAAGAAAATATTTACGTTCTGCTACTTTATTTATTTATTTTTACTGTTAGTCAAAATATTTACGGAGAAAGAAAAATAACACAACCCAGTGATATCATTCAATGTATGTAGCCCGGGCTCGGGTACACCTAAAATGACCGTGTTTGGCTGTGATAGGAAGGTTAGGAAATGTGGGCGAATCTGTGTTTCAGGTGAATGAATGACCCATGAGTGTATCGGTGGAATGCAGGCTGTGTGAATTCCACAGCAATTCCAGGAACATGTGAGGAGAGTGTCAGCCCTGTGATGTAACCTCTCCGCATTCCTCACACTGACAGCTCCCGACACACAACTCCAGTTACTCAGTTACTGACCCGCACCGCCGCCCGTCCTCGCCCGCCCTCTCATTGGCCGCAGGTGTAATCCGCTTGACCCTCATTGGTTAATCCTTTTAATCCTCCAACAGGTAATTGATACTCTGAGCCTATTGGAGGCAGCTCTCCTGCCGACCACGCTGACTGGCTAGAACGGCCGCTCGGGGACGGCGCGATTGGCCGGCCCTCTGGCACGGCGGGTTGCTATTGGCTGGGAGAGCCACCACAGTTATTCCGCCATATTCCGGGAGCCCGGTGTTCTTCGGACGGGGCTGTCCGGCGGAGTTGGAGCCGTGCGGGCGTAGCGGAGCGCCGAAGCTGACGGAAGTTGCCTCAAACTTTGCCGGGTGTTGGTTATTTCCAGGACGGTCCGGGCTCCGCAGGTGGATACGAAGGGTCTTCTCGTGACATCACGCAGGAGTGACTGCCCTCCTCGGCCCTGCCTGTAGGGGGCGCCGGTTCTTCGTGTGGGCGGACGGATTTATTGATTGCACCTGCCCCGCACCAATTCCGCTTGCCTCCAGGAGCCACAGCCCGGGTCCTTGGTAGCAGCAGGTGATCGCTGGGAGAGCCCCGCCCCCTCCAGGTAACGTTTCACTCTCGTGTTTAATTTATGTGGCTCCAACCTACTCGGTAGCGCTGTACACCCCTCGGTTGGCTTAGCTCTGAGGAAGTCTGACCCCTTCACAGTCCCAGAGATGAGCCTATGTGGGATTATTGGCTCTGGAGCTGAACTGTCCCCCTTTTCATCAGGTCCTCCTTTTTTAGAAGTGATACACCAGACATTCAATATTAAAGGAGAACTATGGGGTTAAGGCTTTTCCCCATAGTTCTCCTTAGGGTAACGGGAGGACACAAACTAGCGTCTTCCCGTCACCCTAAGCTCAGTATACCGCAAGCTACAGCTTGCGGTATACTGAGACGCCACAGCATACCGCGAGCTACTGCTCGCGGTATACTGAGACGCTGAAGCGGATTATGTCTGGATCCGCCCAGTTGTGTGAGTGACAGCTGGCTCTGCCTATCTAGAGGCAGAGCCAGCTGTACCCGCCCCCTCCCCCGTCCGTTCCGCCAGTCAGCGCTGGCGGATCAGAGGGGGGAATCCAGCCCCTCCCCTGTCACGGCAGAGAGCTGTGTCAGGATCAAGAAGTGAGCAAACGCCGGTATGTGTTCGCTCACCTCCCGATCTACTGAGCCAACGTGTGACAGTCTCATTGTCACAGGTCGGCTAGAACTATGAGGTGAGTGAAAAGCACTCACCTCATAGTTCTCCTTTAAAGCTGATAGGAGGGGGGGCGGGCACAGCGTCCCAGGTTGCTAAGAGCCCTTAGCAACATTTGACGGTCTGTGGGGCTTCCAGCCCAGCTCACTGATGTCACCGGTTGCCAGGAGCTGAGCAGGATGCTCTGGCAACTAATGCCCGCTATCTGCTGACAGAACAGAGCCACTCGGCAACCTGGAAAGATCCTGACAAAAGTATAGGATCCACCCCACTGCCACTCTAGAGCCAGTTGTGCCTACCCCCTCCCGTGTCTATTCCTCCAATGAGTGCTGGAGGAACAGAGAAGGGAGGAAGGAGTCCCTGCAGGCGGGGGTGGGCGGTGTCTGACAGCCACCACTCTCTGCAGGGTAAAGAGACCAGGAGCCGACTGATTAGCGGTCACAGTATATGATGCTGCCACATGACAGCTTGCCATACACTATGACGAAATTCTGCAATTTCGGCAGGAATTCGTTCGAGAAAAACATTTTCCATCCTGTGCCTTTTGAGTTCTTTCGTCACTACGGTCCAAATGGATGGTCATTTCACCCCATCAACTAAGGGAGACTTGAAAGAAATTTTATTTCGGACGAAAGTTCTATTAATAATCTAAGCCAGGGGTAGCCAAACTCCGGCCCTCCAGCTGTGGTGGAACTACAAATCCCATGATGCATCTCTCTCCGAGAGTCATGTCTGTAGCTGTGAGAATCTTGCAATGCCTCATGGGATTTGTAGTTCTACCACAGCTGGAGGGCCGGAGTTTGGCTACCCCTGATCTAAGCAGTGTATGGCCAGCTTTGCTGAATCACGTACACCACTGAAAGTGCTGAACTTCCAGAGCTGAAACCATGGGGCCAATTTACGCACGGCATTCCTGCCACTAGATGGGGCATAGGAACTTATAAATTAGCCCCTACAATTCACCACTTTAGTACAGTTCTTATAGAAGGTCGCTCGCTCTTTACCTAAGCAATTCATAAAACGTCTTTGTATTCTTTTCATTCTGTGTTTTGGGGACAGGAGTGGCAGGAGAATACAAGGCATTTTATGAATGGGCGAGAGGGAGAGAGAGCAACCCGCTATGAGAACTGTACTAGAGCTGCGACTAAGTTTTAGCACCGGACATCTGGGGCTTACGTTGGTGTACAGGTTTTAGGGCCCATTCACACCATGTCCGGATCCTCTCCAGATCAGATTGTTTCCGGCCCCAAAATGCATCCTAATGTATCCCTATGCTATTTCTGGCCTCTGTTCCCACCAGCGCAGTCCGTTCCAGACCAAAAAAATACTGCTTGTCCTATTTTGTCTGGTCTGGAATGAACTGAAACGCACCTGTAAGACCATTTTAAGCAAAAAAAATACAAATTCCAATCGCGGGAAACAGAGTGCACTGCGTTCCAGATCTGGTCCAGAAAATGGTGTAAAACCTGCCCTTATAATGGAAAGCAGCCGTCGGATATGGGACAGCAATCATTAGAGGTATTTTATATTTACAAAGCAAATGTTAAAATATACTTTGTTTAGTTAAAAGTATCATTGCCTCTCAGAAACCTGGGAGGAATGATCTCAAGTGTCCTTGGTATATTTACTTGATTGTGGTCTCTAGTGCTTGCTCAGAACTGCTTTCTGTTTGACTTCTTATGTGCTAAAAGTTGAAATGAAACCTGTCGGATGTCAACATAGGAAATCCACTGTCATAGCTGAATTTCTGAAAGCAGAGCTCAAGGGATGATCAGTTGTTAGCTGTTTGCCTATTGCAGGGAGTCAGCAACCCGCGGCTCCAGAGCCGCATGTGGCTCTTTTATCCCTCTGCTGCGGCTAGCTGTCTAGGGGCGGAACTACCGCCAGGGCCTCAGGTTGTGGGAGGGCCCAGTGAGTTCCTTCCGGTCCTGGTCCCCCCCCCGGTAGAATATGCAGCAGTGCAGGGGCCCGGGGCCCTGCCGAGGGGCTTCTCAGCAAGGAGACGGGTCCTGTGACTCACCTCCTCTCTCAGCCGCGTCCCTAGTAACAGATGGCGGGAGAGGAGAAGTGTGTGTCACGTGCCCCACCCCCTGCTGTGCCCGAATAGGGGGGGTTCGGGTGTAACTGCACACTGTGTGTTGTTATTTCATTTAATTAGACAAGTGGATTATAATGGGGAACATTACAATGTCATGTAAATTGGGTATCACATAGGGAGCTTCTTATCCCCTATGTGATAGCAATAAAGTTACGCCTATGGCCAAATTTCTATGTGGTTGATTTTTGCGGGCACACGGAATTTGAAGGCTTGACATGTTTGGTGTCTATTTACCTGATGTGACCCCGTCTTTTATATTTTATCAAAAATATGGTTAAGAATAAATGTTTTTTAACATAACGTGGAGAAAACTTTTTTTTTTTTCCCTGAAATTTCTGGTACTTTTTTTCATTGTATAGTAAAAAAATAAAAACTCCCCAGTGGTGATTTATATACCTCCAAAAGAAAGCTCTATCTGTCCCAAAAAAATTTTAACATAAATTGCAAGGCTATAGTCCGGTCATGCTGACTGTTGACATTTTTGACTGGTGAGACACCCTAAAATTTTTCAAGCCCTTATGATACATCTTGTCAATAGTATTAGTACAGCAGTGTCTCTTTTTTTTGAGTTATCTATGCAACGTAGAGAACTACTGTCGGTTGTTTTTCCACTTCCTGTAGCAGACCAAGCTGTCCAGCAAAAGGTTCAGTTACAGGAAGTCTCTGTTTTAGCTGCTAAATGGTCAGAGCAGTTCTCAAGCAACCAACAGGGGACATGAACTGCAGTAGAATGGATGAAAGCACAGCTGCATGTTGTTCACACTGGAGGGTGACCACGCTCCCGCGGCATTGGGATCTTGTGGTCACCTTATTAAATACGACCTCAGAAAGATGAGAAACTGGTAGGATCAACTTGTATTTTTTAAATATTGACTTACACCAAAATAAAAATACATTTTTATATTTGTAATAAGATTTATAAAAACAGTATCTGTGAGGTAACCAGATTCCAGGTGCCCAATTGTGTTGATGTCAAGTGTGATAGATTCCATCTGTAGGATCCAATTAAAGGACACCTCAATCTCTCCTTGTTCATAAGATGGAAATGACTGGTGGTTGGTTGAAGTTATTCATCACATAAAATAGTCTGCCGCATACCTCCCATGTCAGCGCCTGGAGAAAAATAGATAACGATTGTTAGGGTTATTGTTAAAAGAATCCTAAATAAATAATAAGATATATTTCTGAAGACTTTTACCCATTCTACAAAAACAATCCCCAAACATCTGATAGACAACACGTACCTGATTTGGTTGTGGTATAATCGCCAGAAAAAGGGAGAATCCAAATTCACGGGGCCTGATTCTGGTAATAAACCTGATCGGTCCCCGTCCATTTCTGAGCTGGCCATACACTGGTATATTTCCGTATGAACTTTCGTTTGAAAAATCTCATGGGAACATTTGATAATGCCATGAATAAAAACTCCCCAGTGGTGATTTATATACCTCCAAAAGAAAGCTCTATCTGTCCCAAAAAAATTTTAACATAAATTGCAAGGCTATAGTCCGGTCATGCTGACTGTTGACATTTTTGACTGGTGAGACACCCTAAAATTTTTCAAGCCCTTATGATACATCTTGTCAATAGTATTAGTACAGCAGTGTCTCTTTTTTTTGAGTTATCTATGCAACGTAGAGAACTACTGTCGGTTGTTTTTCCACTTCCTGTAGCAGACCAAGCTGTCCAGCAAAAGGTTCAGTTACAGGAAGTCTCTGTTTTAGCTGCTAAATGGTCAGAGCAGTTCTCAAGCAACCAACAGGGGACATGAACTGCAGTAGAATGGATGAAAGCACAGCTGCATGTTGTTCACACTGGAGGGTGACCACGCTCCCGCGGCATTGGGATCTTGTGGTCACCTTATTAAATACGACCTCAGAAAGATGAGAAACTGGTAGGATCAACTTGTATTTTTTAAATATTGACTTACACCAAAATAAAAATACATTTTTATATTTGTAATAAGATTTATAAAAACAGTATCTGTGAGGTAACCAGATTCCAGGTGCCCAATTGTGTTGATGTCAAGTGTGATAGATTCCATCTGTAGGATCCAATTAAAGGACACCTCAATCTCTCCTTGTTCATAAGATGGAAATGACTGGTGGTTGGTTGAAGTTATTCATCACATAAAATAGTCTGCCGCATACCTCCCATGTCAGCGCCTGGAGAAAAATAGATAACGATTGTTAGGGTTATTGTTAAAAGAATCCTAAATAAATAATAAGATATATTTCTGAAGACTTTTACCCATTCTACAAAAACAATCCCCAAACATCTGATAGACAACACGTACCTGATTTGGTTGTGGTATAATCGCCAGAAAAAGGGAGAATCCAAATTCACGGGGCCTGATTCTGGTAATAAACCTGATCGGTCCCCGTCCATTTCTGAGCTGGCCATACACTGGTATATTTCCGTATGAACTTTCGTTTGAAAAATCTCATGGGAACATTTGATAATGCCATGAGAGACTTGACAAATGTCGTACTACATTTAGTTTGGATTTGACATTCGTTTTGGGAAATGACTGGGGTTTCTCTACTGAAACCCACATTTGCTATTAGAATTTTGTTCTTTTTGGGAGAAATGTTCCATCCTGCTCCATCAAATTTTTTTTTTTTTTTGTGAGGTCAAAATGGTTGTCGGTTTGACTTATCCCCTAATTTTTTTGGGAACAAAATTCTACTGGTGTATGGCCAGCTGTAGAGATCTTACTGAAAATGCTAGGCCCTTATTATGGCCAAATATGATAATCCCTCTTCATCCATAAGATGTTGAAGATGTATCTCCTGATCTACCATTTCTTCAGAGAAAAGTTTTTCTAATGATGCATTTATTATTCTTGCCTCCTCAGTGAGATTTCCCTGCGGAAAAATAGATAACACGTTTCGGGTTATTCTAAAGAGAGGATAAAGTATATTCCTAAAGATCTTCACCCATTTTGTAAAAACAATCAATTACTCAGCAATAGTAAACAATGATTTTCTTTTTTTAAAGCAGAAACCTTATAGGACATATGATGCATACCTCAACTCTTTGAGGGACAAATGCCCTGCAGAGCGGACAGGTAGAATTTTGGTCCAGCCATGTCCCAATGCACTCCAGGTGGAATGCGTGCAAACTTTCATATTCAGTCAAGCAGATGCTTCAGCTTGACTGCTCCCCGCCCTGCTGGTCACTCACTGATGGTCTCTGGTTGTCCTCTGAGGCCTGATAATTCTCAGGAACAACACGGCAGTCGAGTGGATAACGACTCCTCTCTCTGCGTGAGTCAGCGTTTCCGACGTCCTCGTCTGGTAGGTCTTCCAGGCAGTTGATGATCAGCAGCTTTGCCTAGAAGTGTAGCTCCTGATCGAGTCCTGTGAGCTATCGGAGAATCTCGGCCTGCAATAAAAAAATAGAGATTTAGCTTTTCTGAATGGCAGTTGTTTCGAATGTGTTCACAATGCCTACAAATACAGCTTGTTGTATTATGTATGTCCTACCTGATGGCCCTTCCTCCTCATGCGATGGCACGTCGGAGATGTTGCGCCATGAATGGCTTTTGACATTACGTCTTGGCATCCTGATGATATTAAATGCCCTGATAGCAATCCTATAGAAATAGTACAATATATTTTCACCCATTCTATAAAAACAATCTCCAAAAATCTGATAGACGACACTTACCTGATTGGGTTGCAGTATAATGAAGCCATATTCTGGGGGAATATGCAATAAAGAGGGGTCTTTTATGTAAAACTGGAGCAGAGAAAATCTGAAGCAGTTGCCCAGAGCAAACAATCAGCTTCTCCAGTTTGTTCAGTTAAGATTTAGAAATGACTGACAGAAGCTGATTGGTTGCCGTGCACAGCTGCTCCAGTTTTGATTTATTCCCCTCAAAGTGTATTTCAGAAGTTTTCAGCCGAATTGGGATGAAGACGACTTCATGTTTATTACATATTACCATTCACTTCTCATAGTGCTTTTACTTGCTTAAAAATCCTTCCTAGCTTCCCCCCTTGTGATAAGGAGGGGGCTGTGGGAAGTTCTGTTTACTATAATGGACCCTGTCTATACTGTGCTGGCAGTTTTCACTATGAGTTGTAAACTAGGTGTGAACGCTGTCTGTCCTAACAAAGGGAATACAGATCTAGAAGTCTTGTATGTCCATAAGAGGAAGCTTATTATGCCACAAGTCTCTATATAGGGGCAGACTCCCTTTTCAAGTGTTCAGAATAGTGTGCAGTCGGCACAATGGCCTGCTCCACATAAATATCTAAAAGATGAGAAATATACTTACATTTTCAAATATTTTTATGTATACTGTGAGTGGGAACCAATCAGCTTCTCTCTTTCATTTTCAAATCTGAACTGAACAAACTGAAGAGAGAAGCTGATTGGTTGACATGGGTAACTGCTCCAGATTCTGGCTGCTCCAGTTTTGATAAATTCCCCCCTTTATATATTTTCTGAAAGCAGAGTATCTGTTGAATTAAATGCTTGTAGTTGCCATTATTTTAGATGCAAACAATTTACACACGTTTATCAAATCTCCTGCTTAATCAGCATTTAGGAATTTGGAAAGGACTGCAGTTGGTAAGTGTAATGTGTGATTTACACTTAACTCTGTCCTTTCTGATCCCTCCATAAACTCTCATGATAGCGCTACTGTAGTTTTCGCTAACCTCTTCTGGTCTCCTCTTCGGAGGGGGGGTTACCAGAAGTGCCTGTAGTGTGCCCTCCCCACCCTTCTCCCTAGGTTACACATGTACGGTCATGTAATGAGACTTGGGGGTTATTTACAAAGGAGCCGAAAAAATTAGGCCAAATGTTTCGGCTAATTCTTTGGCTCGCTTCGGCTGTGGGTAACCTTCGGTTCAGCCGAACCAAAGGGCCGCTGTACGGACTACTCGCAATAGTCTGTACAGCTGCCAAAGGAAACAGTTAAGCCTAATGCATATGCTTCGGCTTGGCTAAACCTAAGACACAGCCGAAGCGAGGAGAACGGTCTGCTGAAGTGGTTTGTTCTTCCCGTAAGTTGTAAAATAATAGAATTAATAAACAAAAACTGTCTTAAAGGAGAACTATGAGGTGAGTGCTTTGCTTTTCACTCACCTCCTAGTTCTAGCCGTCCTGTGACAATGAGACTGTCACAGGTCGGCTCAGTAGATCGGGAGGTGATCAAACACATACCGGCGTGACAGGGGAGGGGCTGGATTCCCCCCTCCCCGATCCGATCCGCCAGCGCTGACTGGCGTAACGGACGGGGGAGGGGGCGGGTACAGCTGGCTCTGCCTCTAGATAGGCAGAGCCAGCTGTCAGTC
>NW_017306377.1:1102229-1132650 GCF_000935625.1 Nanorana parkeri
CACACACACATGGAAGGGATTTTAAGGGGGAGCCCAAATGCCCAAATTCCATACCAGACCCTTAATCCGGGCACTGGCCTGGCAGGGCAGGAAAGGGGGGAGGTGAGCGAGCATTCGGCTATTTACTCTTTGCTGTTTGGCCCCATTTGAGAATAGAGGTGAACGGCAGCGAGTGAACTGCTGGACGTTCACCTCATCAAATCCAGATGTTAGATCGGGTGAGGGGAATGGGTTCTTCCATTTTGGTTCAGCTGAACGTGCTGAGGCTGTTCGGTTGAACTGAAGGGAAGTGAAGGGAGCCGAAGGCAGCCGTTATAAGGCTAAAAATAGCTGTACAGGGCTGAAGTGAGTAGCCGAAAAGGCTTCGGCTCCCTTCATTTCAGGTTGGTTGTTCACTCGGATGCCGAAGTGAATAACCGCCTTTTATGTTTATGGAGCTGGTGACTGGGTAAGATGCCTGGAGGTGATCACATAATACACATCAATCATACTGACGTGCATTATTTCCAGTTCTGCATTGCATTTTTTTTTCTTTTACTCTGCAGTGCAATTTTTTTCTTTAATGCATTGTTGCATGGAGGTCCTTGTGTTTCACATCCGGAACCAAAAGTAGTGATTTTGAATTTTTTTTTTTTAACCTATTGACTGTTGCAGCATTCAGAGTACATTTCCAGTGTATTCCAATGCATTGCAATACAGGTGGTGTGAAGGAGCCCTAAGACTAAAAGGACACAATATTTCTACCCTTTGCTAGAGAGCATATGTTTTGTCCTAGACCTAGACAATAACATGGCTGTGATATTTTTATAATGGGCGGAAGCACCTCCATGAAGAAATGTGGAAGCGTATTCATAATTTTATGAAGGCGTAACTTGATAGACAAGTATAAAAATAATGGCCATATAAATATATATTTAAAAATACAGATGTATCTTGTGCAATATTAAATCTGTTGATATTACAGCAGTAAAATAAATGATTATTATTGAAAGGAAACCTGTAATGAGAGAAGTATTGTAGGCTGCCATTATGTGCCTCTATGAAACTGACAGTTGCCTGACTGGTAACACTGATTCAGTATTTTGAGTCATGGATGTGGAATGAGTATGTGGTAGGTAAAGTCAGAATGCCCGATCTTGGTCCAAACACAACAGAAAGTGAGCAGCACTCCTTATATTGTGAAAGATTTGTCACAGCATACTCCACTGTTTTGGCATATCGCAGGATCACTTTGTCAAGGTAGCATAGAAGGTGAGAATATCATTCCTTTCTGGCTCCATCTATTGTCATTTTAAGTGCCCACCACCCTCAAGAGGTTGCAGGCCGCTGTGCTAAATCCTACAGCAGCTAGTGTGTGGTGCTGATGCGCTGGTCCCGCCACACATCGGACCGTGTACTTTTTTTATTTTATAGAACTTTATTGAAATGTCAAAAGTGATATTTCATCTCTTCTCCTGGCACAGCAGGGTGCGAGGCGGTTTTACCACATTGCTGAAAAAAAAGTACTGCATGCCATACTTTTTTTCAGTGCACACCACTATGTTCCACCTCAATGTGGTGACGTGAATGGTGTCCATCTGTGGCAAGGCACATTGCCTTGTCTTGCACTGGGGATGCGTTGGAAAAAATGTCCAACACATCTGGTGTGAATGGGCCCTAAAGTGGTAATTTTAGGTTTACAAGGGTTCATTTTAGGCTAGGTTCACACCTAGGCAATTGCGCTGGTGAGCTGCTTTCGTGCGGTTTTTGTACGTTTTTGTTTGATCGATTTTGCACTGAAAACCGCACTGTTTTTAATGCGTAGAGATCTCTATGGGCCCAAACTGCGTGACAACCCCCTGAAAATAGCTCCTGCACCTTCTTGCGCGACAGGCGAGCTGGTGTTCTGTGCGATATCGGTGTGAACCTAGCCTTATTTACGGTTATGACTTGTTGGCTTATTTGTGGATATCGATATATTGTATGTTTCAAGCACTTTCTATTTGCAGTTTACCATGTCTTCAGAAACACGGCCTTCATAACATGCTTATATTGTTCAGTATGGCGGCATTAAAGCTGAATTACATTTTAGCGGCATAAAAAAACAAAATGTGTGTAAAGTTTTACAAATTTTTCTCTTTAGAAAGCAACTGAAGCCTGAGTAGAAAAGCCTGGTTCTCGTCAGTAGACTGCAGAAAGGGACTTTGCTCTCTGTGGGGAGCAGCGGTCTCTCCGCAGATGTCTAATGCACCTCTCCCTTAGTCGGATCTTAAGATCTGCACTTGGTAAAGCTCATGCAACCTGCTGTTTAGAGAGCTCAATCTCTGACTCAGCAGTGGGTGTGTCAGACCTCTGCAGGGAGACCACTGCTTTCACACAGAGCAAGAGTCCTTCTCTAGCATGTTGGCAGGGGACAGACTTTTCTAGAGATGCTGTGACTGCTTTCTAAAGCAAAAAAACTGTAAGACACACCTTTTTGTTTTGATGCACCCGGAATGTATTTAGCTAATTTAAGCTGAATCTTCAGTTAGGCTTTAAAATGTATTTTCACTTTTGCAGTCAAATTTATATTTGTGTGTTCCCATTCACACAGCATAGTGGAAATGTTTTAAATATTTCTTACCTTTTTTTAGATGTTTTAGCTCAGCAGGCAAGATTATTATTATTATACAGGATTTATATAGCGCCAATAGTTTTCACAGCGCTTTACAATATAAGGAAGACATTACAGTCTCAATACAATTCAAGACAAGATGGTAAGGAGGGCCATGCCCGTGAGGGCTTTACAATCTAAAAATAATCAGCAAGATGGCTGATTCCAGGTTTTCTGAGCACCTTCACAGTGATCTGTCCTTCTAGAAAGACTAAAGGTGCCCATACACCTTGCAATCATCGGGCGAAAATTTCCATCCGATGAATGAACCGTCGTACGATTTTCGTAAGGCGACCTGATCTCCCCCGGCCATCGCACAGTTCAATTAGCGGTCTTTAGCAGAAATCACCTGGACACATTTCGTTAATCGATTTTCGTTTGCACATGCGGAAACGCCACCAACCTTGCGAAAATCGTACGATTCGACAGACGTTTTGTAACCTGCTGGAAAGTCAAAAGTTGATCGATTGTACAGTATTTGCGGTTGTACACTGCCCATCAACCTTATGAATACGCGATCGCAAACGAAAATCGGGCGATATTCGTAAGGTGTATGGGCACCTTTTTTAAGACCTGAAATTTGAGGATTGTGTTTTATCTCATTAATGTACAGTAGAGAAGGCAGGTTTTTAATCATGTAATCCCTCACCCCTCACAGCCCTTTCTAACATTACGAAAGAAGGAGAAGCAATTAAAAACTTTAACTCTTAAGAAGTAAAAAATAATTTATTTTTTAGCTCATGCTATGTGAATGGGAACATGTAACAAATATAAAATAGGTGTTATCCCAATTTGGCTGTAAAAGAGGAAATACAATTTAAGCTTCTTTATCTTTTAATGTAAATTAATCTGTCGCTTCTATGATTCTCTTCCTTGTCATTTTCATCTTCTTCCCATACTTTTTTTTTTTTTGGAGGTTTTTTTTTTGCTGCAGCTTCTGATGTTAATAAATGTTTGCAAAGTACACCTTTACCAAACACCCTTTTCTATGTGCAATCGCCTTCGTTTTATTTACTCCTGCTATTCTTGTGTTGTGTAATAACTGTAAAAAGACATCCAGTAAAGTCCAAACTTCAGTTCTTTTTTTTTTTTGTTCTTTTTTAGCTTAGTTGTGTGGGGAAGGAGTTAATTCACGCTTTCTGCCCCAAAGCTGGCCATATGAGGGGCTCCAATAACAAACGATTCCTGTAAATTGGCTGCAATTCGAGCTGTGGGTGGTCCTCTCAGCCCCACCCGGCTTAACAAACTTTGATTTAAAAATGGAAGTAGCTGGGCAGAAAATAAGTCAGGTTAACAGTGACTGCAGCCACGGGTTCCTGCTATCTTATTACAGTAGCCTGCAGGAGAGATTCTTCCATCCATGCTGTATAGTGTGATAGGGGAAACACGTGATTTCTCTCATTCACTCTGCTGGGAAATCTTTGTGTATGGCCAGCTTTAGACATATTGTGGAAACTTTCCTTTACTGGGGCCATATTAAACACTGTTTCAAATTCTATTGAAAACAACAAAAATGTTTTGGCTGGAGTTCTATTTTACCTTCACATGATGCTGCGCTGTAACATTGACCTTGGGTCTTGAATGTTTTTCCCTAGATCAGTATTTCTTCCTCTTGTTATTTATTATTCCTTTGTTAGCAGCCATATAATTGAGGCGTTGGAGTTCTTTTTTAAAGTGACACTAAATTCAGGAGTTTAAAGGAGAACTATGAGGTGAGTGCTTTTCACTCACCTCATAGTTCTAGCCGACCTGTGACAATAAGACTGGCACAGGTCGGTTTAGTAGATCGGGAGGTGAGCGAACACATACCGGCGTTCGCTCACCTCTCGATCCTGTCACGGCTCTCTGCCGTGACAGGGGAGGGGCTGGGTTCCCCCCTCCCCGCTCCGATCCGCCAGCGCTGACTGGCGGAACAGACAGGGGAGGGGGCGGGTACAGCTGGCTCTGCCTCTAGATAGGCAGAGCCAGCTGTCAGTCATGCAGCTGGGTGGATCCAGACATAATTGTCGGGATCCGCTTCAGCTGCTGCGTCTCGGTATACCATGAGCAGCAGCTCGTGGTATACTGCTGCGTCTCAGTATACAGCGAGCTGCAGCTCGCCCTATACTGAACCTAGGGTGACGGGAGGACGCTAGTTTGTGTCCTCCCGTTACCCTAAGTAGAACTATGGGGAAAAGCCTTAACCCCATAGTTCTCCTTTTTAATATTAAAAATGCATTCAAGTACCTGAACTATTAGCAACGTATCTTATTTGTGTATCACTGGGCTGTAGATCCTCAAATCATCTCTGAATTGGTGGTGACACGGTCCTTCCTTCTGGAGGGTGGCTTCTTTTGTTCTCCATGGTCCCTGTGTGTGTTGTAAAGTAGCCATCGCTCCAAGCTCACTTCTGTGATGGACTACAGTCTCAGTACAAATTAGTAAACTTACCATGAGATTTGTAGTCCATCACAGGAGCGAGCTTGTAGTGGTGACTTTACAACACACACAGGGACCATGGGGAACAAAAGTAGCCGCTCTCCGGAAGGAAGGACAGTGTCAGCACCAATTCAGAGATGATTTGAGGATCTACAGCCGAGTGATACACAAATAAGATACTTTTTTGTGAATAGTTAAGGTACTTCACACCAAGTATGGAGCAGATGCAGTTACAGAACGCATCAAAACTGCATCCAATGTATTTCAATTCCTCATGCAGATCTGGTCCCGATTTGGTGTGATCAAGCCCTTAACCCCTTCGTGACTGACGACGTACAGTGTACGTCGCCAGCATATTACATAATCCACACTATTTATTCTGACTGATGTTCTTCCAAGCCCGTCATTTAAAATTAATTTATGTTTTTGGGAGTATTCATAGGCAAGCATAGCTGAACCATAAGATTAGTCAGCTATGTATTGGAATAATGTGAACATGTATCAATTATGAGAGAATTTGAAATCCTTTGTCCTACCTTTTTGATAAGTTAATCAGATTTACACTTGTCAGAAAAGCTTTTAGGAGAATTGAAATGGACCATCCAGTTGACACAAGACAATTAAGTTAATGAAAGCATTGCATTTACATTTTGAATAATTCACTGTCGTTTTTTGCAGCGTCTCATTAAAATAAAATATACATATGGGATTGCAGTTGCAGTTTTTTAATGGTCATCACATCTTCTACTATGAGATACTCTGTAGCACAGGAAAGATTTTGGCTCTTCTGTATGCGTCTCAAGCCAGGCTGTTGTCTTGGGCTGTTTCACACCTTTTGTGGCTGTTTTTAGGGGCATTAATAGTCATGAGGTTTCATGCCCTGCCATTGTTATCGATAGGCCCTAAAACACGTACCAGTACATAAAAAAACTGACAGCACGTTAATGCATCGACCAGATGTAAATTAACTATGATTAGCCCTAAGCACATCTGGAAGTACATGAGAAATACTTGCTTCTATAAAAGGGTACATTCTTTACTGAAGGCTGAACTCCAGGATAGCAAATATTGTCCAAATACAAGAGTGGAGTGTGCTCTTCCTTGAATCTTGCTGTGCTTTGTGTATTTTTTTCCAGATCTGTGCAGTAATCCAGTGTGGAACTTTCCCTCTGTGCAGGAGCTTCCTGTAATAAATACCAGTCACTGCTGCTCTCTCTACTTGTGCAGGGTGACTGGTCTTGCCTCCGCCCCCTCCTGTAGTTTTCTGCAGGCAGCCTGTAGTGGGTGGAGCTGCTAGGTCCTTCCCACAGCTTTACTCTATTCACAGGCCATGTGCACCACCGTGATAATGTTGCTTCTTCTTTTGCAGAGTAATAGATGGATTTGTAAAGGCATTTGAACATAATTTAAGATGACTCATCTCTAGGGCTTTAACTAACGATCATTTTAATAATCGATTAGTTGGCCTGCGATCTTTGTTTTAAAATGTATTTCCAATTTAATCGAATAAAAAAAATAAAATCTTTTATTTAAAATAGAATAAACAAATGGAGTGTTACAAACATAAAGTTTACTGCAGAATGAAATATTTTTTGCACTCGTACCGCACTGGAACGCAAGGCATTGCAGTACTGCGCGTTCCAGTGCAGGTGACCGCACCGTGGGCGGGAGGGGCATTTTGGATGGCATTGAAATGAATGGCATCACAACGCACATCCCAGAGCAGAATTTTCACTATCTATCTCTATCTATCTATCTATCTATCTATCTATCTATCTATCTATCTAAGATTGCAAAACATTGTACATGCAGTTTTATTCTGAAGTAAACTTTGTTTGTAACACTCCATTTGTGTATCTTATTCTAAATTAAGGATGGTATTTCATTTTTTAAAAATCTGATCGAAAAAATAATCGGGCCAACTAATCAATTATGAAAATAATAGTTGATTGCAGCCCTAGTTGGATTTATGACGACTTGCAGGAACAGGCTACACTCCATCGGCCACTTACCTAGTTTAAATCTCTCTGTTGTCTTCAGGCGGCGCCCCCATGTTGTTGTCTCTTTTCACTTTCACCATTTACTAAGTGAGAGATATTCTTCTCACCCCCATTTCATCTCGGCCTGGGAAAAGGGTCTTCATATTTCATTGACTAATGAAATCCCAAACTTGCTCGCACATAAACTTTCCATTGCCTGCTTGACCCAGGAAAAAGGATTCAAGATTCTCTCATGATGGTATGGTTGTCCAGCTCTTCTACATAGAATCTGTCCTTCTAGGTCCCCATTATGTTGGCGTTGCCATCTTGTATACGGGACTCAGTCACGCATATGGTGGGATTGCTCTTTTATGTCGCCCTTCTGGTCTCACATTCTTTAGATTTATACCCAGGTTGTTGGGTCCTCCCTGACCCCCTGCCCTAAGATAGCTCTCCTTTTTTGATACTGCCAGGCTCAGTCTCTAAGTTAAAAAAAGACCTCCTTTGTGATGGCGGCACGGTCTTTAATCTCTCTTTAATCTCATTGGAATACATAAGTTGCTCCAGCTATACAGGAATGAATATCTGAAATGTGCATTGTCCACTAATAATGTGCTTTGAGGAATTAACAGCCCAAGTTAGTCCACGATCGCCAGCCACAGTGTACTGACATATGGGCAGCCTGGATTTTGTACATGGACACATGTATTTTTAGCCTTATGATCGAGCCACTCCACTTCCCTTGTGCCTTCCTCTGTGCCACTTTGACATTTATATAATGGGCTACTTCTTTACTGGATGGACTGCAGGGGGATAACTTAACTCCTTATCTCTGCTTCTAGCTCGTTCTGTTCTTCTTTTGCTGTATCCTATTCTGCTCTACGTTGTTGTTGTTTTTCCTTTTTATGTTTTTTGTTTTTCCTTTTTATGTTTTTTGCTAATTGAGATTTTTTTTCACTGACGCCTGCATATTGTTTTTTCTGTACCCTTGGGCTGGGTTCACACTATTTTCCGGACCAGATCTGGAACATAGTGCATTGCGTTTTTGCCGCATTTGGAATTTTTTTTTGTTAAGCCTAAAATGGTCTTACAGGAGCGTTTTGTGTGTTTTTTGATGCGTTCCAGTGAGACATACAGTATTTTTCTGTTCTGGTCTGGATCGGACTGCGCTGGTGGGAACAGAGGTCAGAAATGGCATAGGGATACATAAGGATGCATTTTGGGTCCGGAAACGGTCTGGTCTGAAGGTGATCTGGACATGGTGTGTATGGGCCCTTACTCAGTATGTATTGCCCTTTGAAGTGTATCTTCTGTTTAATGTTTATACATGATGGGCCTCATTAACTTCGCACTTGGTTTTGCACTTCATGTCTGTTACCATTTATTTATTTTTGAAATGTTAATAAACTCTTTAAAAGTAGGATTTACTGAAAAATGGGCACAGATGCATTAGAAAAAATTAGGGATACATTACTGGCTTTTCTTTTTAGGTTTACAACCACTTTAAGTACTTTAAAAATGCTTCTATTTAAAACCTCTTTCATAATCTTTCTTGACCGTGTCATTGTCGTAAAAGCTATTGGAATGTAATAGTGATTCATTGTTTTGTTCTTTCAGTAGGAGTGAC
Organism: Nanorana parkeri; assembly: GCF_000935625.1. Taxonomy (NCBI): domain Eukaryota; kingdom Metazoa; phylum Chordata; class Amphibia; order Anura; family Dicroglossidae; genus Nanorana; species Nanorana parkeri. Next base: position 1,110,886 of record NW_017306377.1, read on the forward strand.
AATCTGGTTTGATTACTACTGAAGCTTCTCAGCTCGCCTGTTCAGACTGTACATGTGCTTCTCCTGAGACTATCCCGACATTGGATATTTTCAGTATCATGCCGAGCAGGATGGGGTCCAAAATGGATTTATCAAAAGACTTCATCAAAATGAAGGCACACTACAATGGGTACGTTTTACAGATCCACTGAATGCTTCATTTGATTAATAAATACAGTTACTGGTTTTCATGGGAAGTCAGTTATGAGAATATATTAAAACTGGGGTAGACAGAATCTGGAGTGGTTGCCCTTAGTAACCAATCAGCTTTCTGCTTTAGTTTGTTCAGTTAAAGTGACACTAAACTCTGGAGCTAAACCGTAGAAATACCTTAAAGGAGAACTATGGGGTTAAGGCTTTTCCCCATAGTTCTCCTTAGGGTAACGGGAGGACACAAACTAGCGTCCTCCCGTCACCCTAAGCTCCGTATACCGCGAGCTACATCTTGCGGTATACTGAGACGCCAGAGTATACCGCGAGCTGAAGCTTATCCCGACAATTATGTCTGGATCCGCCCAGCTGCGTGAGTGACAGCTGGCTCTGCCTATCCAGAGGCAGAGCCAGCTGTAAATTATTAACAAACATGCATCTTATTTGTGTATCACTCAGCACCAAGTCAGAGATGATTTGAGGATCCACAGCTGACCCTGCCCTTCCTTCTGGAGGGTGGTTACTTTTCTTCCTAATGGTCCCGGGTGTGTGTGTGTTTCATACATTGGATTGCACTTTTGATCATGGAGGCTCATCATCACATGTGGGCCAGTACCTAGAGAGTGGTCTGCGTCCAAATGCAGCCTGCCTAGAAATGCCCACTAATTCAGACATCCACTCATTAGGGCATTTTGATATTTGCATAACTCCTTCAAAGAATCAGGCCACTACCTACATCAGGACTGGGGGCTCTTGAGAGGAGTACTCAGGTAAGGTGCTGTTTTGTTTTTAAGAAGCTATGCACAGCACCCTGCCAGCACTTCCCGCCAGCCATGATTTGCCTGCATTGGATAGAGCAGCACAGAGACCCAAAGATAAACAGTACTTGGTTTGGGCCCCTTTTGCAGCACTTACTGCAATTACTTTTGCACGTTATTCTAATCGAGTTTCACCTGTATATATATATATTAATATCCAGAAGGAAACAAACTAAACATAGAAGTGTGGTATGACATTTTGTATCTGTTTCTCTCTGTTCAGTTTACAGAATATCTACATGTATGTTTATCTTCTTATTTTCCATCTTGTGACTCTAACATTTCACATAATCTAACTCCTATGATCTTCATTTGGCAGGAATTTTAATCTAATATAAAAGCATAAGTTGTAGTCTAAAACCAGTCAGTATAGATTTATGGGAGTTGCCATTGCTGACTTTTTAGGCTTTTGGGCTCTCAACCCTATTTTTATTTTGCCACTTGGTGAAATCGCTAACCTCAATGCTTTTTAGAAGCGACAATCAACCAGGGTGACCGAATAAGCTTTGTCATAAACTCTCAGATCTCTTTTGTTACTGAAACCAAGAGACATGCATGTTTCAAAATCCGCAAGGTCACCAGAGCTTTTCTTTCCCAACTCATCTGACATTTTACTTGATGAAAGACTCATTCCTTTGGGAAAAGTCTCACCAGTCTCCAGTGGATTGCAGAGATGTTCCTACATGTTTATATATAACTCTATGCATTAAAGATAGGTTCAACTGCTTTCAAAACCAACCTATGTACGGACACCTGTAGGTTAGTAATTCTATAAGATATGAAGGGTCCAAGCATTTTTCTTGTAGATGTAGACATCCCTCCTCATATGTGTTAAACCATGGAAAGTGCTGATTTGAGGAACAATGGTCCATGTGTTGTATTGCAAAGCCTGACCACAGACCTACAATGACTCTACACCAGGGCTGGACAAATCCCAGGAGCCAGAAAGCCAATGCTTCTTAAAAATGACATCTGGTGCCTAATTTATTTTTATTATTATTATTATTATTATTATTATTGAGGATGTATATAGCGCCAACAGTTTGCGCAGCGCTTTACAATATAAGGAAGACATTACAATCACAATACAATTCAAGACAAGATGGTAAGGAGTAGGGCTGCAACAACAAATTGACTAAATTGATTATAATCGATGATTAAAAAAGTTGTCAACTTTTTCAATCATCGCTTAATCGGCTTCCAATTAGTTAGCCCTGTTCATGGCTCCACACACGCTGTGCGCCGCACCTCCTCCCCACCTCACGCTCGCCGCTGCCAGACCCGCGCGCATTCACGCTCCACACGCCGCACCTTCTCCCCGCCTCACGCTCGCCGCCCACCCACAATCCAAACAAGTTAAACCAATATCTTCATGGACATGCAGTTTTGTATCACCCAACTATACGCTGACCTTGGTAGCATTAGGGGAAAGGTAGATAGCCCAGTCCTCAAACAAATCAGAATAAAGATTTCTATTTTTGCAGCCCAGATTGGGCTGATCATCCCATATGTACAGGTACTTTATGTGGTACAAACCTGTCCGATTTATTTTTGTTCTGTAGATGATCTCTTAAATGGCTCATAAATAGTTTGTTTCATCTGTGGAATCACAACATGTCTGTTTATTAGCTGCATAGCTCAGGGCTGACTAATGACAGTAAGCCCTGTTACATATCACATATGTATTCTTGAATGTCTTGATCAGCTTCCCATATGTATGTAGATTATACACAGCATGTGGGAGCTCACACATTCCACAGCAGATTAGCCGTGCCAAGGAGTAACGGAAATGACAGCAGCTATAAGTGCAGACCTGAGGACAGGTATAGCTTGTCCTGCCAGAATGTGTCTCTTCTAAAAGAATGCAGTCTTTCTGTATGTCACCTTACAACACCCAAAGACTGCACTGTTAGGCTCTGGAAAACAGTAAAGTAAACATGAATATGCCTCACATTAAAGCACAATTCCACCAAATGGATAAATATACAGTTAAAACAAAAAATAATAATTATTTAACATTCCAAAGGCTTTATTAACCCCTTCATGACTGAGCTAGTTTTCAGTTTCTGTTCATAAATAACTGACACACTTTTTAAATTTTTGCTGTGTGATTCTTCCACAGCAGTAATATACTTTCTTACTAAATGTACCCACATATTATATATATTTTTTAGAGGACATATAGGGCTATATAATATATATAATACCTAACGCTTCACTTAGTTTGAATAAAAAAATGAGGAAAAAAACTAGAAGAAAACACTTTCTTTTTTGTAAGTTTATATCAAGCAGTCACTGTGACTGCTTGATAAATTAACTTTTTACATTTTTGACTTATTAGGCTGCTCCATACTTAGGAACAGCTAATAATAACCTTAGAGACTAATCCTGACCGCATGTCAGATTCAGATCTCACTAAAGTGATACATTCCAGGCACAGAGATACATTGTATCTCTGTGCCTGAGATGTATCTTAAACATCAAGCCGTCAAAACGAATACAGTGTACGTCTTCCGTCACGAAGGGGTTAAGTAATATGAATACTCGTGTAATCACATAGTCTTTGAGCTGTACACAGTTGTTGTTTTTTTTTTTAAATTTTTTTTTTAAATTTTTTTAAATTCTTTTATTTATTATGATACAGAACATAGTCATAAGCTCTCACAGCCGTGAGGGCACAGGTCTCAGTACAGTAAATAACAGAGAAAAACCAATTGAAAAACCCCTTAGAAGTACAGACCCATAACCGGGATCACCCCGAGAAAGTGTGTGTGTCCCGTGCTGCACACAGTTTTCACATTACTTTTCACCTTGGATTTTGCAATTTCTGAGCCACCACCCTGTAGCCTTTTCTATGAAGCATTTTTGGGCTGCCTTTGCCTATCTAAGAGACCTGATAGGCAGTCCAACAGAAGGATCTTGCATGGCAGGTTTACTATGTTGCTGCTAAGGCAGAGTCTCCAGGTAAAAAAATGTTGTCTGGATTACAAAAATGAAAGCTGTCTAGAGTGAGGCATAATTCCAAACCTAGTAAAAAAATATATTTTGGGATACATTTTAAGTATGCGATTTGACGTTTTAAAACATATTTAAAAGAAACCTGTGTTGAAAGAGATATCTAGGCTGCCATTGCTGATCTCTCCTTATAAAAATGTTAGTTGCCTGGCTGTCATGCTTAGGATTTGGAGTTCCCGATCCAAAACAAGAGTGGAGAGAAGAAATTCTAAACATTTTTCACTCACGTTTGCTGCATGCTTGTATATGTCTTTGATACAAAGTATTGAAGCCAGACATGTTCAGAAAGAGATGAGCCAAAGCACTTTTTTTTTTATTTCTCCCATGTGTACTTAAAAGAGAACTATGGGGGAAGTGTTTTCCCCCATAGTTCTCTTAAGGGTCACGGGAGGACATATACTAGTGTCCTCCCGTGACCCAAAGCTCAGTATATAGCGAGCTACAGCTGAGACAGCCAGAGCCGGGGCGGATCCCATCATTACTGTCGAGATCCACCCAGCTGCGCGATTGACAGCTGGCTCTGCCTATCTAGAGGCAGAGCCAGCTGTACCCGCCCCCTCCCCATCCGTTCCACTCGGTGCTGGAGGATCGGAGCGGGGTAGGGGGAATCTCTGCAGAGAGGAACTGTCAGTCACAGCTCTCTGCAGGGAGATGATCGAGAAGTGAGCGAGCGGCGGTCTGTGTTTGCTCACTTCCCGATCTATTGAGCTGACGTGTGACAGTTTCATTGTCACACATCGGCTCCACCCATGAAGATGAGTGAGTTTTTATTCCCCCCATTGAAGTGTATGTCTCGGCAAAAAAAAAAAGTTCTCGTACATCTCTACAATGTATACATATTTCCCGATGTTATCAATCTAACTACTTCAATAAAATCCCAACAAGCATTGCTGTTACACTTGTTTGGACATGGCACCTATTGGATGCAGATGGCAAATGTGAAATATAAATGTGTACCTAACTGATTAAAAATTGTATTTATTTTAATTTTTTAAAATAGGTACTAAGCATAACAATTTTTTTTAATGCATGTGCACTTCTTTTAAGCTGGCATTTATATGTTTGCTCAGAGTTGTGTTTTTTGTGTACGTTTAAACAAGGAAGTCCTTGTTAATTCTTATTTTGACTTTATTCCTTTTTCCTTCTTGGGTTTGTCATTATGTAAATAGTCATGACTAAACATGGAAGGTCGAAGGGAGTATGGTTTTGCCTAATACAGGTGTCAGAATATTTCACATGGCTGTGCAATGACTTTTCCAATTGGTGCAGATGTATGTTATTACAGTGACATGTAATTATAGCAAATTGTAGGGTATTTTCTTATACAGGTAACCTGAATGTAATTTTTATGACACTATGGGGTTGATTTACTAACCTTATAAACACACCACGAACATGTATACACCTCTGTAGTGTGTTCCCTCCCAGCATGATTTATGGGTGGAATCTAAACACCTTTGTAGTGTGTGTACACACCCAGCAGGTGTGTTGTGCAAAGCCCTGCATGAATTTGCAAGGTGATGTTGTGTAAATTAGCTCTATGTTGTGTTGCTTGCGTTGATGAATGCAGGAATGTAAATGCATGAGCTAATCATTTTTGTCTAAACTGTGAAACAGCATTATATATGCATCATGTGCATGATTTTTCCATATATGGCATTAGTGGAAATATGCTTTTAGAGACTTTTTGGTTGATAAATACGTTTTGCTGTGTAAAAATCACACGCACCTAGTGCGTGCGTGTGTTTTAGGTTAGTAAATCACCCCCTATATGTCACTCCATGCAGTCCATATCCTTGCTGTGACCCATTGGGGAGATTTACCCCTTCTATGTGCTCTGTTGACAACTGTCACCATGACTGAAAGTGAGAGAAAATTTAACAGGGTTATTCACAAAAGGGTGAAGAGTTTGGAGAAGTGAATATTCAAGGACAACATAGCTGAACTGGAACGTTAGATGAATTAGACAATTTTTCCAGTTCAGCTATATTGTCCTAGATTGTTCACTTCTCCTGCCTTCTCCAAACTCTTCACCCTTTTGTGAATAACCCTGACAATTTTTGAGTTATTACTTCACCAGAAATAGAGAGGACATCTTACAATGACATCCTTTTTTAACCTGAGATCCTCCAGAGGTTGGTAGGGGTTCCTTAATATCACTGGATTGATCTCCCACCTGCACTGACCACTAATGTAAGGGGTGCTACACTGACCATCAATGTCAGGGCGATTCTACACTAACCACTAATGTCTGGGGGTACTTCTACCCTAACCGTCAATGTAAGGGGAGCTACACTGACCTTTAATGTAAGGGGGCATTTCTATACTGATCACCAATGTAAGAGGGCACTTCTACACTGACCTTTAATGTAAGGGGGGCACTTTAACAACTTGAAGGCCATAGTGTTTCACCCCCTTCCTGGCCAGGCCATTTTTCAGTATTCAGCGCTGCGGTACTTTGACTGATGTTTATTCCGTCATGCAACGCTTTACTGAAACGATTTTCATACCATTTTTTGGGGACAGATAGAGCTTTCTTTTGGTGGCTTTTATTCACCACTGGGGTTTTTATTTTTTACTATATAACAGTCTGTATTTATTTTCTGGTTATTTGTTTTTGTTAACAATATTTCTTTATTGGATAAAAGATAGCATACAGAGTCCAAAACAGTAAAATGTATGACACACGTCAACAAGATGATAGATAGATAGAGATAGATAGATATGGATAGATAGATCTATCTATCTATCTATCTATCTATCTATCTATCTAATTATACACATGTATACACGATTTTGCTAAAAGTATTGGTACACCTGCCTTTACACGCACATGAACTTTATTGGCATCCCAGTCTTAGTCTGTAGGGTTCAACATTGAGTTGGCCACCCTTTGCCGCTATAACAGCTTCAACTCTTCTGGGAAGACGTACACAAGGTTTAGGAGAGTTTCTATGGGAATGTTTGACCATTCTTTCAGAAGCGCATTTGTGAGGTCAGGTACTGATGTTGGACGAGAAGGCCTGGCTCGCAGTCTCCGCTCTAATTAATCCCAAAGGTGTTCTATCGGGTTGAGGCCAGTCAAGTTCCTTCTTCCCAAACCCGCTCATCCATGTCTTTCTGGACCTCTCTTTGTGCACTGGTGTGCAGTCATGTTGGAACAGGAAGTGGCCATCCCCAAACTGTTACCACAAATTTGGAAGCATGAAATTGTCCAAAATGTCTTGGTATCCTGATGCCCTAAGAGTTCCCTTCACTGGAACTAAAGGGCAAAGCCCAACCCCTGAAAAACGACCCCACACCATAATCCCCCCTCCACCAAACTTTACACTTGGCACAATGAAGTCAGGCAAGTACCGTTCTCCTGTCAACCGCCAAACACAGACACGTCCATCGGATTGCCAGACAGAGAAGCGTGATTCGTCACTCCAGAGAACACGTCTCCACTTCTCTAGAGTCCAGTGGCGGCGTGCTTTACACCACTGCATCCAACACATTGCACTTGGTGATGTAAGGCTTGGATGCAGCTGCTTGGCCATGGAAACCGATTCCCTGAAGCTCTCTACACACTGTTGTACCAATCTGAAGGCCACACGAAGTTTCGAGGTCTGTAGCTATTGACTCTGCAGACAGTTGGTGACTTCTCTGCACTGTCCGCTTCAGCATGCACTGACCCCGTTCTGTCATTTTACATGGCCTACCACTTCGTGGCTGAGTTGCTGTTGTTCCCAGTTGCTTCCACTTTGTTATAATACCACTAACGGTTCACCGTGGAATATTTAGTAGCAAGGAAATTTGATGGATAGACTTATTGCACAGGTGGCAACCTATCACGGTACCTCGCCTGAATTCACTGAGCTCCTGAGAGCGAGCTGTTCTTTCACAAATGTTTGTAGAAGCCTCGGCATGCCTAGGTGCTTGATTTTATACACCTGTAGCCATGGAGGTAATTGGAACACCTGAATCCCAATACTTTTGGCAATACAGTGTATATACACACCCACAGGTTGAACTGGCTGGACCCTTTATTCAACCTCACCTACTATGTTACTTCCTGTTGTGTCCTCACAGCGTTAAGGTTAGGGATTCCCCGAACAGGACACGTACAGCAACAACAAAAAAGGTTTTTTTTACTGTATAGAAAACAAAAACGTTTGCGTTTTCCACATATTTTCAAATATCTTCCTGGGCTCCAGGGTCCTGATCTCTCTGTAGTAGTTCCCCTTTCTGTTTATTCCAACATTAAAATCTAGATTTACTGCTACTGTAGATGCCCCATTATGCACAGACCTGAAGTACAGAGAAGACATGCCTGTTAGGTGGTTTAATCCTCCATCTCCCAAAAACCAATGCATTGGTTTTGCATGTCTGTCTGGTAATAGATTGACTAGATTCTTTAATAGTGTTGTTTTTAAAATGAGCCATTACAGATTTTATAGGGTCAGGCGCACACCCGCAGATCCTGCAAGCGATCGGGCGTCTCTAGAGACGCCTGACCGCTTGTATGTAAACAGCCATCGCTGGCTGTTTACATGCTGACGGTTTTCCCTCTCGTGTGCGGCGCTCAGCGCGGACACGAGAGGGGGGAGCGGCAGGACGTCTTAAGACGCCCTCCCGCTCTGAGCAGACGTCCATCTGGCCGTTCACAAACGGCCATGGACGTAAGGTGGTTAATCAGTCTGTATTTATTTTCTGGTTATTTGTTTTTGTTAACAATATTTCTTTATTGGATAAAAGATAGCATACAGAGTCCAAAACAGTAAAATGTATGACACACGTCAACAAGATGATAGATAGATAGAGATAGATAGATATGGATAGATAGATCTATCTATCTATCTATCTATCTATCTATCTATCTAATTATACACATGTATACACGATTTTGCTAAAAGTATTGGTACACCTGCCTTTACACGCACATGAACTTTATTGGCATCCCAGTCTTAGTCTGTAGGGTTCAACATTGAGTTGGCCACCCTTTGCCGCTATAACAGCTTCAACTCTTCTGGGAAGACGTACACAAGGTTTAGGAGAGTTTCTATGGGAATGTTTGACCATTCTTTCAGAAGCGCATTTGTGAGGTCAGGTACTGATGTTGGACGAGAAGGCCTGGCTCGCAGTCTCCGCTCTAATTAATCCCAAAGGTGTTCTATCGGGTTGAGGCCAGTCAAGTTCCTTCTTCCCAAACCCGCTCATCCATGTCTTTCTGGACCTCTCTTTGTGCACTGGTGTGCAGTCATGTTGGAACAGGAAGTGGCCATCCCCAAACTGTTACCACAAATTTGGAAGCATGAAATTGTCCAAAATGTCTTGGTATCCTGATGCCCTAAGAGTTCCCTTCACTGGAACTAAAGGGCAAAGCCCAACCCCTGAAAAACGACCCCACACCATAATCCCCCCTCCACCAAACTTTACACTTGGCACAATGAAGTCAGGCAAGTACCGTTCTCCTGTCAACCGCCAAACACAGACACGTCCATCGGATTGCCAGACAGAGAAGCGTGATTCGTCACTCCAGAGAACACGTCTCCACTTCTCTAGAGTCCAGTGGCGGCGTGCTTTACACCACTGCATCCAACACATTGCACTTGGTGATGTAAGGCTTGGATGCAGCTGCTTGGCCATGGAAACCGATTCCCTGAAGCTCTCTACACACTGTTGTACCAATCTGAAGGCCACACGAAGTTTCGAGGTCTGTAGCTATTGACTCTGCAGACAGTTGGTGACTTCTCTGCACTGTCCGCTTCAGCATGCACTGACCCCGTTCTGTCATTTTACATGGCCTACCACTTCGTGGCTGAGTTGCTGTTGTTCCCAGTTGCTTCCACTTTGTTATAATACCACTAACGGTTCACCGTGGAATATTTAGTAGCAAGGAAATTTGATGGATAGACTTATTGCACAGGTGGCAACCTATCACGGTACCTCGCCTGAATTCACTGAGCTCCTGAGAGCGAGCTGTTCTTTCACAAATGTTTGTAGAAGCCTCGGCATGCCTAGGTGCTTGATTTTATACACCTGTAGCCATGGAGGTAATTGGAACACCTGAATCCCAATACTTTTGGCAATACAGTGTATATACACACCCACAGGTTGAACTGGCTGGACCCTTTATTCAACCTCACCTACTATGTTACTTCCTGTTGTGTCCTCACAGCGTTAAGGTTAGGGATTCCCCGAACAGGACACGTACAGCAACAACAAAAAAGGTTTTTTTTACTGTATAGAAAACAAAAACGTTTGCGTTTTCCACATATTTTCAAATATCTTCCTGGGCTCCAGGGTCCTGATCTCTCTGTAGTAGTTCCCCTTTCTGTTTATTCCAACATTAAAATCTAGATTTACTGCTACTGTAGATGCCCCATTATGCACAGACCTGAAGTACAGAGAAGACATGCCTGTTAGGTGGTTTAATCCTCCATCTCCCAAAAACCAATGCATTGGTTTTGCATGTCTGTCTGGTAATAGATTGACTAGATTCTTTAATAGTGTTGTTTTTAAAATGAGCCATTACAGATTTTATAGGGTCCTCTTAGTTCATAGTTTACAATGTGTGACCATGTAAGCACTAATCCACCACTGTCCCACCTTGTGACAGCTAAGTAGTGAGGTCACAGCCTTTGTTTTTCGGTTTCAAGCTAACTCTCCAAGATTTACAACATTCATCAGGCAGGTGACTGGATGCTCTCTGCCGCTGCCTTTCTGACTCATTTTCAGTGTGCCCTTTTTAGTATTACTTATAAATATGTCACAGACTGTGTTACTTTTGTGTAAAGCTGTTAAAGGAGTTTGGACATCTTGTGTCATAAAAACGTCATATGAGATAGTTGAAAAGGAACGAAATACCTTACAAGGAAAATGAAAGAAAAAGATTATACTTTAATCCTTGGCAGATCCCAGGAGCCAGATAACAAATAAAAGTAATTCACCGTCACACACTTGAAGGGTTTTTTATGAATTGATATGTTTATTCAATACCCAATGTCACATACTGTCATACGGTGCTAACGTTTCGGGTCCGCACAGGGATCCTTCATCAGAGCGACAGTGACACTGTCGCTCTGATGAAGGATCCCTGTGCGGACCCGAAACATTGGTTATTGAATAAACATATCAATACTTAAAAAACCCTTCAAGTGTTTGCCAGTAAATTACTTTTATTTACTATTAGTGTTTTGCACGGCGCCATCCGTGTGGTCACCTGGGCACCACATATACCTTGTGGTTTTGAGACCATGGCAGTGCGAGTGGGATTTGGACTTTGTTAGGAGCCAAATAACCAAACCCATATATTAAAGTGCTTGCCTGATGTGAGTCTCTTAGAGGGTAAATTTCCCTAATGGGGACACAGGCAGCAATAAAAAAATAAAAATGACAGGGATTCTAACCCCTTACCACTTTATCTAAATCTAAAATATAACTTTTGCCTTTAGTTATATCTTATTGAGCAGCAACTAAATTGTATTTGTAATAGTGCAAAATGCTTCTGCAATATCCCTTGTGTCCCTGTGTGGTCACATCTCACATTGTAATGTTTAGGTTGCTGAAGCTATACATCTTCAAGTCAAAATTGAAAAGTGAGTTATGATATACAAACAAGGAACATGGCTAACCTGGTCTGGGCTTAAACGCTTCATTCAAGTATTCCTGTGGTGCACCAGCCTACCCCATTCCCTGCTGCCACTAATCCAGTGACCTGGGAACCCCATTTTCTTATCGACTTGACATGTAAGAGACCTGCCCTCAAAACATACCCACTGCAGGATGGATATTGCTGTCTGTCACTTACCTGTATTAAAATTACAAGGAAGTTAGTACAAAAAGAGATTACTTACAGCTTTCCACTGAATTAAAAGCTGCCATGGACTTATAGATTGACCTCTACATTTTAGGCTGGACGTGGTCTAAAATGTAAAAATCCATGTAAATAAAAATATGTGATGTATGAATCAATTGTCTTGTGTATACCTGCATGCCTTTTGTATGTCATGGAGTAAAGCAAAGAAAGTGTGAGAGATAAAGTATTGCTTATTCTACAACGATATTTTAAAATGGCCTGGAAAGATTTGTTGACACCCCTAGGAAAGATGATAGATATTTGGATAATAGTGATAATTTAAACTGTTTTCTGTAATTTAGTATTACAGATATCCTCAATCTTCTAATCAGTCAGCCTATTTATAAGGAGAAAAGTAATCACTCTGTGACTGTTTAGTATCATTGTGTGCACCACATTAAACATGGACCAGAAAAAGCAAACCTAGAATTCTGAGGATATCAGAAAGACATTCAAGACCCGCATATCAAAAGTAAAGGCTATAAGACCATTTCCAAGCAGATTGATGTTGCTGTGATTTCAATTACAAATATTAATAAGGAGTAAATGGTCCATAAGAGTGCAACTAAGCTCCCCGGACATGGCTGCAAGAGGAAATTTGGCCCCAGATTTAACAGAAGGATAATGCAGATAGTAGACAAAGAATTGAAGAAAATTTCCAAAAGTTGATAGAAGCTGACTTTCAAGGTCAAGGTACACAGGGCCGGTGCTAGGATTCTTGCCTAGACAGGCAAGGTGCATTTTTTACTTGATTACAGTATGTTTTGGGGCTGCTTTGCTGAATCCGGCATGGAGTGCTTTGAATCTGTGCAGGGCAGAAAGTAATCTCAAGAATATCACGTTATTCTGAAGCAAAACATACTGCCCAGTGCCATAAAGCTCTGTCTGTCAGGCCATGGGTTCTCCATAAGGCTAATGCCCCAAAACGCAAAGCTAAATGCAACCAAGACTGGCTAAGAACAAAACATTGGACTATTCTGAAGTGACACTCTTTGAGCCCTGTTCTTATTTCTATCAAACCTCTATGAAAGAGCTGAAACATGCAGACTGGAGAAAGCACCATTCAAAACAGAGGCAGCTGAAATAGTTTGCTAAAGAAGAGTTGGCCAAACTACCCATTGATAGGTGAAGTCACATTGAGAGCAGTGAGTGCCTCTAAAGGTTGTACAACAAAATATGTTAAGAGCCCCATAATTTTTGTTCTTGCCATTGTGCTTGGACAACTGTATGTGAAATACGACCAAGGAAATAAAGCAGAATTTTCTGACCGAAAATAAAAAAAAGTCAGACCGAAACCCAAAATTATTATTTTTCTAACCTTTTAAAAGATGTCTCCTCCCCACCACCGCTCTCCATCCTGATTGTTACAGGAGGCTGAGCAGGGTGGTGCTGGTGGAGAGCTCCGCCTCCTGTAACATTGCCGCTCAAAGCGCTCCCCGCCCTGCTCGGCCTCCTGACAGTTTCTCTCCTCTTCGTGGGATGCTACTCTGTGTCATAGGTGACACAAAGCAGCACCCAGAGGGGAGGAGAGAAACTATGTATGCACTGCAATTTTACCCGAAAGATGATACTTTCGGCATTTTGCCTGAAGTACCATTTTCAGCCGATTTTATGTTTCGGCCGATATGTTTAATCACCTTTTAGAGAAATGTTAAAGTAATATGTTTAATAAAAGGAATGCTTGCTGAAATGTCCCAATCATTTGAGCAACGCTGACTTTTTCATCTTGCTTTTAAAACAAGGCTTGCTAGATAACCCATGATTTCTGCACCACCAGTGTAAACACCTTTTACCATTGTATTGTGGTACAAATCTGAAATTCCCACGTCTGCCTGCAGTGCCTCATAATTGAACATTTATACTGGTTGAATAGTTTACATTTCTTCTCTAGCACAAAAATGTTTGAAACTGTTATCAATTGATCTTTTCTTTGGTTTGCTTTAAAAATCTTGTGCCCTCGTTATTTTGACAAAGTGCTTCACTCGCATACCTTCTACCAAAGTGAAATGTCTGCACTTAAAAGCTTGTTCACTGTTTATACCCACTTGGTTTTATGAAAGCCTCTGGAATCCAGTAAAAATATATCGCCCATAACCAAATGCTGTTTCTCCTACAAAAGCTTGCCTCTAACCTTAGATAATCCCTTTCTTGTTTATTCTCCATGTTGTGTCCTACTGTAAGGGATAGAGATGCCATAACAGAGTGATCAGTTTCATTTAAGCAGTTTGTTGTAAAAATGCTGTAAATGTCTTTATTAAAGTGATTTAACACTTCCTAAAGTCTTAGGGATGCCTGAAGCATGCACTCTCCAAAACTAAAATGGCTGTTTCTGTGTTTTCTAGGTTCCCTTTAGGATCCAGTTCTAAATAAAACTTTTTACTTTTGGGTAGAATGGAGAACTTGTATCAGGTTCTTATACCATTTCATCGGATGCAAGCAGGAATTGGTATAAGAACCTGAACCTAAACTGAACTTCACCCTTACTTTAAAAATGAAAACAAAGGCACCTTCAGAAATGTTTAGTAATGGCAATCTACAAACAGATACTTAGATAAGGTATGCAAAGAATAAAGCGCTTACAATTATTTTATTTTCCCTCCCCATTCTTCTCATAGTTTCCATTTTTTACTAAGGGCAGATGAATCCATCTCCCTTTTCTTCCTGGAACTTTGGAACGTGTGATGGAGGGCATCATCTCAGGGAGAAAAAAATGCCTTTCCCTAAAATCTTGCAAAATTTTGCAGTTTACAGATGAGATTTTTGAGGAAAGCACTAGTGATGGAACCTTTCCAGGTTGCATCTGTGAGGCCAAGATTACATCACTAATATCTTAGAGGACCAGGAAGTGGAAAAACTGTAATTGTTAATAAAAGCAAAAAATGGTGAACTAATAATTGTTACATGCAGAAGTTCATATCGGCATGCAGAGCTGCACGCTGAAGTGAATTTTAGTGATAGGGGGTAAAAGTCCATTTTAAGGGCAGGAATGGTAGCATTTAGTATAAGCTTTTAAAGCCCTACTCCAGCCAAAGCTTTTTATTTTGTTTTGGACACAGTAGGAAAGGGTTAGGGAATATGTCTGGTTTTTATCACCATCTTTGTCCCGATCGGAGAGACTTCCTATCGCTTCCTCTGAGGTCAGAAAATGGAAGGAAAATCACTATGACAGTAAAAAAAAGGGAAAAAAACTAACACCCATTTTCAGTAGAGTGAGGTAGGGTAGGGTTTGCATTTTTGACAGTGGGGTTGATTTACTAAAGGAGTAGAGGGCATGTGAGGAGTTTTTTCATTGAAAAACCAGCAGTAGTTTCTTTACTATGAAACATAATATCCTAAAAGAAGCCCTGACAAGAGCTTCAATTCAAAAAGATCTATGTTGGACTCCAAAGGTAAATTTATTCAGTGGGAGGTGGAAGGATAATTTTACAACTTTTTGTGTGAGACAAACACCATCCATTAGTAAATGGGAGCTGACTTTGTTATAAAAACAGCAACGTTTACAATCTTCCTGTAGTACGTGATCATTGGATGTAAAAATCTCCATTTACTGAGCGATAAACTTCAAATAGTTTGGTGGTCATGCTCTGATCTGATTGCTGCTCATACTGTATGTGCACAGTCGGGTAGTTTTTGGATTCTTCCACATGTAAAGATAATTTGTCTCTACATAATGGCTGATACCTTTTACTCTTTGGGCACTTTGCCTAAACACGAACTCCAGCAATTCAATACATTGTCCTAGAAGGGCGTTTGACAGAGAAAAACCCAGCCAGGAATGCATTGTTCATCGTCTTGATCTTGGCAAATTTTAAAATGTGAAGAAATGTAACCAAAATGTATAATTTGTCTTCTTCATTGACCCAAAGCGACATATTAGATTCAAATGTTACATTTACAACTGTCTTTTGCAGTGCAATTTTGAATTTGATTGGCGACTATGGGACAACAATAGTTATTTAGGTAGAAGTTAATTAAGGCAGGTATGTTCATTGAGAGCCTATGTGGTGGTTTAAATCCAAATTGATCTACTGCAGGAATGAATACCATGTGGAATGTTTTGATGATATCATTAGAATGGAGTTAACACACCCCGAGCTGTAAATGTCATTGCAGTGACTCTTCCCTTTTGACATGCATTTGTCTTAACAATCTGTCTCCTCTGTGCTTTCTGCAGCGATATTCTGATCACTCGGCTAGGAGCATCAATGAGTTACGATGAGCTGTGTGAGGAAGTGAGAGAGATGTGCCGCCTACGCCAGGAGCAGCCCATCACATTGAAGTGGATTGATGATGAAGGTATTGGGGTGGTCATTTTATAAAGGGCATGAATAAAGTGGTGTCACTGCAGATATTTGTCCACCAATGCTGTGATTGTTCACATAAAATCACCATTTTACCAAAATATGTTTATATCAAATTCAGAATTGAAGTACAATTGTATCCTAATTGTATGGGGGTGCAAGAAAACATGGGGATTTGAAATGTCTTGCATAATTTTTTTTCTCCAGTGCCAGCCGCTTAAATGAGTTTCCCTGCAGCACACTGAACATAAGGCCTACTGCGTTCTGTACCCAGTTACAGTCACCACTACTGCCTTCTATTCAGCAGTGAGGGTGAGCATTGCTGGTTGGAGCACAGTAGTTGTGACTATGGGGGGGGATGTCGGTCCACTGGAGATAGACCACTGCTCTCAGAAGGCACGGGGCTTGACAGATCACTAAAGTTAGACCACTGGTCTCTTACGTGCACACAAACAAACTACGGCTTCCCCAGACAGAAAATGAGGGAAAACACAGACAAAAATTAAAATAGCATAGGTGAAGGGGTTAACCCCAGTCAACTATATATTTCTGTTCAATCCTTCCTGCTCCATACACATAAGCCCAATATAATTTTTTCTCCCACAAATATTGTATTTAAGTTTTAGACATAAATCAACACAATTTATATAGAATTTAGATAGGTTATATAGAATCTCCAAAAAATAGAACATAAAAATGCCATCAGTAGAGCATTCAACCAACATGGGCGTCAAACCAAAATATAGTAACCAATATGTAATGGTCAAACAAAATGGTGACAAAGGCTAAACTCTAAGCATTAAACTTCAAGTAGTCCAGGAAAATACACCCGAGTAGGGGGAGGTCATTAACAGGGCAACATCAAGTTGTTTAGAGCAAGCCTAATATCCCCCGAATGAAAAAAGGAAACCTGAATTACCCACATACAAAATGGACAACACAGTGAAAATACATTCAACTAGATAACGTACAAACTAGGGATGCATCCTGAGGTAGCATCCAATCAGGAGGCCAGTGTTGTATCGAAAGCGCACTGGCTTCACACTCCCTCGCAACACTGCGAGGCAGTCTGGCTGCCTCGCAGTGTTGCTAGGCAGCGTGAAGCCGGCTTCCTAGCCAATCAGGAAGTCGGGAGGTATGTCATAACCCACCGCCCGGCTTCCTTATTGGTTGGAGAGCCGGCTCTATGCTCCCCCGCGGCACTGTTGGTCAGAGGGAATCTCCCTCTGACCGGCAGTTCCAGTATCTGGGTAAGTATTGGAGCAATTGGACAAGTACTCCCTAAATGCTCAGTATTGGCACTGATATCGATATCGGTATTGGTGCATCCCTAGTACAAACATTAGGAAAAGACAATGTAGGAAAAACCAAGGATGCAGAAGAAAGAGAAAAAAAAAAGTACATATATTGTGCAGGAAATAAAAATGTATATAAATGATAAGTTTATATCTTGTAATTAAATAATTAATATTGACCAAAAACCAGTATAATTTGGCATAACATTACTTTTAACACTTAGCTAGATGTTTTTACCAGTGGTTAATGGCTATCTGCTGCTAAACATATTAAAATGACCACCCCCGACAATGTACTTGGCAATAATTTAGTGTGGTATAAAGTTAATGAATACCAAACATCATTTTCAGTTGGTTTGCAAATTTGAACGAAATGATGCCTTTATTGGCCATAGTTGCAGTCTAACCTGCTCTGGGAGACTAAAAGAGTCTTCAGCAAGTATTGTTCTTTTAGTTCATTTTCTTAATCCTGTAACACCTACAGCACATCTGTCAAACACAAGGCCCACCAGGCTATTTCATTTGGCCCTCGCACCTAACTTGCAGCTTTAATTGTTTAAACCAAAGCCTATGTTGTAAACAGGTGCTGGGCTTCACATGAAGGCTGACAAGGTCCCCAACAAGATCCCGGCAGCCTTCCTGTGAATCGTGGCACCTGTTTACAGGGCTGGCCAAAAATCTCCTCCTCCTTCCTTTGAATCCACGCCACCTGCACCTGCCGGGACAGACCGGGACCCCTGGTGAGACCACACAACCTTCCTAAGACCCCGCACAGCTCACCATAGAATATGCACAGCCCACCATAGAACCTGCACAGCCACCAGAGAGTCTGCACAGCCCACCATAGAACCTGCACAGCCACCTGAGAGTCTGCACTATTACACTAATTGACATTATTTTTTCTAGACTTTAACTTTCATAGCAAGTTATCAAATTATTACTAAAACCAGTAATAATCGAATGCAGAGGCAATTATTTAATATGATTGAGTAGATACATTTATATAGTCCTACAGATACCACCGGCCCTTTGAGGGCAGCCATAATGCGGTCCACGATGAAATTGGGTTTGACACCCCCTGACCTACAGTAATACTATCAAAATTCTGTCCAATTCAAACGTATCCAATATTAATAAATAAAAATGCACAAGCAGCAAAAAAATCTCCCAAGTAACCCACTTTCCATGATCCACTGAGTGCTTGGTGCAGCCAACCCCCAGGCAGGAAAGTGTTCTGGCCTAGGTTACACATATGCATTTGATATCCTATTCATTCCTACAGGAAGCCCCTTGATTTTTAGGCTCAGATTTTGCAAATAGCAAAAGTGTCTGAACAAAATTACAAATCATTTTGAGAATTTACTTACAGTATATGAACAGTATTTTGTATGTGTGTTCACCTGGAGTTTCCAGGTTCTAATACTTGCAAGTTTCCTTTGTGCCTATTTATTAAAACAGCCCTGCCTATATTTGCAATGATAGTAGCATTTGATGTGTTTGGATTTTTTTGTATTACTCCAGGGGCTTTTGCTCTCTAGACCTGTCAGTGTGTGTTGGCCCACATGGGAACATTTCTAATCATTGTCTTTATACACTACCTGGGTTGTCTGATCCTCCTGTGACTGCTGAGTAGTAATCTTTCCTGCAGGTGCCCTTGACACAAAGCTTTGACAGTTGCTCCTTCTTACTTGCTGTCTCATATTCATGATTGTGGCAGCTTCCCAACTGTTATGTGATTCAGTCAGTAGAGTCAGTAATTTGTATGACATATCCCT
Organism: Nanorana parkeri; assembly: GCF_000935625.1. Taxonomy (NCBI): domain Eukaryota; kingdom Metazoa; phylum Chordata; class Amphibia; order Anura; family Dicroglossidae; genus Nanorana; species Nanorana parkeri. The sequence continues at coordinate 1,130,119 of NW_017306377.1, forward strand.
CCCAAGGTCTATTGGATGAACTGGCATTTTTCATACTTGTACTTTTTAGTCATATTTTATTCTGCATTAAATATTGGAAGAGTTGATTTACAGTGCAGTACGTCAGAAATAGTAAAGGATTGTCCTGTAAATAGTCAACTTACATAAAGTCAGATTAAATGTAATGGGGTGTGGCCAAATCCCCTGATGTGGTCTTGTGGGGAGGGAGAGCAGGGGCCAATGATTTAAAGGATAATTAAACCCTCCTGTTTTGTTTTTTTGTTTTGTTTTTTTTTGCATATATCTACTGCTAGCAAGCAGTAGATACATGCAAATATATATATATTTTTATAGTTAAAAAGGGTTTAAACTTACCCGTGTCTCCACCATGGGCTCCCATCCGAAAATCTGAAGATTCTCGGAGCAGTCACAAAGGATCATGGGGCGGGTGCATTCGCAGTAGCAGATCTTCGGCCGGGAGAAGAGACACAAGGTAAGTCAATGCAGACAGCATGCACCCGCACAGACTCGGTGGGACAGGAAGTGCTGGGAAGAGAGAGGTGTCAGCGCTGGATCAGAGACCGGCACCAGCGCTGGAGGGACTCCTGGAAACTACAGGAAAGAAGATGATCGGATCAACAGCCATCATTTAAGGTAAGTCCTTACACCAGCATTGGGGGGGAAACTTTAGCCTTTAATGTCACTTTAATAATTGTAATGATGTTTGGCTTTCCAAATCATCATTTACACTTGCGGTGTAGGTGCACATGCCATAATGTGCAAGTATGCACATGTATTGGCAAACCTACCTCTGAATTTGCCATCTTCCAGCAATGACCGCTCTATATTTTGCTCATAGGCAGGCAGTGTTAATAAATTAGTTTGATCAATTCTATTGCCCAGCAGGGCAGTGCTAAACAGGAGCAGTGACAGAATAAAAATCTGACCCTGAGAACTTCTAAACTGTGTGTTTGTTTGAGTGACAATATTTCTCATATTCCATGCTAAATCTATCTCCGTGTTATGAGACACTCTTAGGCCCATTTACACCTTTTGTGTACTTTAACACATCGCTTTGTCATTGTGAATGGCCTGTCAGAACATCTGATTGCACAAAAACTATTTTTGACAGCTCTGCGCACCACCTACTACTGAGAATTATTATTATTATTATACAGGATTTATATAGCGCCAGCAGTTTGCGCAGCGCTTTACAATATAAGGAAGACATTACAATCACAATACTATATAGTGCATTACTGCATTCTGCGGTACTGGATGATAAAACATGGTTTTCAGCATGTGTTTCCTGAATGTAACAATGCCAGCAGGCTGTTATAGTTCACTTCCATGTTACCTTGTTGAGAGTAAAGGACTTTTCAAGCATTTTCTACTAATCTTTCCTGCAACCATCCTTAGAAAGCATGGACATTTTTCAGTCATTCTTTATCATACATATAAGCCAGGAATCCAAAACCTTTCTAGGCTTTAATGGCTTTACACTCTTCATTCATCATACTGAACGAGCTGCGTGAAGCACATATCCCCCAGGGTACAGATGCCAGCCTGCTCTAGCAGGACTTTGGCAGCAATCAGTGACTTGAAGCACAGCAAAAGCTGTATCTTCTACCACCAACAATGCTTTGGAGATGGTCGCCTATTAAACGCAGCAGAAGCCTGTGCTCTCTGTACCCGAAAAGCCACCATACCAAGAAATAATGAAGGGCGTGTTCAAATTTATGCATTCTTAATATGCATTTTCCCACATTTTATAATGGCGTGGTGGTGTATCTTTTTGCCTTGTTAATTCTTCTTGACTTTGTAATTTTTTTATGGGGTGAGGAAACCTGTCAGTGCAACCCCACATTAAAACTGTAGTATATGCATTATATATTTTTCCATGCAGTGCTTCCCATGAACTAGAGCATTTTAAGTGCTTTGTGACACGTATGACGGATAACCGTTGTTAAAGTGGAAACCGCTAAATCTACAACTAAAATATATCGGTGTGAACTGTCTTACCTCTGCTGGTTTTCTAATCGGCTTCATAGTGCTGCCGCAGGAGGTAGCCACACATTTTTCTACTGCAGTTAAAACAATACAGCTTGGTGCATGACCTCTCTAGCTTCTGATTGGATAGTAGAAGACCAGCAACACACTGATGAGGTAATTTATATCCTCTAATCAGCTTCCCCTCTGTGAACAGTGCAGTGTAGTAATTTCCGATTGGCTTTCAGTACTTCTTTTTCCTCTCCTGCTGTGCAGAGAACTATAAGAGGCTAATACGAACACAGACTGAACAACTATTTAAAAATGCATTTCTAGTTCAACTTCAGACAGAAATAAAATGCACAAATTAAAGGCGATGTATTAAGAGCATAAAAATACTCTTTCCAATATGCAGAGCCGGCATGGAACATTGCAGCTATCACGTGCTGCCTCTATAACAAGGGATGAATGACCATGTATCTGCAGATCGCTCGCGGTCTTCTCTCTCTTGCTTCTTCCCCCGAAGAGAGCAAAGACTGTCAGTCACACCCTCCCCCCCCCCCC
>NW_017306377.1:1132820-1141880 GCF_000935625.1 Nanorana parkeri
AGGGGCTTGGGGTTTCGGGCATATAGATGGTTCTGGCTCTAGAGGCAGAGAGCCAGCTGTCATTTTGGCAGCTAGGTGGGGCCCAAAAATATCTTTGGGATCCTTCCTGACTGCAGCACAGCTCTGTGCGGTCAGCAGATGGTGGTGAGCAATGGTTCACTACATACTGGCTTTGGGCCACCAGAGTACATTGGTAAATGTTTTCCTGTGACCTAAAAGAGAAACAAAGCCAGGAAACAAGTTTGACTTTACTTTTTTTTTTTATGCAACTCTGTAATAATACATTGCTTGCATTTTTGAAAAAATGAATGTTATAATGTGCCTATATTTGGCTTTGTATCAGCCTCCTACAGTCACTGTATAGTAGAGCTCCTACAGGGAGAGGTAGAAGCGGCACAAGGAGCCAGTCAGGTGTGCTGCAGTGTTAGGAGCATGCTGATAAGTGGAGACAGCAGAGTGACAAATGAGGAAACCAGTGTGCTGCTTCTCTTTTCACTGTCTAGTCACAGACTGGGTTGGGGTGAGTGACCAGAAAGTGAAACAGCAGCACAAAAAGATATACTGTATATACTCGAGTATAAGCCGACCCGAATATAAGCCGAGGTACCTAATTTTACCACAAAGAACTGGGAAAAAATATTGACTCGAGTATAAGCCTAGGGTGGGAAATGAGGCAGCTACTGGTAAATGTACAAAATGAAGATAGATACCAATAAAATTACATGAATATTTATTTCAAAGAAAAACAATAACCTAGCTCTGTAAGTGGAAAAGGGGGTACAGGGCTACATATCATGTACTACGGATCATTTAACCCATTCATATTAGCAGAGGATAATTGTAAATCTATTGTTCAGTGCATTCTATATGTAGTATATAGTACATGTACAGTGCCTGCAACAATACATTTACAATGATCCTCTGCTAACATGAATGGGTTAAATGATCCATAGTACAGGGCTACATACAGATCATTTAATCCATTCATGTTAGTATAATTGTAAATGTATTGTCTGCACTGTAAAGAAGAAACCTGACCAGCGTACTCGCTTTCCTCAGTTCTCGAGACGCTGACTCGAGTATAAGCCGAGGGGGGGGGGCATTTTTCAGCACAAAAAATGTGCTGAAAAACTCGGCTTATACTCGAGTATATACGGTATTCCTCTTCCCTACTGGATGAGGCTGTGCTGAGTGGTAGATCTGTGTTAATCTCCAGACTGAATGGACAGAAAAACCAAAACCCACGGGGTAAGGCGCCATGGGCGACTCTTTCTTAGCACGTCAGTGTTTTAGCTCCATGTTTGCAGATGTGTACCAACATCACATACATTTTTATTTGCATAGGGACTTCCTGTAAGTCTGACACTGATAATACTGTATATATGGAATCTTTGTTGTCAATCATTATCACTTACTTGGACCATGACAGTTGTATGTGTTACCTGTAGCAGCTAATGCTGCCACTTAAAACTCTGCTTTGCTGTCTTTCTTCCCTACGTATCTGATGTGAACCTGCATGACATATATACTCAGCAACTACTTAAGAAGCTGCACTCTCCAAGAGAGCTGATGAAACCTTAGGGCAACATTTAGGCAAGAGGAAGCAGATGTCTTTTAGCTGTGCACCAGAAATGACCTCTTACATGGGCTCCATCCAGTATGCTGCACTTCCATAGCATTACAAATTCAGCTGCATGAAACCGCGCTTTCTGATATTTCATTAAGTATTAAACAGTTTATAAATAAAGCTTAGATGTAATCTCTGTAATCATAAACAGGTCTGTAATAATCGTCTTTTCCAGCTGAAAATGTGATTTATCCGCAGGGCTGCATATCTCGCAGCTTGTTATCTTTTAAGCAGTTTGCATCTGACCTGAACACTGTAGCAAATCCCTGATTATCTTTTCCCCATCATTATTAAACTATCCCCCATGATTTTGACTATCTTCAGCTAATCTACGGCTTTACCTTCTTTCTCTATCAATACATTTGAACCAGGAAAGTAGACTTAAAGCTAGAGGTGCACCAAAATGAAAATTTTAATTCCAAAATGGAATTTAAAAAAATGTCAGGCCGAAACCGAAAATGTTTTTTTATTTGAACTTTTTTTCAAATATATATATATGCTAATGCAATGACATACACATTTCAGAGCTCATACAGCCAACATATATCTCTTTGGTAAATGAGTGTAATGTACATGGGTGCTGGTCAGCATACAGCAAATCTCATCCACAAGAAGGCAGCTCCTTGCAGATGAGATGCACTGCTACTGTTAACAGTGCCTACCAACAAATCGGTAATTTAAACAGGTAGAATGTGTTGTTTTACATAATACATGAAAAATAAGTAAAAAAATTAAGGTCTAATAGTCCGTGACTGGAGGTGCAACAAAATGAAAATTTCGAAACCGAAATTTTTAAAAATGTCAGGCAGAAACCGAAAATGTTTTTTATTTTAACTTTTTCACATTTTTAAAATATTTAATTTTTATTTATTTGTATAATCTTTTACTTTTTTTATATTTATTCATTTTTTAATTAAATATTTTTTACTTTACTTTTAGGTGCTTTGGGGAAATATTAGGGGTCTAAACAGACCCCCTGATACTTCCCTTTTAAACTAGAAAAAGAGATTGAGGACAAAGAGGTCCATAGGGCAGGTGAGGACCCCCAAAAAAGCCCAGTATGTACAGTAATGGAAGTAAAACCTATTTTGTGAAAGGAGCAAAGAGGCGGGCTTTTTATAACTGAAGACTGTTTTAAGTGTCTTCTGTCATAGATGCTTCTTCCTGCCTGTCAGCACTTTGTTCTGTCCGTGTACACTGAGCCGATCAAGCGCAGCTCAGGTACAGTCTCGGCATGATTCTGTGTTGAGATGAAGTACCTCCAGTGCACATGTTCCGAAATTGTGCCATCCAGTCCCAGCCAGTCAAGCAGTTGAAGACTCCAAACTTGGAAGAAGATGGAAGAGCTGGCAATGTAGAGGAGCACTGGAAGGGATTGTTTTGGTAGGCAAGACTGTCATAATGTGCGAACATGCTGTGCATACTAGCATATTATGGGTAAAAGCTCTTGGGGGCCCTTTTTTGGTCTGCAGTTTACTTCCTATTTAACATTAGCCTGGACATAAAACGTCCAAAGCGATGGTCCAGTATGTAAGGCAAAGATGGGGCCAGAAGTAATTAAGCGCTTTCAATATTGCATGTGTTCATTTTTCCTCATACAGTGTCCCAAGTTTGTAAAATCTCCATGAAACCTGGTAGATCCATTCAGATTGAAAGAAAAAAGGCTTTTGTTAAATTCCAGTACCTGAATTTGTCCCGGTATCAGCCTAATGCAATCTTCTGTGTAGCAGAGGGAGAGGCATTACAAGAAGCCATTCAGTTGTGTGCTAGCAAGGAATGCGCTGATAGGAGGCAGAATCAGATTGACAGAAAGGTCCGTTCAGCAGTCTGCTGCTTCTCCTTTCACTACCCAGTCAAAGGCCAAAGGAGGGACAAGGCCTGTAAGTGTTTCTTAACCTCCGCTAAGAAATATTAGGTCACCTCCCCTGCCAGACAGGGCGGTTTAAACCGTGGAACTAGGTAGACAGAAATACAAATCCTTAGGCAGGTAAAACAGCTTCATATCAGTATTCATTTGTGTATTTAGCGGTTTGCCTGCTGGTACAAGTGATGCAGATGAGAAACTCATGCCTCCCCACATGTAATTTTCAGGGAGTAATTTACCTGCGAGCTTTACGTTCTCCTGAATGTGTTTACATTTTGCCTTTTGTCTTTGTTGTCTCCAGTTTTACACAGGGACCTCCTAAGGCTTTTATAACATGGCGTAATGCTTTATCTTCCGTCCTACATCCGGTAAATCCCCAGTCCCAGCATTAAACATTTAAATGTTTCTTCTGTGCTGCTTTTCTGTTCTATAAACTTTTTTTAATAAAGTAACCGCACAGAGCAGAATTTGATATCTGCATACTAAACCGTACAGTGAATTTTTAATTGGCTGTGGAGAGTTTCTGGGTTATGAGAAGATGAAACTGCAGTGCTGTAGTAACTGTTCACATCCTAATGAGAGATTTAATTTAATAATGGGGTTACTAGTCTTTTCCTGCTCAACAATTCCTCATTAAAGACTCATTAATAAGGTCTTAACTGAACAATGTACAACTGGCAGTTGTGATTTTATAGTAGAGGCTGTTATAAGGTATGTGTCTGCATACAGACTTTTCCTGTTATAAGTATGTTGAATTAAATTCTAGTAGTAAATGTTATCTGTAACACAACAGTTGCTTTGTTCTTAAAGGAGCACTGAACTCAGGTGTTAAATCTTAAAAATATATTCAAGTACCTTAACTAATAACAAAAATGTATCTTATTTGTGTATCACTCTGCTGTAGATCCTCAAATCATCTCTGAATTGGTGCCGACACTGTCCTTCCTTCTGGAGGGTGGCTACTTTTGTTCCCCATGGTCCCCGTGTGTGTTGTACAGTAGTCACCGATCCAAGCTTGCTCTCACAGAGGGCTACAATCTCACGTTTGGTTTACTAATTTGAGATTGTAGCCCATCATGGGAGCAAGCTTGGAGTGGTGACTACTTTACAACACACAGGGACCATGGGGAACAAAATTAGCCACCCTCCAGAAGGAAGGACAGTGTCCGCACCGATTCAGAGATGATTTGAGGATCTACAGCCGAGTGATATGAATGTTTAGCTGCAGCTTTTTTCCCCCCTTTCCATAAATTCTTTTTAATCACTTGCAATATGCGTTTGAACTTGCAAGGGAACTGACACTCTACAAAGTGATAATCCCTTAGCCCCCTCCCTCGTTGCGCATCATATCCATCTTCTCTTTTGTGCAATTACTCTCTTTGCTGGCCCAGCTCCTCTGCCCTTCTTCTTACCTCGCTACATAACCTTTATTTTAGCTGGTGGGGGATTGAGCGACGGGGAAGACTATAGAGCAGGGGGTAGGTAAACTCTGGTCCTGCAGCTTGTACTGTACTGTACAAATACTAATAGGCATTGCAAGATTTTGACAGCCACAGGCAAGACTCGCAGAGGCATAATGGACTTTGTAGTTTCACAACAGCTGGAGGGCTGGAGTTTGGATTCCACTGCAATAGAGTGTCTCAAGTGACCGCTCAAGATGGTACAATCACACGCAGCACCTGTCCCTCCCGGGAATGGCCTAGTATGGCTGTGCACGCCGCACACATCTGTACGGTTCAACTCTAAGCTGTATGAATGAGGCCTAATCAAACTTTTTTTTTTGGGGGGGCCAAATTCCTATTTCTTGTTATCTTGTTTCTTATTATCTTGATCAACTCTATCCTTTTCGGTAAAATATAAGAACATAGTTAAAAAGAAACTAATGAATGGAAAAGGTTAACATGGATTTTTAAGCTGTTATAACTAGGCCTAACAGTGAAATAAAACAAATCCCAGATGAAAAAAATGGCAGACAGGTGGCATATGATGTATATACTCCTATGCATTTATTAACAGAAGGTACAGCTACAGTGCTGCCCTCTATGTACCATCAGCCATAGACTCTAGTGAAACCATGCCCCCTACTGGACATACATGTTGCAGCAATATCAGATTTTTAGTAATTCATACATAGGTATCGGTGTTGATTTGTATTATGTTCTGGTCTTAAATGGGATATCTGTCACCAGTAATAATAATAATTTACAGAACTGTCAAATAAAATAAGCATGACAATGTTTCCTCTAAATTAATACCTTATTTTCTGCCTTACCTAATCAATTCACTGCTCATCTTACAAAAATATAAATGTACTTTTACAGTTTTTTCTTGTAAATAAATAAGTGACACTTTAATAGCTGTTGCTGGAAGCAGCAGTCGAGCTTGTTAATTCACATGTAGTGATCCACATTTATAATTTGCAGAGCACATAGAACTGTTCATGTAAGTCCCTGCCTTTTCACAGTCCATGAGCATTGTTTATTATGTAGAGAGTATTTGGAACCTTTGACATTAGTCCCTTGCTTTAAAAGAAGCTTACATTCAAATGTCACTATAATTTAGTCAGAAATACACTGTGTGTGTGTGTGTATGTATATATAATATAATTTTACTTTTTATTAAAGCTTTAACAATAACAAAAAAAAAAGAGAACGCAAAATAAATAAATATTACCATAAATAAGCTATTACATAAAGAGTGAATAAAGAAAATCGTTATACCAAACATAACCTATTAGCACAGAGGAAATATTATACACACTCTGGCGTTCATCTTCCAGCATACAACATGTTATTATATAAAATACCTTACATCTACACAATATCATACGAATAAAGAGAGGTACAAAGTGTGGCAGCAGACTGATAAAAAGGTCTGTGTCTAGCCAAGATGGCAGAGATGTATATGCCAGGTTCAGGTGTTATACAAAAGGTTGTCCTCCTAGGGGGAAGAGCTGAGAGCTCTGGAGGCTTGGAGTTAACAAGCCCAGCTGAAGCTAGCTGGCTTGTTAGGGCCTCTACAAGAACTCCCAGCCTCCTAAAGGTGGCCATACACTTTACAACCCTTGCAAGACTTTTGTCTTGCGAGGGTTGTAAAGTACTTTAACCCCTTCATGACTGATGCCCTTTTTTCATTTTTTGCACCCATGTTATATTCCACATTTTAGGCCTGAAAATGACGTAAAACCCCCCAACATTATATATTTTCTGAATGCCAAGACCCTATAGAATAAAATGGTGGTAGTTGAAAATTTTTATGATGCGATTCTCATAAGAGAATCGTACAGTGTATGGGCACCTTAAGAGAAAAGCTCCACCCTAGAACCAGACTGTGTTGCTGGTGGACTGGGGTGCAGCAGCCTATGTGGCTATCCGCCTGTGTGGCAAAAGAACAAGCCTGTGTGGCCAGTGGATATTTTGTTTAAGGACCTACCTAAAGTCCGTGAGACTGAAAAATGTTATATTGCTGAAGGGAAAAGCTACATTTTGTGTTTAACTTGTTGGAGAAACCCCTGTGAGGGAAAATCTTATGGGAATGTTTAAATAAAAGTGGGCAGGACGCCCTAAAAAGAACTTGTTTACGCGTGGAAGTGTACTGAATGCGCTACCATTTGAAGCAAATCCTCACAAAAGATATAGAATGTTAAGTAGCCGACAGCCATTTTCCCCAAGTTTTGACAAACCTTTCTGGCAAACTCCCTATGTTAAAAAGTATATTTTTCCGAATCTATTAAACAATTTATTTCTGCCACCCAGGCCTCCTTAGATGGCAGATACTCCTCCGTCCATTTAAGTACAAGGACCCGACGGGCCACAAATATAGCTCTTTGTACTGCTAACACATTATAACATTACCACTCGGCGCACTTAAAACCCCCCAAAATACAAACTAAAGGTGAGAGAGGAATATTGACCTCAAAAATTCTATTTATGGAATATAGTATAGATTCCCAATATCTCACTAATTTGGGACAGCGCCATAGCAAATGTATCAATGAGCCCAGTTCAGCGCCACATTTGGGACATTTTGAGTCGGATCGAACACCAAGCTTAAATAGAAACTCTAGGGATCCAAAACGTTTGAATGTTTAATTGCATCACTCTGAGTAGCCGATAAAGACACACTTTGGACTGACCTTTTCATTGCCTCCCATATCTCTATAATGCATATGTGAATATGTGATTTTACCATCGGTTTGCTTTTTAAATTTTTTTTTATATATACCCTGAGACCTTTTTAAAAGTTATGAAAGAAAGTCCAATGTTTTAAACGCTCGTCAGGGGGGAGATCTGGTGTCATGTGCTAGTGTGCGCCTCCTGGTAGATCCAGACAGGGGTATCCGACGATTGCTCACCCACCCATAGGTGAGTTTGATACCTCATACCCCTCGCCATATCCCACCTGAGTCATTGCGCTAGGTTGTGGTGCTTCGCTCTCTCTCCTTTTTAGTTTTCCCCGAGACCTCTAATAATACAATACAATGACAATGGCCCTTTAGTGAGGAGCCCTAAAGCAGAAGAAAACCCTCCAGTTTACATCTATCTATTTACAACTATCACTATTAGCATTTAGTGTAAGCTTAGTTCATGTCACCAGTGGCTTTTTGGTGTTCTAGTATGCACATTGCATTGGGGTAATAAATATTCTATTTATATGGTTTCAAAAGATTTATGTTGATACTGTAGCTCCACAATTTTCTTATCCCAAGAAAGCAATAAGTATCCAGCCTCCAGTATTTTAAGGGAGTACCCCGAGGAAACGAACAAGACATTGCCATGAAGATAGATGATGCATAATGTGTTTTAAAAATACAAACCTTGTCCTGAGCAGCACAGTAACTGCTCTGAAACGGCAAGCTCTGTTGTGTGTTGCTTAAAGCCTTCAGAGCATGTGACCCTGTAAATGTATAGAAATTGTTTGCTAATATTTAAATACTGATGTCTGTAACTTCAAATGCTTCCTCTTTACCGAAACATATTGCTATGAGCCGTGCATTGCGTGCTTTCAACTTGTTAGGAAACATTAATATTTAATGTGTATTTACTGGGTTCCTGTTGATCTTTTTATGTACTAATATTCATGTCTAGATTATGAAAGTTGTGTTGTGCTTATTCTCTTTTTTTACTAACTTATTAAAATATGTTAAAATGGGCTTATTAAAAATTCAATTTCACATGAGACCGTTGGGCACATGCAAGCATTACTAAATAATAGGAATTTCCTAAGGCCGCTTTTACACGGGCAAGTTCCCTTGTCAGTTTTTCAGGCAGATCTGATTGGAAGTCCAATGTTAGTCTGTGGGCAGCCAGATCAAAATGGACATGCGTCTGCATCTGATTACCCCTTACTCCGGCCAGGTCCATAAAACAAACGGATCAGAGTTCCATTTCGGCGGACATGACTGTGGCGGATCAGTGGTATTCTGATGTAAACGGACTCATGCCTGTTTACATCCGACTCCGCATAGACCGACATGGGGTTCAGTAATTTAATATTTTTCCCCTCCATTGCAAGACGGAGGAAAATGGAAAGGATGTGGATGTTACAATGATGGCATCTATTCATAGCG
>NW_017306377.1:1142021-1204333 GCF_000935625.1 Nanorana parkeri
GATCCCCTGCTGACCAGAACTGAAGGTGCTAATGTGAAGGGTGCCTAAAGCAGAACTAAGGTTTTCCATTAAAGAAATGTGTCTCCCTGAAAATTTCTACAAATACCAATTGATCTTGCCAGTGAAGTCCACCTAATGCTATTTTCTGTGTTGGCGTGGCAATGATGCATAGGATGAAAAAATCCTGCAAGGGGAGTGGCTAACAGCATTGTCACTTCTGATTCCCAAGCCTGTAGTGTTTTAATCAGCACATGGCAGCACCAAGTCCTGCTCAATGGTTTTTTGACTGACAACCCTGCCTCTGTTGCTGAAACCCTTCCATTGTGAGTTACAGTGATGGAGGGGAAGTATTTGAGACACAATTGAGATATTTTCATTTAAATAAGTGAACGATGTTTAATTTTCATCCATTGAGAGGTGCAGGAATTCTTAAAGGATAAGTTCACATTTTGCAAAAATTAGAAAATGCATTTCTTTAATATTTGCATTCAAGCCTGGAAAGCATTGCAATTTTGATCACTTGATCACAGCTGCAGAGCTCAGTCTTCTGCATATTCTCTCCCAGGCAGTGCTCCATACTGAGGTACGGAGATTTAGTTAGGCAAGATGGGGACTGATGGCTGGACTTCTTCAAACTGCATTGAATCGCCTCATACAGTGTCCAGCCATCCTCACTCTAGTTATATGTGGGAATATGGGCAGCTCTACCTAGAGCTGATTGAGTGATCACAATTGCAATGCCTTCCAGGCTTGAATGCAAATATTAAAGAAATGCATTTAAAAAAATATATTATGCATTTATTTTTAACTGGCAACATTGTATTGTCTTGAGTAGGTATGCACCGATACCGATGCTAGTATCTGTGCCCATACCGAGTATTTGGCCGAGTACTTGTACTTGCCCACATGCTCCCGATGCCTATTCGATACCAGAACTTCCACTATCAGTAAGCCAGGCAGCGAGTCCTTACACGCTGCCCGGCGTTCTGATTGGCTGGGAAGCCGGCTCCATGCTCACTCGTCACCAGGGCGCATGGAGCTGGCTTCCCGGCCATTCAGGAAGCCAAGGGGCAGCTAATGGCGCGCCCCTCCTGGCTTCCTGATTGGCCAGCAAGCCAGCTCCATGCTCCCTCGTCACTTGATCATAAGGTCAATCAGGAAGCCGGGCAGCGTGTAATGACTCCCTGCCCAGTTTCCATATTGGTCGGGAAGCTGGAGAATCAAGAAGCCAGACGGCTAGTCATTACCCACCCCCTGGCTTCCTGATTCATACTCCATACTTCCTCATCACCTGGTGACGAGGGAGCATGGAGACAGCTTCCCGGCTAATCGGGAAGCCAGCGGTGAGTCATTACACGCCACCTGGCTTCCTTAATGGGACTTCCGGCATCGGTATTAGTTATTGGGGAGTACCGGAAAAAATATTGGTACTCGTACTTGATACCAAAAAACTGGTATAGGTGCATCCCTAATAAAAACCTTATTGCATAAAATAATGCGTAGAGCACTGGTGTGCAGTAACCAGACGTAATCTTTACAAGTTAATTGTAGTCAGAGTAATGCAATGTGAAATCCTATTGGTGATGCAGTGCACCATGTTTTGCAGATCATTCTCTGACTTGTTTAAACAATGGCTCGTGTAAATGTTTGCGCTCCTGGAAATCTTTCCTTTTTCGTTTTCTGCAGTGAAACAGATGTTTAAATGTGCAAGAACATCAGTGTTGGCTTTGGCTCTATGTGAGTTACAGAAGGAAAATTGCATAATTATGTAATTTTTGAAAGTTGAGAGCAAAGATATAACTCCATCAAACTTTAACTCTTTTTAAGATAGAAAAGGATGTGTGGCCTGTGCAAAATTGTCTTAAAGGAAAACACCTTTCAGCAGACATAAATGTTATTCCCTAATTTGCTTTGCAGGCTGAACTAAAACGCCATTTGTGGCCTGAAAGAGGGCAGCAACTAGCCCCACCAGAGTTGCTCATTGCAAAAAGCGGTTCCTCAGCTATGTTATGTCCTTCTGGGCCAGCTATTCATAATGGCTGAACATGCCAAAATCTCGGAAGAAGACTGATTAAAGATGTTGGTGCCAGCAAGGGAGCTCATGGATCTTGCATCCCTGGAGGGGATGTTAGTATAGGCAGCTTTAGTTCTGCTTTATGTCTTGTACCATCCAGTAAAAGCATTGCCTTGGATTACATTCACAATAGCCTCTTGCATTTGGTTTATTTAAACACTAGAGGATTTAAAAAAATTTAATTTGTTCTCAGATGAGGTTCTCCTGTGTTCACAGGTAGACACGTTTAGATATTACAATACAAAACACAAAAATTCCCCAGCCCCAACCTGCCAGCCAGCCTGCAACCAAACAAGTAGCCCTGTCAACAGTATGCGTTAAAATCAGAGGTTTTAGTTGCACAAACTTTTGGCCAAAAATATGTAGAAGCCACACTGCCGCGCCAAGGCACCTCCGCAAAGTTTGTCCTAACTCTATGTATCTGAGTCTCCCAAGTGTGAGCATATTAAGACACGTTTAGATGCATTCTGCATATCTAATCTGCCCCTGGATGCATGGAATGCTATTTTCTCTAAGGATCTTAGATTGTAAGCTCTGCTAGGGTAGGGACTGATGTGAATGTGCAACTATGTAAGGCACTGCTTAAATTGTTGGCACTATATAAATACCAGTAATAAATACGAGTAATAAATAATCCTTAACCCACAGGAACCCTTAGGCCTTTATAATGTGGTATAAATGAGGACCAAGATATAGGACTCCACAGCCTGTCCCCATGTATAATCGGCCACGGGCTTTGGGGCTCTATATCTGGATATCGGACTATCTTGATATAGGGTTTACAAGAAATGTATTGTTTAATGTGTTCCACATGGGGCTGTTGGCTGGGGATTCATTCCTGTGGCAATAGCCTACGGATTCATGTGATAGGAATCCCAGGTGTTCAAAGGTGTCCGCTGTGCCTGTTCAAGGTAATGACAGGCTGACAGTGGCCATATCTGTCAGAGGCAGTCTGCATGTTATCGTACATGAAATGCTTACCTGTGGTTTGGGATATATGATTGTTCCTGAATGGAGATTGTCAGCCTGTCATTAACTGAATAGTCACAGAAGCCGCATCTGTGCAGACCTAGCTGGGATTCCTGTCGCAGTAATCTGTAGGTTGTTGCTGCTGGAGTTCCAAGCTGCAGCCTAAAGCCCCATGTGAATGGGGACTTATTTTATTCTATACTGTATAGGATTTTATTAGAAGTGAGAGTACAGTATGCAGACTGCTGTGAACCTTGGCATCCCGTTGGAAATATTTATTGTCAACAGGCTTTGTGTCAATGGCATCAGTTTGACATCAGTTTAAGAAGCTTCTGAGATTGTTTAGAATTAATTGCTTTTGCATTTGATCTGCTTCAAGATGGTTTTGCAATCCCATAGACTTGTACGGTTACAAAGCGAACAAAAACCAGTTGACGCAGGCCCTAAATCTGGTTGGCTTGGGTTACAGCTTCCCGCGAATTGTACTACTTAAAAAAAAAAAGTTACAGAGGGCTATTTAAAAAAAAACAAAAGTGAGGGATATGAAGGAAATTGGCCATTTGAGCTAACCTGATATTTTGGTTTGGATATTATGGCCAGCTTCTGACATATATATTACATTTTTTTTTCTCAATTTTTTTTTTTTTAAATAAAAATGGGGTTTGTTTTAGTAAATATTACATTTCAGCAGTCTTTTTGCATCACTGTCTTTTGGTTGTTTTTTCTTTAACATCTTTTCACACCATTGTGTTTCACATCAAGCTTTCACGTGTTTTAATTGTGTGAGAAGCTGATGAAAAGTACAGGAAAGCGAAACACATTAAAAATGACGTTGTTAATCTTCCAGGTATGCTTTACCATTCAAGCAGCTGATTGAACGCCTGTCAACACATCAAATTGCTATAAAGATATGCAGAGTATGAAAGCTTACGCCCACCTTAAATGATGGCTGACAAAAGCCTACCTGGCAGGGTGACTCGATTCTCCATAGAAGGCTCTGACTGGATGTCACTTGACTGGAACACTTCCATGCATTGTTTTTTGGGTTAAACCCCCAAGTTGCTCATTCAGTACTTTATGGTCTCATGCTTGAAATAGTTTCAGAGAACGGTTTATGGTGAACAAAGAGAATAAACCTTAGAAATTATGTTATTTAATTACACAAATGTCCACAGCCTTTATCTGGTGAATGCCTGATCTAAGGATTACTATAGACCTCTATGACCTGCAACTGCAAAAACGTGCAGAGCATTAGGTGTTTCCTGAGTATGTGGCTGCTCCCCCATTGCTTTCCAAAGCAGTGCAGGTCTGAGCCCATCAAAAAATGAAAGTTCCATTGTAAAAAATTATTTTCATCCTTCTTAGATGTCTATTGCGATCACTAACTTCTAAGTAGAGCAGGGTTTTTTTTTTTTTTTACGGTTAGTACTGAAACCAAATGATGGAGTATTTAGATCTCCGAGTAATAATAAAAAAAGTGAAAAAAACAAGCAAAATGTATTATTAAAAAATAATCGGACTTTTCGGGTGCTACCTCAATGGATTCTTTGTTACAATAAAATCTCTTCCATTATATTGTGTATACAACATATATAAAACAAATTTAACAACATTATGCATATTATGTAGACCTGCAACCAATGAATCGATAATCAATAATGAGAGTAGTTGTCAACTATTCACATAATCAATTAGTTGGTTGGATCCCCTACCTGTCGCTTCCACGCTGGGAGGAAGGTACATCAAGCAGTGGGCGGGTGCAATAGTCTGCCTGCTCTTGGCTATTGCAATTTTTGAAATGGTCAATAGCAGGCTGGCTATTGCACCAGCCCACTACCTGCTGTATTTGCATTCAGCTGCTGTCTGTGGAATCTTTCCACTGGCAGCTGTCATTCCCTCGCTGAAGCTACTCAAGCACCATGAGCTTACAATACAATTTTTTTTTTTTAAAATGATAAAAGGTGAGGGAAAAAGTCATTTTTAATATCGGCGTGACAAATTCTGCTGTGGGAGGTGCGTTGCAGTGCCATTCATTTCAATAGAACCCCAAATGTGCCTCCCACCCTCAGTGTGATTGTCCACACTGGAACGCACGGTACCACAATGTAATGCATTCAGGTACAGTGCCATTGCAAAACGTACATGCGGTTTTAGTCTGAAGTAAACTTTGTTTGTTACCCTGCATTTGTGTATTTTATTTTAAATTAAGGATGGTATTTATTTATTTTTATTCAAATAATCAAAGAAAAATTGCCCAACTAATCGATTTATGAAAATAATCATTAGTTGCAGTCCTAATAGTACTCTTTCATGTCTAAAACTTTGTGGATTTATAGCTTCAATTTTAGCACTTTTATGCCTTTTGTAATATGTAAACTTTACCTTTTTTATATTTTGTAAACCTTCATTATTTTTGTATGTATCCAATTTTAGCATCAGATTTGTGGTCGATGAGCTAAATTATTATTTTATAATTCTAGTACCTTTTTAAGATGATGGCGAGTTTGGCAGTCTAGTGAAGTGGTCATGGGGACATATTGGGCAAGCCATTGAGTGTCTGTAATTGTGAAAAGGTTAAGAACCACTGATGACTACTAGTGTTGTGAGGATGCAGGTTACTGGTGAATTGTGAAATGCAAGAAATTGTTACAATCTGTGATTTATTCATCAGCTTGTAATTTGATAATCATCCTTTTGTACATGTGCGTTGTTTAATTTTATTCTTTTTAATAATTTTTTTTTCTCTTTTCATCAGGCGATCCTTGTACTATTTCCTCCCAGATGGAACTAGAAGAAGCTTTCCGTCTATATACTACATACAAGGAGGAGGGCCTCAGCATTCATGGTAAGTGCCAAATTATCACTGTGTAGCCTGCAGGCCAGACAGTGTTGCCACCCATCCAGTACCACCTACCCTCCTGCATGATCATCCTGGCAAGATTGTCACCCTCTCCTAGCCGGAGCAGCAGCATGTGACTTCATGCATGCTACATAGTCACCTCTGCTGGAGCAGAATACAGCAGTGTTGGGTTTGGTGATAAAACAGCTTGGTAGGGGATAGGTCTAATGTTATTTAAAGTGCTGTAAATGTTCTTGTGGCATTTGAGGATCATCATTAGCTTGGGCCTGAGATTATATGGACCAAGCATTCTAATAATTGCTTTTTAAAAAGAGCTTGATGAACACATGGATAGTGACATATATCCTGTTGTATTTAGGCTCCAAGATGTATGCTGCTTCCAGTCTTGTCATCTACTGAATTAATTATTCAGAGGAAATTAAATAGGTGGACACTGAAATGTTTAAGGTTAGGTTCACACATCGGCTATCCTGTGATTGCGCAATCATGTGCGAGTGCACACAGCGGTTGCTGCACGGCCTCATTGATTTCAACTGTGTCAATCGCTTAAAAAAAGGTACATGTATCTTTTTTTTTGTTGACACGCACTGTGCTTTTTTTTTTAAAACCGCGATCGTGCACAGGTGGTGTCGCGGCCGGAAACTGCACAATCTGCCTGGCGCAAGTGGGGTACTATTAGAAAATAATGGCACCACCAGCGCAATCGGTGGTGGGCGATTCCGTCAACGCGCGACCATCCACACGGTTTCGTGCATGATTGCCGCGCGGTCACAAATCGCCATAGTGCAAAACTAGCCTGAAGGAAATATGGAGGCTTTAACTTGTAAAGGGCTGTGAATAGTTTGAAATATGAGGAGCGATCTTTAGGAGTAGCTATGAGGAGTATAAATGTATAAGAACTGATCTGTAAAGGTTTCATGTAGCATGTCCGCATTGCCCATCGCCCTCCCCTATCTTGCAGCGTATGTGTAGCGTTTGACCTTCCCTACGGCATGTCCACAGTATCTGACCCTCTACTGAAGTGTGTCTAAATCTCTCCTGCAGCATGTTTGGCCCGTCTTTGTGGTGTGTTTGCGGTGTCTTGCCATCTCTTGTGGTGTTTGCCCAGTGACTGACCCTGTCCTGCAGCATGTCCACAACGTCTGATCCACTTCTGTGGCACATCCTCCGTGTCTGTTGTCCTCTGTACAAGTACTCAATAGCGGGAGGCATTCCTAGTATTTCCCTGATCTCTCTTGTGGTCTGCGTTATCCAAGGGCTGGGGAAAATAGTAGCTGCATGTAGTTGTCACAAGGGCTTCTGAGAGGAAGTGGTGGTGGTGCTCTCTGCCTGACATGTGGATTGTGATGACCAGAAGAATAGTTAGGTGATAAGGAATGCCTCTTGCGGTTCTCCTACCATTGAAGTGAGCATAGCAGGTCTTTGTGAGTGGCCTATCTCCTGCCCACCCAATATTTTCTACTCCAGCACCGCCACATGGGGTTGGCAAAAGAATTCTCAGCTCTACACAGGGCTTACCTTCCTTGCTCCTGGCAGCGGGGGAGTGAAGGAAAAGTGAGTATATGCAGCTGCGGAAGCTGGTCTCTTATATAGGGCAGAGGAACTGTTTTAGGTCTTCTAAATGCTTTTTTGTAGCCTGAAAGTTTCTCATGTAATGCTTAAGTCTGCCTCTGCATTAGATGCACACTCACTGTTTGTAGGACTTTAGCCCAAAGCCTTAGACGGAATGACACCTTTTATATACAGATTTCTTTTGACAAGCTTGATAGGTCGACAATGGTTTCTGGCCTGCTACTACATGTCAGGTTGGCCATTGTGATTTTTGTTCATGCCTTGCACAAAATAGGAAGCCTTTTTTCTTTATACATGAACAGTGTCCCAAGTGCCAAGGTTTTGCTTGAAAGAGCAATATATTATCATTCGAACACTTCAAAGCCGCCAAGTATGTCACAGCCATCACAAAAGTAAGGAAGTGACAAGAGGGATTTTATGCCCTTCAGAATAAAGAATCTTCAGAAGGAAAACCAGGTCATCATTTTGTATCGCATTATAAACTGTGCTACTGGGGCGGAATGAGTTACATTGGGTGGTACAGTGTGGCTGGTGGCTTAAAGAACTTCATATACATATATTAATTAAAACAACATTGTGTTTTTTTTTTTTAAATGTCATGTGATAAGTTTTTTTTTTTCCCCTTTCTGCGTGCCAGTTCAGTATTGTGATTGCTCTTGAGCACTGGCTCATGAAACGGAAGAGAAGGGGCAAATCAAAATGCCTGGTATAAAATCTTTTCTGCTTTATATAGATCTGATAATATCCTGTATCAGGGAATGGGAGGCAGGGGGAGAGAACTTAAGGTGCCCTCAGAAAAGAAACAAAAGCAACACAGAGCGCCTCCATAGTGTAAAACTTTTATTTGATGAGTACAACACGCAAGTGAAAATGTACTTACACGAAAGCCAATGATCATAAGCGTAAAAGGAAACGATAAAATATAAAATCTCCAGCAGGGGAAGTTTGAGGGGATCTCCAAATCAGCATCCTCTGCTCCCGTATGTTTTTTTAAAAGGTCTACGCGTTTCAGGGCCACGCCCCCTTCATCAGAACCTGAGGTAACTTTCCTAAGTCCTGTTCTTTTATTTATTTGGGAGACGACCAATCATAAAGGTTTAGTCTTTGATACAGGTGTTTCAGCCAATCTCCAGTAATTGAGATTTTTGCTGACTTCCGTCTGACAGGCAGACAGCTGGTGTTTTTAAAACATACGGGAGCAGAGGATGCTGATTTGGAGATCCCCTCAAACTTCCCCTGCTGGAGATTTTATATTTTATCGTTTCCTTTTACGCTTATGATCATTGGCTTTCGTGTAAGTACATTTTTACTTGCGTGTTGTACTCATCAAATAAATGTTTTACACTATGGAGGCGCTCTGTGTTGCTTTTGTTTCCCAGATCGATGGTCGTTGTTGACCGGTGGGAGCTGCCTCTATGGTGTACCAATGAACTTTGCAGCCGGATTTCTCTGCAAACCGCGGGCGCCGGTATTGCTTTTTTCAGTCCCTCAGAAAAGAGGCCAAGCACGTATCGGACTTTCTCGAATTCGGCAATTTATTAAAATTCCATTTAACTAATAACTTGAAGCAACTCAGTCACTTAAACATACTGTCTTGCAAGCAGCAAATCCTCTCTTCACTTTCAGGCAAATATTTGCCTGTCTGTAACTCTGAGAGAAATAACTGCCAGCAGCCTGGCTCTCCCATGGTCCGACATGCTCCCCCTGATCAGTGCACCAATCAACAGCGCTGCTCATGAAGCAGCACAATGGCATTTTTAACTAGGGATGTCCTGATACCACTTTTTCAAGACCAAGTACACGTGCAAGTACTTTCCCTCAGGTACTTGCCGATACCAGTTACCAATACTTTTTCTTAAAGGGACATGACATTTTTTCTAAAACAATACAGACTGATGATTTTAGGGCTGTTTCTCACCAGGCTGCGTACAGATGTCACCAGGGCGGCATGTGGATCTCCCCAGGGCTCTGCAGGTAGTGGCTATGCTGATCGGGCGGGTGCCGCCATGAAATGGTGGGTGGAGAGTTGGTCGGGTGAGTGCCGGCTCTGGGGTGCAGTGTGGAGCTGCGGCGGGAAGGAGGAGAAGATATGGAACCAGACAGGTACTGCCAAGGAAAGCTACGTTCAGGTCCCCAGCATGCTGCCTGAGGTTCCCAGAAGCGCTGGAACTCAGACCGCTGCTGCGGTTTAAAAACCTAAAGGGCCACTATAGGCCTTAAGAATATCACTAAATATCACTTAACCCTTTTCAGTTTGGGGGTAGATTTGAGATAGGCTTTAAAGCAAATCTAGAAGAAAAAGTAATTAGAGTGCATCCCTAGTCAGAGATTAAATAGTCATCTTTTGGCTTTTGGATCGAGAAGGGAAGAAAGAGAAACCCCTGTCAGGTTTTATGTCTTTGTCCTCATTGGTGAGATTTATCCTCTAATTTTGATTTGATGACCATTATCACAGACATAGAAAGTGATAGGAAATACACCCATGTTATGGTTGACACTGGAGCAGGAGGTGGAGGGAAAATCTTTCCGTTGGGAAATTCCTTCTGGTGGTAGCTACTTGTTGGGAATTTCCCCTCACTTTGAAAATATTTCCTCTCACTGTACTTTAAGTAACACTGAACTCAGGAGTTAAATCTTAAAAATACATTCAACTACTATAACTATTAACACAAATGTGTCTTATTTGTGTATTACTCGTCTGTAGATCATCAAATCATGTCTGAATTGGGGCTGACACTGTCCTTCCTTCTGGAGGGTGGCTACTTTTGTTCCCCATGGTCCCTGTGTATGTTGTAAAGTAACCACCACTCCAAGCTTGCTCTCACAAGGGACTACAATCTCACATTTAGTTTACTAACTTGATATTGTAGTCCATCACGGGAGTGAGCTTGGAGCGGTGACTACTTTACAACAGACACAGGGACCATGGGGAACAAAAGTAGCCACCCTCCAGAAGGAAGGACAGTGTCAGCATGAATTCAGAGCTGATTTGAGGATCTACAGCCAAGTGATGCACAAACAAGACACATTTTTGTTAATAGTTATGATACTTCAGTACTGCCCATGTTCCCTCTTAGGTGCCTCCATTTCTTTATAATGGAGCATCGGAACACCTTTTCTTCTTAGTGCTTGAGCCACATATTATACGAAGACTAACTCCTTACTATAATATCATAAAGGCAAAAAAATGTCATCATGAACCTAAAACTGTCAATACTGTATGTAGTAAATGCCTGGTTGGCAGCAAACCAGAACCATGTAATGAATGTCTGGATGGTAGCACATGTGCAAAGGCAACACATTAAGGTTTTACTAGCTGCACATGAGCCCCTAATCTGGAGCTGTCTATACATAGAGCTGGCAGCATAAGGAAAGTTGGACACTTAATAAAACATTATTTTTATAAAGTATTGAAAATCCTGTAGAGAAATGATTGCAGGTTTAGAAAAGGGCGCCATGCCCTTCAGGGTGAAGCAGCTATATTGCATGAGAGACACTTCCTGAATCATGAACTGACTGGCTGCATAGCAAAGGAAATAGATTGAAAAGTTACATTTTTATATTTTAATAAATCCTCCTCTTTAAAATACCAATCATGGTAGACAATTATATCACAGGAATATTTGCTGAGTACTATTTTTAAAGAAGATCTACATTTTTAACGTAGTAACAATTCATTATCTGTTCTGCATGCAGGGATGCTTTGAGCAGATCTTTCTTTCACACTTCCTTTGTTATTTGCAGAGACTCGATTTATTCTTTGCTTTTGGCTTTGTTCAACATCTGCTGCATATGTAATTACTTTTGATGTTCTGCAGAGAGTGTACATCTTTACACTTCCACCTTTCCGGATGTGCGGAACGTAGGAAAGTACATTATGTCAGAAGCCACTGGCATTACAAAGTGCAGCGGATCAGGCAAATCAAAATTCAATACGGATTGCTAATGTTTGGTCGTATCTGGATCTCCTGTATTAAGGTCGTTGTGCCATTTTTTTCCAGCTCAGCCATTCCCTGCCACTCACACTCAAGTGATTTATTTTTTTGGCAGCCAGCCGCAACCCCCCTTTAATCAAAACTAAACAAAGTAGATTTTCTTTATCGTTCATTAAGGGACACAGGATTTAGTAGCTCTGAAATGATTGGGCTGTACTGCCGTCTACAAGGGGATTTGGACACTGGCAAACAAAAAAAACATTGGCCAGCCAGGTATCACCACTTCCAGAATGCTTCATTTTTTCTATTGTTCTAGGAGAAATGTATTTTCTTTTTTTTGTTTGTCGAGAAAAGTTTATCGCCTTTTTTAGCCATTTTATTTTTCTCACAATAATTTTTTCTTCAATCAAGACATCTACCTGCTGCTGAACTGGGCTCTGTATGCAGCTGTCTGGATTGGCTAATCCTCCATTGAGGCTGTACCTTGACCAAAGGTTACGGGGCATGCCTGGAATGTGTTCTACAAGTACTAGGCTTTGCCTGTGGCACTTTCCAGACCTCCGGGTACTGTGTTGGCTAACCACTGAGCGCTTTCCAGGTACAGAGCTGCCTCTGGTGTGATCCAACCCATGAGTATGTCATTCAGGCTGACAGTCAGGAGTTACTACACAATTTGGTGATGTAAAAAATGACAATTACTCCCCTCTTGCTTCCATTTCTGCAGAAAGGGATAACTGGCTGAGGAGCAAAATGCTGCATCATTAGCTTGACTGTCACGCGCACGCATACTCCCCCCTCTGTTCCCGCCTTTTTCCTTCAGTGTGAGGTAATTTCTTTCTATTATTGCTTCTATCTTCATGAAACACACAGTTCACACCTCGGTTAGTACTTGCTGCCGCCTACAGTGACCATTTCATCTCTGGCCATTAATCTCTCCTGCTTCTTGGCTGTGAGTAAACCATAAGTTTGCCTGGTGTTTTCTATTAAGTAAAGAGTACAATGTGTTGGATCCCAAGCACAAGGGGAGCAGACCCACAGCATGGAGGGGCTCCAGATCACAACTTACTAACAGTTTTGGGACGACCTGCAGTATACCTCCAATGGAATCTGACACAGGTAGCCTGGATCATTGTCTCCTGCCTGAGTCAACTAACTGCTCATAGTCTCCCATAGGTCTATTGGTTGTGGCCCCTTCCTCTGCTCTTTCCAGGGAGAAGTTCCCTGCGGCTAAGCTCGATTTGATTGTCAAACTTACAAATATGATTGCTGACTCTGACTGCTGAAGCTGTAAGTATAGTTTTATGCCTTCCCCTTCAGAATCTTTGGCATCTCTGCAGCTGTTCTATATCGACCTTTATTGATGCTGTGCAGATCAAGTTTAAAATGGAACAGCTTGCAGCTTCTACTACTGCGTTTACCAGTCCAGGGTCCCTGAAAGGCCCCCAAGACTATCAAAACTTTTCTGGTACACTTCTTACTTCAACCTGTTACGTATGGGGACTGGAATACTCCTGGCAAATTTTTTACTCCTCCAAATGCTTTAAGATTTTCTTAAAGCGGAACTAAACGGAAAAATAAAAAGTTGTGAGGTAGCTAGGCTCTTTATTGCAGAGACATGCAGTCTCTTGCAATAAAACAATCAGATTTGGATCAGCTTGATCAAGAAATAGTTTACCAACCTTCTCCACATTCTGTGGCTTTAACGCCATGACTGCTGAAGCCCAGGTACTGAGAGACCAGAGTCTTTCTGAACTGGTAATTCCACTTCAAAGCTAGCTAGCTAGCTAATGTACCTCAAAAGATGTATTTTGCAGTATGTACAAAGATCCTTTTTTTTTTTTGAACAGCCATTATGTTTCACATTTAACGTGCCAAATTCACTACCAAGTTTACAAGGTAGCAATTCATTTTTATGAACATAAACACGTTTATAAGCCAGGCACTTGCATAAAGTATAGTGGTTGTACTTGGAACATGCTTCATTGATTAAGGTGGACTAGACATGGGTGTTGTACACCGTGCAAATTGCCAGGAAGCGGAGGCACTTGGGCAATGTTTAGCCATTGGCAAGCTGGGCAGTATATGTGCAGCAGAGGTGTGTGTTTTTCTTTTCCATTTCAAATGTGGTGCAGTGCCAAAGGGTGCATACACTGTAAATCGGAACTCCAGGCAAATGTAAAAATACATCCTTTAATCCAGTTACTGTATGTACAGTACTGGATAAAATCACACAACTTCCCTTCTAACCAGCTGTTAAAATGAGATGTAATTCATTTAGGGAGTGTATTGCACTAGGAAGAATATTTTCTAGCAATGGTGGAGGAAAAACACTAGATGGATCATACTAATTCACACTGTGGAATGGAGCCTGCTTCTCCTTTTAAAGAGTTAGTCCATGCAGAACTGAAATTTCAGTGGTTATCAGTTACTGGAAAGTTTTTAGATCTGGTTGCCTGTCACAACCACTTCAATGGGGGTACTTTTAATATAATTTGAGCACCCAATACTCCTGCATGGGAAAGAACAGAGCCATGAATAATGGTCAGGAAATCTTGGAAGCGTCCATTAAAAGTTAAAAGCGACTGTGTGATTTGACACACCACTTTCCATGTAAAACTGATATGTCATGTATTTGTCGGAGCCTTTAACCCTTTATTTTTTTCCCTCACTTTCACAAACAGTTGTAGTATACAGTTTTTGAGAATATGCCTTTTGGTTTAATTATTTCTGTTTTTGTCTTACAGTGTTTCCCAGCATCCCTGAAAAGCCAGGCATGCCCTGCCCAGGGGAAGACAGTGAGTAGTACACAATCTTTTTTGTTTTTTATATAGCTTTTGCATGAAAAAACATATATGAGACTGCACATTTACAGGCTTGTGTATGTGTGTGTGTGTGTGTGTGTGTGTGTGTGTGTGTGTGTGTGTGTGTAATAAATATATATAATTTATTTATAATTTTTTTTTTATTTATTATGGTTTGTTATATAAAAATGTGATGGTTAGCAAGCATTGAGTTGCCAAGCTGATACACCTTTCTTGGTGGTGGTGAGAATTTCCTTTTGTCAACTTATATTATGGGTAATAATGAATCGGACAGTTCTGAAAATCAAAAATCTCCACACCGCTTGCCGCACATAAACAAGGGTGGCTCCATGGGACCCTACAAGGAAAAGAAGCCATCCTACAACAGTATATCAGGGCCATGGCTCAGGGGGACCAGCTGATTCTGCATAAAGCTACAACTTTTAAATGACAAAGACCAGCATAAATTGTTAGGCTGCATTTACACGAGCAGTTGTGCTACATGCACAGCCACTGGTGTGCATTACCAGTCACAGTGCTGATGTGCCAATCCCGTTGCATTGCACTGTTTATCTTTTTTTTTTTTGTTAGAACTTTTTTGAAATGTTACCAGTGACATTTTATTAAGTTGTATGGGCACAGCACTGTGTGAAGCAGTTCCATCATGTTGCAGCCCGCTGATCTGAAAAAACTACTGTGTACAGTACTTTTTTTCACTGCATGCCACTACAGCGTGGTGGCGTGAACTGAGCCCATTCATAACAAGGTAAATTGCATTGTCTAGCGTTGGGACTGTGCTGAAAAAAGCGCCTAGCTCAGCCCCAATGCATTTGGTGTGAATTAAGCCTAAGTTATTTTGTCAGCATTTGAAATAGCTTATAAACCTTTCAACTTTAATGTCACTTCAACTGTTTCACTTCCACGAAAAATGTTTCCATTAAAAAATGCATAAGCAGAGGGTTACTTTCAGGAAAATTCACATGTAGAAAATTCAGAGATGTAGGCAGGTGATGTTCTATGCAAACCTTGACATCACCTATATAAGTTGAGCACCCACTCATGGTTCTGAATCCTCACTGTCATTCGATAGGGCAGCCTATATCATGTACAACGGAAATCCGAAACAATAAGTCCACATAGTTCTCTGCTCAATTGTTGGTTTATTACGTAAAAAGTAGGCACAGGTAAATGGGAATCAACAGGAGATGATCCTTTATGAGAAACACATCAAAGTTTTTTTTTTTCCTCCCACTTTAAATTGGTGCAATGCTTCTTTTGAATAAAATAGGTGAACATTTGAACTGTCTCATAATTTGTCTCTCTGCTCGTGTCTTTGCCTCGGTCATTTTTTGTGTAAGTTTATTTATGAAACAAAAATTGTCCAAAACGCAGTATTGATTAGTGAAAGGGCACACAATAAATTGGTAAACATAAGTAAAATGTCTGTTAAAGCAATGATTGTATTCTGTAAATTGTTGTACTTACCGGCATGTAAAAATAGAGCAGAAAATGAACAATCAAAGGATTCATAGAGGAAGAAAGGAGTTTGTACAGTTTGTTTTCTTGCTGCAGAGAAATGGAAGTGTAATAAAAAAAAAAAAGAAGATGGGTTTGAGAAAGGTAAATATCCCATTGCACCCTAGTTTTATTACGCTTCTCTAGTGAATATGAATTCTAGTTGCCAGAGATTCCATCAGCCTGATCTTCTCTTTTATTCTGCTGCATAATTCCAGTTTAGCCATAAATATATCATATTTCATTTTAGTATTAAATTATATTATATAAATATATTCGTCAGCTCAAAGATGTGCATAATGAGCTTATACAAATGTTTAGGTAAATCTTTGAGTGACAAACTCTGGAGGTGGGTTGTGGGATGTGGAAGAATTGGTTTCTCAGTTAGTTTTGCAAAGTAGATGGTTTACTTCATTTTCATAGCTGACTACGATGGGATGTGTCCAGAACTGACTGACGATTGTGCACGTCCAGAAAGACGGCTCTCTAGACAAGGATAACGTAAAATGTCATGTTTTGTAAGAAACTGTAAAATCCAATTGATTTGAATTTCAAATTGATTCTTTATGTCCGAATAAGAGGGGAACCTTTTATTTGAACAGTTTTTATTAGACAACTCAGTTTGAAGTGGAGGTGTGTACTCCAGATTTCAACCAAGTGATATGTCATGCTGCATATTATGTGTTAAAATAAAGAGATAATCATAGGGGGATGTAAGACGATAAGAATCCTTATCTTGTCTTTAGATATTTTTTGTCAAATTCAGGGATACAGTTTGTCATTTGTCAGGAAAGAAAAGAGTTTAACAACTACGTCTGGGTAAAAGTTAAAGAAAACACTAGAGGTTGTAATCAAAGTAGAATTAAAGTCCGGGATTTTTTGGGGCATATATCTACTGCTAGTAAGCAGTAGATATATGCCCCAACATTAAAAAAAAAAAAAAAAAGTTGGGCAACACCAACAAACTTACCTGTGTCAGCGCTGCTTGCTCCCGGTAGCAGAAGTCCAGGGCCCCCCGAACGCTGTGAAGAAAACTATGGGCGGGCGCATGCGCAGCCCAGATCGCCGGAGGGGAGAGGAGGAGAGCAACGCTGAAGCTGGATGGACACAGCCCGGAGCGCGCACGTCGTACAGACACCATGGGACCCAAGGAGTCTGCAGTGGATCAGAGACCGGCACCAGCGCTGGAGAACAGTGGAAAACGAGTGGAATGAAGTATATGATCGGATCAAGAGGTATCAGATAAGGTAAGTGCCCACAGCAGCATGGGGGGGGGGAGACTGCGTTTAATGTCACTTTAAGTACAGAAAAATACCTGTTGATCTGCCAGAAAACACTTAAACTCCACTGTTACTGCACTGAACTCCCAAGCAGTGTGTTATCAGCCTGGCCTGAGTGCTCCCCTATTATCTACATTTGTGACACTTTGAACTTACCCTTTCGTTATCTTTTCTTCTCCTTCTCCACTCCACTGAACATTTCTTCTTCTTTTTTTTTTTGGACCTAGGCAGGAAGTGAAGGGGAAATCTCCTTAACAGTGATACAGCTACCAATATAAACCTTACACAGGCTTTAACTTCCTACTCTATTCAAAATGGAATAAAAAGTTTTGGCATTTATAGGGCTTCAAGCTCATAATAAAAAATGCTAAAGCATAATAACCATAATGTTCGTAAATATCTTTTCTGGTTCTGTGGAAGACCTGATTAAAGGAGGGATTTGGTTTTAAAATGTATTTCCACTTTCGCAGCCAAGTTGGAATAACACCTATTTTATATTTGTTACATATCATTCACATAGCATAAGCTAAAAAAAAAAAAAAAAAATTCTTTCTGTGGTGTAAATTGCTTTTACTTGGTTTAGGGTTTCTTGGCCTTTTAAGCTTTTTAAGGGTTAAAATTGCTACTTCTCCCTTTGTAATTTTAGGAGGAGCTGTGAGGGGTTAAATGGTTTATGCAAGTATCACCACACTTGTCTTGCTGTCCTCTTTGGTCTCGCTGTCCTCTTTGGTCTCGCACGCTCCTCTGTATTGTAGTTGTTGCTTTATTGTAGTTATAGAGGAGCGTGCAAGACAGGACAGGATGGCAAGACAAGTGTGGTGATACTTTTGGGGTACAGCATTGTGCACCTTAAGGAGGGAACATCCCTGAGGTTCAGGTCTCGGAATCCCTGTTGGGAATCCTCCCTATAACATCCCCTTTTGTGGCCCTGGATGCTCACTGCTGATGGCACTACCACTGTTGACGGTGTAACTACATTTTCTAAATGTGTGGTTTCCAGTATGAAGATTTTAATATAATTGGTTACCTCATCTTCCTGGAGAAGCGTGGGAGCAAAACACATTGAAGACTAGACCGATATAGATGCATTGATGATAACTCTAGCCATGTGGATTTTATATATACAGTACATTTGTTGACTTTTGTGAATGAGATAAATATGCTGGTCCAGCAGGTACCTTACACACATCCCTATATACTGTTTTTTGGAACACACAGTAAGGCTGTAATTTGTGTTTTAATGTTTTTATTGAAGTAACTTAATAACGTGAATTTTATGAGCATATTCATGAGTGAATGAGCAATAAGAACTTTTATTGACTGTAGTCTGGACACCTAAATAGCCCCAATTTGATGGACAATTGATTGTGGCTAGTGTATGGGGTACGATCTGACCAACTCATGGGGGATATATATAAGATGACTATTTATCATAGTTTGTATTATATTTTTACTATTATGTTTAGGGACCATTCATACGTGTTGGTTATGGCAAAGGGCGTAAAAAATGTACACTGCCTACTCTGTGCGATTTCACTGAAGTACCATTCGTTGTGAATGGCACCCCAAAGCAGTGTACAATAGAGTACAATGCACACAGTGTTGCATTGCCATTGTAATCCTTTGTGCTGCGTTAACAAGCCTTATTGAACTGCGACGGATTGCATAAATGTGACTAGAACATCAGTGTTTAGACAAACATGAGCAAAATGTAGCTTTTTTTCTTCTGCCTGGAGATTAGCTACAGTTTGACCATTTTACCTTTATTAAGATGTAATCTACTTTACATACAAGGTGTATGTACGGGGACAGTAAAGGGGCTTTTCTTTATTGTACATGTTTCAGTGCGAATATTTTTCTCTCTGGATTCCGGATTCATGGAACTGTTCCTTTCTTTCTCTTCGCTTCTTTCATTCCTGTGCACATTTTCATTTCTCTGTGTTGCCAGTATCCCAAGGCCTTTGGAAAAACAATGATGGCAAACAATTTCAATGCAAATGAAAAGGAATAACAATATTGTCCAAACACAGAGCTTCATCTATCTCTGCAGAAGAGAAGGTGTAGCAGTTGTGGCAAAGCAAGGCCAGACTGGTCATTTTCTGTCAAGTCTGCCAATGGACTAAATGACTGGGACTAACGATGTATCTATTTTTTTTGCTGCACTGCTCTCAAACTTCTGCTTTCCTCCATAGTTAACCAGAGACGTAAGCATAAAGCAACAGGACCCTGATGTAAAGGTATCTATACCTTAATAAATAAAGTAAACCTGACTTAAAATGTTTCCAAGGTAACAATTTTTTGATGCATGTTACATAGTTACATAGTTAGTCAGGTTGAAAAAAGACACAAGTCCATAGAGTTCAACCTATAGAGATGTGAAGAAAAAGAAAAGCCTAAACAGAACGCTATGCCCCCAATTACCCACTGTTGATCTGGAAGAAGGCAAAAAACCCCTATAAAGCATAGTTTAATTTGCTCCATCGGGGAAAAAAAAAATTATCCCATAAGTCATGTAAGTACCAGTGTTAAGCTGGCCATACACATTTTTTTTTTCTCATTCAACCCACAGGTCGAATGAAAAAATAGAAAATATTTCTCCATCAACGTTACAAGTGCATTGTTCGAGGAATCCCCACTGCATTTTTTTTGTATTTTGACAGCAGTTGACAGACGCTGTCAGGACACCCAAACAGAGTCGGCACCTCATTGGCTGCCAGCTCTGTTCATTCGAAGATTTTCCTGTTGAAGAACCTGCAGAAATTCACATAATGAATGACCAGCTTAAATCCTTCGGTTGATGCCTATAGAGCCTCTTAGATCCTAGGCCCAGGCTGTACGTTGGGCTCTGTTTTTCTACCTAGGCTGAGATTCAGCCACCCCTGTTCCTGGTGCTATATCACGTCCCCTGTCAATCAGCTGTCAAATAACAGTGGTATTCTGCCCATTTTAGTTCTAGCATTTTAAAATTGATAGACAAGGGATAGTGCTTAATCTGACTTTGTTGTTATTGCAAAAAAAGTAAAATAACTTCCTGCAAAAAAAAAAGATTTAATACTGACATGTCATTATGCCTGCTCCGCTGAACATCGCTACATTTATAGAGACATTCTGCTAAAAGATTTTCTGCAGGCTTCAGGAGTGTTGGATGCCTGTGTCACCCTCTGTATTCTGTACTTGTTCCACACATTATGCTGGAATCCAGAACATAGCAGATGAAACCACAGAGTAGGGATGTTCAGATACCTGTGCCGATACTTGGTGCTCCACCACTGTCCTGACATTATTAGTCTGTATTGTTTAAGAAAAACTGTCACATGACAATAAACAAAAAGGTATCAGTAATTGGTATCTGTGAGTACTTGGGCAAGTATCAGTACTTGTACTTGAAACAATGGTATCAGTGCATCCCTTTATAAATTTATAAAAAAACAAACAAATCATACATTAAAACATGGATGCACAAATCCCAGGAACCCCATAACCAATGTTCCTTAAAAATGACAGCTGCCTCCCAACTATAGAATTTTTCTCTAGTCTAGTCTTAGAGCTGGAAATGTATCTGTACTTGTACTGAGTACGGTACTTGGTAGCTGAACATCCCTAGTACAGAGCCAAAAGAGTTATAATTCTGTTCAGTGTTGTGATCCAGGCATACCAGATCAGATAGCATAGCAATATTGGTGACCTCACTTTTCTGTATTAAAGTTGAGGTATACTGCTTGGTCACTGAACTATTTCCTGTTTATTGGACAAGGACAGGCATGACCACAGTCTACTTTCTCCTGTCAGCACGCTGCAGATGTTAGACTAACAGCTCTATGCAGTACAGTCAAGTCTAATTACATCCTAGTGCTAGCCTTCCCTCTTCTA
The DNA here is from genome assembly GCF_000935625.1 of Nanorana parkeri. Taxonomy (NCBI): domain Eukaryota; kingdom Metazoa; phylum Chordata; class Amphibia; order Anura; family Dicroglossidae; genus Nanorana; species Nanorana parkeri. Next base: position 1,162,898 of record NW_017306377.1, read on the forward strand.
GCCTGTGCCCTGCTGTGCAGGGGATTACAGGGGTATCAGTATTTTAATATACATCTAGGTCCCATTCACACCTGTATGTTTTTGCTCAATGTATCACAGTGAACTATACATTGCATGTCAACATGCTGTTATAATGATTTTGCAATGATGAGTGAACTGCATCATGGATTTGTGCATAAGCCCTTTATGATTTTGTATACCATTTTAGTCCCAGGTGCTGTTTTAAAAAGGAGATGGCATTGTGTTTGTCCAAATCCCAAAGCAGTAACCCCGAGCCACACTCAGGAATACAGCGTAGGACTTACCTTGTCCGCGATCCCCGCTGTGTCCTCCGGCCGCTGCTGACTTCCGGGTTCCGTCCCTTGCGAGTCCATTTTAGTCCCAGGTGTCGTTTTAAAAAGGAGCTGGCATTGTGTTTGTCCAAATCCCGTTTAAAATGTAGTTGTCAGCTGTGGTGATGCAGTAAGCCCAGAAGGTGGATCAGCTGGATCCTGGTTTTGAATTGTGCTTGAAGGGGAAGTGCCATGACATAATCTGTGGCATTACTGGTACTTCCTGTGAGCTGCAGCAGCCATTTTTAAATAGGGCAGTGCTGATCCTGCAGAACTAGTCATCGCTTTGCATGCTGATAACTGTGAGCTATAGATCAATATTTTAAGTGATCTATTGCAGCAGAGGCTCTTGAAAGGATCAGGCCTTCCTTGACGGTATCCAGATCCCCCTATGAAGAAAAAAGGTCAAGTAAATATATTTAAAAACATAAATAACCCCTCTCATCATAATGTGCAGATCCAAAGCAATACTCTTTGTATTGCTTTGGATGGGTGATCTGGGTAACATTTGTGTTTACTGCATGTACAATGTCGTGGAATTTTAGCAATCACAAAAGATGCTCAAACCAGACTTTGCCGTATCCTTCTGCTACACCAACCATTTACACAAACAGATGAATAGTTCCTGTGATGTATGTTGCAATGCAACATTGAAAGGAAAGCTGCTTTTAAATTACAAAGCCGACTTTCATATTAAAGGAGAACTATGAGGTGAGTGCTTTTCACCCACCTCATAGTTCTAGCCGACCTGTGACAATGAGACTGTCACAGGTCGGCTCAGTAGATCGGGAGGTGAGCGAACACATACCGGGTTCGCTCACCTCTCGATCCTGTCACGGCTCTCTGCCGTGACAGGGGGAGGGGCTGGATTCCCCTCTCCCCGCTCCGATCTGCCAGCGCTGACTGGCGGAACGGACAGGGGAGGGGGCGGGTACAGCTGGCTCTGCCTCTAGATAGGCAGAGCCAGCTGTCACTCATGCAGCTGGGCGGATCCCGCCGTCTAAGTCGGGATCCGCTCCGGCTGCGGCGTCTCAGTATACCGCGAGCTGTAGCTGTAGCTCGCGGTATACTGAGCTTAGGGTAACGGGAGGACGCTAGTTTGTGTCCTCCCGTTACCCTAAGGAGAACTATGGGGAAAAACACTGACCCCATAGTTCTCCTTTTAAGCTTTACCATTTCGCAGTTTTATGGCAATTGCGACTCTTAACCTTTCAGTCAAAAGACCTTGATTAAATCTTGGGGTAATGTAGCTAAATTAAAAAAAAATAAACAGATGCTACTCAACATTGGTCTGAGCTCTCCACCACTAGGTGTTGCCATTTGTCCTCTGAGCCCAGGCAGTCATGGACAACCCTCCTAGGGGTGTGCCACCACGCCAACATGGGCTCAGGGTCTATTCACACCATAGCGCTCCCCATAGTGCACCCCAGATACCCCAATGCAGCATGTAGTGCTCAGTTCGCCGCATGCACTGGTGTGCATTTTTACGCGCGCTGACCTGCGTTGCGCTATGCTGCAATGCCGTTTTTTTCTATTTAGTCTTTGTTTTTATGTTTCTTTAGCATCTTTTTTTGCGTATTGTGTTGCATTTGTGCATGTTGCATGTGTGTTGCGCTGAAATAGAACATGCTCTACTTTTTTTTTACTGTGGAAAAAGGCAGTGCAATGCATCGCAACTCAGCGCGCTGGTGTTGCTGTCTTCATTGATTTTAATTTATTTTGTATTGCTGCGCATTGGGAATGCCCTGAAAAACGCATGCCAATTCATCTGGTGTGAATGAACCTCAGAGTTCTACAACACCAAACCGCAGTCACATGTCAATACGTGTGGCACTTCCTGTTATGGGGTGACAAGGCTCTGTACCCCAGTTGTGCTCCTAGAACACTAGCTTATGACTACAGTAGGCTTTTCAACACACTTTATGCAGGCATGGTTAATTGTTGTCACCTTGAAGAAGCCAACCCTGAGAAATGCCATACAGCCATCGTTACAGTACAGGTAGACAGGAAGTGGCTGCAGAAAATAAACAGTACTAAAATATACAACAAAGGATGAGAAAAATGTTATTAGTGAAAGTGTAACACTGGTAATTTAACCCTTCCAACAGATGAAATCTCCACCCGTCAGGTTTAGTCCTAATCTAAATGTGGGAAGCAATGACTAAATATTCTGTGGCTTTGATGTTTTTCTTGCACAGATTAGCAACGTACAAAGAGTTACAGAGCAGTATTTGAGCTGGCGTGGGGATTGGACTGAGAACTGTAATCTCACAGGTTCCGTCTTTGCCAGCTGAGGGTGGCTGCTGGGATTTTCCTTGCTCTGTAATTTCTACTTTTAGTGGCCTGAGCTTTTTTATTTATTTTTTATTTGTAATCACAGGGTTCCTCCTTATTTCACTGGCCGGCTACTGAAAGGATCTCAGTGTTATAGCTTTGCCCAGTTATGTCACTCCTTCCATTTCATACAGCAATTACGTGTTCCTCAGACTAGTGTAATAATGTTTTCCTACATGGGAGTCTCCCGGGGATGCAATGTTGCCCTGTGTGTGTGTGTGTGTGTGTGTGTGTGTGTATGTGTTTGAGGGCCCTGCAGACAGTAGCACGGCTGGCATTGGAACATCCCGCCCACTGCCTATGAGCATCTCGCTCTCTGTAGTTCGTGGTGCACAGAAAAAGGCTTTTGTCGCCTCAGCACTGCCCGTCCTCTACCTTCACACCGAGGGAGCGAGAGAGAGAGGGAGCGAGAGAGAGGGGGAGGAGATAGGTGGGTCGCCCTGGCTGCTTTGTGCATGGGGTGCTCAACACAGAGACCAGCCGAGATGCTCACACAATGCACCAGCTGTTACTTTTGGATGTATGCATCCTTTTAAAGGTGATCCTTTTTTTCCCTTTCTCTGTGTCTGTTTCATCCTCATTGCCTTCTGCTGAAAATTAATCTTGTTTTCATTTCCACTGGAGATTTCATGAAACTTCATTCAGGATTCCTCCCCAGCCGATGCGCAGGCAACGTTAACACGTTAGCCGCCGGGTTGATTTGAGTAACTCTTTCTTGCCCGAAAGCTTTTTTTTGTTTACTGGTGGCTTCTAACAGTACACATGACCGATTGCACATGTTATTAATTACATACTTTCCCAAGCCAATGGTGCTATGGATTCTTTGTTTAGATGATTAGAATTAAGATTGCTACTTTAATAAAATATAATTGAATACAGAATCAATTGCTTTAATGAATTTGCATATAGTGTCAGGCTCTACATATTGCACCTCCCTTTTGGTATCTCCCCCCGAGCCTGCTCTGTCAGTGGCAGCATTCTGAAGTTTATGTTTGTGTCGTGCCAGGTGCAAAGCTGGTGGCACCCGCTTCAGTGTTTCTGGGGCATCCAGGCCATGTTTTCTTGTGTGCCTCAGCTGTTCAATGCAGCCTCCCATGAGACCAAGCCACCCATGCCTGGATACACAGGGCAGGGAGATGTCTAAACAGCCTTCCATTAAATATTTGAATGCTCTCTCTTTTCTTTATCCACTATTTGTCTGTAACATGCAGACTGATCCTGCCTTTTGTCCTTGATGTCTAATGATAGCAAAACAGCAGCATTCGTTAATAAAGGAACAGCAGAGGGGAGGGTGGTTTCACATGGGGGGGAAGAAATGTTTCCCTCTAACACATGCTTTAATTTAAGAAGCAGAAAAAAAATCACTTTTGCTTGGGATTGTGAAAAAGAGAATCCTCCTAGTGAGTAATGTGCGTGGATGAAGCCTGAGAGCTGTCCACTGATGCATTGCCGTGTGCAAGTGGGTGAGCGTATGTGTGATGCAGACAAGTCAGCATTCCACCTCTTTAGCTGCTGTGCCTTGTGGTTCTGCATTCGCAACCAGTGATTGTTAGAAGACATTCAGATAGCACTTGTGTCTCTGTCGTGCTTGTGGAGGTGGCTGAAATGAGTCGAGCTTGAGACTGGAAAGAGAGAGATCTTAGAGAGGAAAAAGAAAAGGGTCCTTTCAGTGTTATTGATCCAAGAATCGAGTCTCTGAGCATCGCTATGGAGAAGGGATGCTGCCGATGAGGAATATTAAAGCGAGGAATGTATCCCAAGAAATCTGATGGTATGTTGGCAAGGCCCTCATTTTACAGGGATGCTCAGATCGAAGCTTTCTTCTGAACTGTTCGCTTCCTAGAAGGATGCTGCTACCGGGTATTTAAATAACAGATAATCCTTTTCCTCTTAGAAGTGCATGGCTTCATTCTGTATCTTCTGCAATGCTGTAAATGAGCTGACACTTGGATGCCTTCACATAAGGAGTTTATTCTCGTGTGCCGCTTCTGCTGCTGGATAGAAGCTTGTGCTGGAAGAGAGAAATTCCTTTGCCATACCTGCGATTTTCTTAATTAGCCTGCTTGTCCGGTTTATTTGATCTACGCCAGTTGCCCAGTTTTAGCAGCAATGCTGGTTTATTGGTTTTTGTTGTTGCTACTTTTTTTTTTTTTACATAGAAAAGGGCAAATAACAGTTTTTATCTCTGGATAGGTTATTGCTTTTCTGTATCAGATTGCTGGAACATACTGCACTTTATGTAATGGTATGTGACAGAGGGTGGGTATAGGATATGCAATCATCCTCCTACATGCATATAGACACTACAGATGAATAGCTTAATGGCACGGTATAGCTTTGCCTGCAGTGGTTCATACTTGCTCTGTTTTGATACTGTTAATTAAGGGGTTATAGCAGAATCTGAGTAGGCAGATTGGTGTTTTTGCTCTTTCTATATCACCCTTGTGTAATCTGGATAAAAAAAAAAAGTTGTTTTCTATACATGCCAGAGCAGAGAATTGTGATTTGCCCTCTGTCTGGTTTATGACTGATGGTGAACCACTCCTATGATATTGTCTATCTGATTCCAAAGCTGGTATGACTTTAAAATCATGCCATGTAGTTCTGGCGTCTTCAAAGACAACACCATTTGGAAAAAGAGAATAAGAATCACAGTCACGGGCCTTCTAATGGGCAACTGAATTAGAGTTATGCTGCATTTATATAGTGTTTACATGTAAAAGTACCGGACTGTTTAGGATCTGTTCCTTGTTTATAAACAAATATGTTACAAAACAAGTCGATGTAAATGTTTGGTAAGTGCAAGTATCAATAGGAAAGTACACAATGCATCCATTGCAACTAGAATTCATTTTATGTCTATGTAAAGAAGATAATGTAACAAGGTTTCCAGTGGATACTATGGTTTACGCTGCACTTTATATATAGTACTCCCAATTGTTGTATAATTATGTTTTCATAGTCTCCTCAATCATTGTTCTAGCCTGATCTCATATACTCAGAGAATTTTTGTTTTTCTATGGATGACCTATTTTGATTTCTCATTTTCTGTTTGTGTATGTATATTTCTAACAACCTCTTTGGAGCCATGGTTTTGTGCCGTACGGAGTTTGGACCTCATTTGTGAATATTAGCAGTGGCTGGAGATTGTTTAGGGTACATCTTGTTTGTGAAGATGTTTAGAATTTCCCTGTATGTTTTATGTTATTGTTGTGCAACTATGTCTGACTCCCCTTCACTGGCTGCGTAATTAAGATGAGGGGAGGAGGTCATTTGCATCACACGATCGTACCAGTAGTGATTCCAAGGTCACACTCTTCCTTTCATGCCAGTTTGCCAAGATCTTCCCAGCTGTGTGACCTTCTTGTGTAACAAACTTGCAAGTTATTGTATACTTTGCTATAGGTATGCCATACTAGAATATTTTTAAATCTTGAGACATAAGTTATTATTTAAATATAATATTAATTACAGAAAACTGTGTCTGGCTTGCTGAATTCTAATATTTAAAATATAGGTATAAAAAGACTGGGTGTAGCAGACCGTGCTGCTGAAATAAGGCTCAGAAGCAAAGGAGGTTTGGGGAGGGAGGGCAGCTACTTTGAATTCTTTTAAGACTCATTTTTAGCAAATATATTACAAAAATATATCAGATTGTTATGGAAACAGCATCCCTAAACTGGTTTTCAGGAGTGATGTTTCATTTAAAGGGAGTGTGTGCGTTCTTTAGCACAATACTGCTCGAGTGAAGGCAACTTGCCTAGCCGACAAGAACCTTTGCTAACCCCTTTTACCTGATTTATTTGTATCAATTTGTATTGGAGTCAAGGCCCTCCCTGTAGTAGAAAATGTTGAACAGAAGCCAATTAGATGGCAATCTCTCGCCAAGGTGCCTGTACTTTGCTAGGATTATCAGTTGGTGCACATTGATGTATTCAACAGGTTTGCTGTAAGATGGCGTTATGGACTTCAGAGAGGGGAAGGCTGTAATAATTTGTCATCTGATGAGAATATTGGAATGTTATTCTCAATAACAGGCAAGTTGTAAGATACAGAATTCTCATAACAAGTGTGTTGCATAATGCAGCAGTGTCCATCTTGGGTATTTATAGGCATTTGGCGATAGGGAAGGGGAGAAGAGAGGAATAAAGGGTAGATTAAAGTGACCTGATGATATATAATATCTTGACAAATACATTCGTATTCCTCTATACACATGTCTGTCATATTCTGGGATTCAGGTTGTGATCTAGAACTGGCTCAAACACTGCTGCAAAAAAAATCAGCTTTTTGTGTGTCCATCCTCGAAATCTATCCAGACCAGCAAATACAGTGCAACACGCTTAACGCTTCATGCTGAGTATGTATAATATTTTCTTAATTGACATCTATTCATGTGATTGGGTTTGAACTTGGACAAATTCTGCTTAACATACAGGTAATATAGTTGACAATCTTCTGATTTAAGGTTTCTCAAACCTCTACTCTCGTGAGGAGTATGTGTGATGTATAGAGATCATCCTCAACACAGAGCTTTTCAAGGACTCCAGTGTTGCATTTTTCAGTGCTTGCTAACAACTTTCATTGCTCAAAATAGAGATTTACAGGAATTCTTCCCACGTAGGGTGATGAATAATTGCTAGTTCCCTGGCTAGCGGTTGCACAGGCTTGTGTGCTTCAGCCTGACAAGGTTTCTCCAGCCACAGTACTGGACTGGTTCTCTGTCAGACCTCCATCCTGTTCAGATTCTCTGTCTTGTCCCATCGCAGACAGGCCTGAACACACACGTACGGGTATTAGTATTGCATAGGAATACTTCATCAGCAGGTGGTGTACTCAAAGCTACTGTCCTGTTTTTTAAGCTGACTACTGTTATGTTGTGGACAGCCTGTGTCATTTTATCTCCTGGTGTTCACGTCTATTCACAATACATGTGTAACGCTCACCCCCTAAGGAGCCGCCAGCATAACCAGGGTCATCACTAATTGTCCAGGGAATTTGATCTTCAGCTGCCCCATCAGCATTTAACTGCCCTCTTCTAGTGCCCACAAAGCTCATGTCCACTCCAGTAGTACAATGCTGAATAACTTTTATTAATATCTTCATACTGAGGAGAGAGGTTATAGGGATCCCAGACATCTAGGGTGCTATGGACAAAGGCTTCAGACTCACCAGCCCTTTTAACCCCTTCGTGACTGACGACGTACTGTGTACGTCGCCAGCATCGGGGCTGTTTAAACAGACTCCCGGCGACTTTTGCCGCCGGGACTCTGTTTAAACATCATGAAGGGGTTAAGCATCTCAGTGTAGATCAATTTGTGGTACAGCGAATAGTAATTGGACTATTACTAGATGAGCAGGGGATGAGTACAGATCCTTAGCAGGAGAGACACCAGCCATGCTCCTGATGTCCTCTAGATTCTGACTACCTCCAGAAGCCATCCACTTTCCTGATTCTCCTCCTCTGGCAACAACACAGGCCTCCTCCATAATTGTGGCCTAGGGAAACACTTCCCACACTCCAGCCTTTGCTCACCCCAGGCCTCAGGCCTAGCTTTGGGGTGGCTGACCAACACCCAGCCCTGTACTAATCCATGGCTGGCACAAGACTGAGCACATGGCAATTCTGTCCAGTATATGTACCCTATCCCAGCATACACCACTGGTTGTAAGAAACCCAGTGATTGGCTGCTGTCCTGCACATACACTCACAGTGCCTCTCATTGACTGGCTATCACTAAATGTCTATGAGCCACCTCACAAAAGGTGATGGGGGCTACATATGAATAAGCCAAAAGAGGGAAATGCCCTCCTAGCAGATATGGACCTTTTTATGGTTTTCAGTTACAGGAAGTCAACAGTAAAGTGCTAGGCTTTCTTAATGGAAAGTCCATATAGTATGCAAACGTATTGTCATGAAAGCATCCTGTATTTATCTTCCAAAATAAAGATTTTGCAAAAATCATGAAAAATACATTCAAATCCTATAAATGTAAAGTGTAATAAAAAAAAAAAAATTGTTCCCATTAATTTTGTCCGTTACTACAATTACGTTCTTCAAACCTGCTATGGATAAATAATCTTATTGCACATATGAAACCCTCCTGAGATTTAAAACAAGTGGCACGTTCACTTTCTGTTTGCTTGTGTTTGTCATTGGATCCCAAACTATTTATTGATCCTAATTTCAGGAAATCTGTGTAATGGAAACCATAAAAATATTATTGATTTGAACTGGCCGTTTGTCATCAAATCAATTTTATCTGCTTTTGTTTGATCCTTGGATTCTTCTGCATTTATGCAGTCAGGGATGGGCTGGTTAAAATTGAAATCGTGGTGAAGCTTATTGTCTCCCACATTATGTTTTAATAATTGTCTACACAGCCATTGTCATTGGTTGTTTTGCCAAAATATAATCTTCTCTGATTGACAGAAGTCCTGGTGTGATAGTCTGGGGGATAAGATATGTCAGTAAAGCAGCTTGCCATTAGTCACAGATATGGATGCAATTTGTTTCCCCATGAAGGTTAGCCAATAGGATCTCGCTGTTCTAATAATCTCAGCAATTACCTGAGAATGAGAACAGTGACCGTAGTCCATTTTGTTTAACAAGCAGTCCTAAAATAGCTTGATTATTCCCTGCATTAAAGAGCCACTACATGTAAAGGATACAGTTAGTTGTATAATAAAAATTATAGCACCTTTCTCGCTGCCCCCTGGCCTCTGCACAGTAAACTGAATAGAAGTGGATGCAAAAGTTTACACTGTTTCTGTTACTAAAGTGAATGCATATCCTTTACAATAAGCCTGTTGCTTTTTCTGCCATTTTGCCATAAGAACCTCGAAGCAGACACTTTAGTGCCTGGACATACCTTCTTTTTTTTTTGCCCCTGAAGCCCCCAAACTTGTTACTCAGTTAGAGCTGCAACAAACTAATTGATCGACTATGAGAATAGTTAACTATTTTCGTTATCGATTAGTTGGTTGGCTCTCCTAGCTCTCTCTTCCACGCTTGGAGGAGGGCACAGCAAGCAGTGGGCGGGTGCAATAGCCAGCCTGCAATTTGAAATGGCCAATAGCAGGCTGGCTATTGCACCAGCCCACTACCTGCTGTTTTTATTTTTAGCTACCATCTGTGCAATCTTGCCGCTTGCAGCTGTCATTCCCTGGCTGAAGCTACTCAAGCGCCAAAAAAAAAAGTTTGAAAGCCATTTTCGGCTTTGGCCTGACATATTCTGCTGTGTGTTGCAGTACCATTCATTTCAATGAAACCCCAAACGCACCTCCCACCCACAGTGTGATCGCCTGCACTGGAAAGCACGGTACCGTGATGCTGTGCATTCCAGTGCAGTGCGATTGCAGTTTTATTCTGAAGTAAACTTTGTTTGTAACACTCCACTTGTGTATTTTTTTTAAATTAAGATGGTATTTATCTATTTTTTTTTAATCCTATTGATTAATCGAAAAATAATCGACCAACTAATCGGTTATGAAAATAATCATTAGTTGTAGCCCTACACTCAGTATACAGAATCTTGACTTCCAGCTCTATGGCTAGAGCTTAGCCACATTCCTCTATACAATTGAGCTTTGCTGTTGGCTAAGCCAGGGCTGGACAAATCTTAGAAGTCAGGTAGCCAGTACTCCTGAAAATTACTCCTGACAAAACCTTTGAAGTTTTCTTTAGTTGTCAGTGGAGCTGGCTCCTAAAATATATCCTGCTGGCTCCTGGATTGAACATACTGGCTCCTGAATTCATATTAATTTGTCCACCCCTGGGCTAAGCACATTGCGGCAGGGGGATTGTAAAAGGTCTGAAACTGGAGTTGGGAGCTGTGCCATCATCCGTTTACATTTCTTTGTGATTAACTGAAACCTATTGATCAAATAATGTTACCAGAAACTTCCATAAGCTTGTGAATAGAAAACTATAATGGTTTTGTTCTGACTTACTTCATTTAAGTTTTTTTTTTTAATTTTGCTTGAGTCTTGTCCTTTTATACCTTCTCTGTCAATGATTTTAGAATTGCACATTTTTGACTTTGTGTTGTTATTCAGATATGGATAATATCTGTTGGTGCTTTTCTTTTTTGAGGCTCTCTATAGGCATATATTAAAAATAATACAGTTGTGTTTATTCACCATACCATTGAATGCATTTTTAAATCAAGCTAACAAAAGTACATTAATACTTAATATCTCCCTCCTGTAATCCTTTGCACGTCAGCATCTCGATTGGGAGGCAGACGGCCTTCACTAGGAGACAATCTGAGTTGTTTGCACAGTGCTACCAGGGTAATAGTGATGATGCTTACAGGAGTGGATAGCACATGGACAACCTCATGTAATATGTTGCTTGCTTGTTGCAGGAACTTAACCATACCCCTAATGCTTAGCTACGAAGTAATGTACAAGAACATTTAAGATCTAGCTGTCCTATCTGGAAGGGGTACTTGGAAGAATTATACAAATATTCCCACATATGTATTTCAGCTGCATGTTTAGCTGTATGCCTAGAGTTATAGCTTTAAAGTCAGTGATGGCATTCCTCTTTTTATCCCATCTAATGGTACCTGATTAGCTGGAACTAAATATTTTCTATTGGCTGACTTTATTAAGTAATATTAAAGTGAAAATGTTTTTAAGCAATTTCAAATGCTGATTAAATCACTTCCAATGGATGCTGCTCCTCGATGTTTAAAAGTTGTAGCTTCTCGCAGAATCAAATGGTCGCCTGAGCATGCGATCAGCTGCAGGTGGGATGCACTGTACAATACAATGGCAGCTATTCACAGCCTTGTCCCCATGTAATGTCATTGTTTATCAAATGCAAATGACTGCACATGGGCGCATCCAGTTGTGATTATCCGCAGGTATTGTGGGCAGCACAGTGGCTTAGTATGCATGCGTTTCCTCCGGGTACTCCGGTTTACTCCCTCACTCCAAAAACAGATGCTGGAAGGTTAATTGGCCTGTATGCATATGCGATGGGGAGCATAGATTGTAAGCTTCTTAAGGGCAAGGACTGATGTGAATGTGCTGTATGTGAAGCGCTTCATAAATTGATGGCGCTATCTAAATTCCAATAATTAATAAATAAATGATGATTGTGATTACATGCAAACAGCTGCGGGCAGTGGCAGTTGTATGGTAACGCGCCTCCTGCTCACAGCAGATCACACGAGTCTCACAAAGGAACTCTGGAGACTCATATGATTGCAGGTGTGAATGGGGCCTTAAGCTTGTTGTGCACTTCATTACCCTACACTATCCAGCAAAGTGTTCTTAGTACTTGGTTATTCAGTTGTATTTTTTACTACCTATATAGCTTGCTGGTTATTTTATGAAGAGTGTGCTTGTCAATTATTTGTAACAGCCCAGTAGTTGAATTAGCCTGACTAGCAGAGCATGGCAGGATCCTGTAGTCTATCGGCAGTGGAACACAAGTTTACTGATTCATCTGGTTTATATGGCTCTGCAGAGGGGCTTTATATATATATTTTTTTTTAGGAGTTATAAATGTCACTCCTCATCTTTTATGTGCACGTTGTGGGGACTGGACTTCCCTGTCGCCACAAGCTCTTCAGATTCCCCGTCTTTCCACATTCTGTCTCTTCAGTTTGTTCTTCTTCATAGTCTTCTGCTTGCCTTACTTTCCTATTCGATTGATTGGCATGCTTTCCTGAAGGGGATTCTGGCTGCAATAGCTGAAGGTCCGTTCTTTCTGCTTTGCATTTATAGAGCTTTTCAGTGCAAGATGAAGAAGAATTCAATGTATGGCACTTTATTGAATTTCTATAATTTGGCATTGTAAATAAAACTATAAAAAAAAGGGGCACACATCATTAATAAATACATGTTTGTCAGCTATGTTTTTATGCATGCCAAAGAAGCAAGTGCTTGTTTTGCTGAAGTTGTCATGTTTGTACAAGTGTAGCTGTCTCTGTTCATTTGCTCGCTGGAGATATGTGATGTTTATTTTATAATACATTTAGACACGGTGTAAAAAAAATAAAATAAGAACCACTGTTTTCACCTTCAGTTTTTATTCTTTTTATTTCATTTTAAGAACAGAGAAGTAGGAAAGGAATTGATGTCTCTTTGAAAAGCTTTTTCGCCCTTCTCCACTGCAGTTGAGGCAACTCGCACTTTGCTCTGTGCCAGGTTGTGTGGCTTAGCTTTGCTCAGATATTCATGTATTCCTTTGGAAGGTCCAACGGGGGGGTTAAAGATAGCAGCATATCGTCTGAACCTGGAATCGTCATAGAAAATATATATTATATTGAACAGGAATTATTTTAGAATAACACTGAGAGAGTTCGGGCATGGCCGTGGCAGACGTAGAGGAGATCTCATTGGTGTCCCAGAGACACCAGAGAGTTTCATTTGAAATCTGCTCAATGGATGGCCTTGTCAGCTGCCTGCTGAACAAAATAATTTTATCAGCAAATGGAAGGAACCAGGCGGTAAATTGTCAGCTGAACAGTGACAGCAGCCACAAATGCTGCTGTCAGAATACAGTAGTCCAGCGTAAGATTTGTCCATCCATGCTGTTTCGTGTGGATGGAGGAATCTGATACATTTTTATGTTCAGCCCAAAAAAAGTGTAACCGTGTATGTCCAGCTTTTCAGTGAATCTGAAACTATTTTTTAACATTATTTTGCAGTAAAGAAGGGTTCTAACCCCTGTAGTTTTTTGGGGGGGATTTTTTTTGCCATCTGTTTCACACTGGGGAGAATTTTCCTCTCTTCTTGTCTTGTAGACACAACAGAGGAAATCTCTCCAAAGTTGTTCCCATTTTTTTTTTTTTGCTATTCTGTTCTTATGAAATGCAAAATTTTGGATTTTCACTCACTTTTAGCCCCATGATATGGAACCCTTGTTCTGTATCCACTTAAAGTAACTCTGCAAAAAAGGAAATGCATACTCTTCTTTCCGGTGGCTCGTGTATTAAAAACGCCACCTCTTAACTTTCCCCAGGCAGCTGCTGATATTCTAACCTTTCGGTGGGTCAAATGCTTGTACCCCCCTCCGTACACAGTGGTTCCTCCGTCAACTTGCATGTCCTGCAGTGACATATGAGCCAGCAAAAGAAAAAGCAGCATGTGGAGGAGTAGGTATTTACACACCTGGAAATGTATAGTACCTGCAAGGGCTAGGGAGCAGTGAAGCAGTGGCATTGTAAGACATGAGCAGCCAAGATGGTGAGTATAAATTAACTCCTTTAGACAGCTGCCCTTTCTGTGGTGATAGGGTCACTTTAAAGGAGAACTATGGGGTTAAGGCTTTTCCCCATAGTTCTCCTTAGGGTAACGGGAGGACACAAACTAGCGTCCTCCCTTCACCCTAAGCTCAGTATACCCTAAGCTCTAACATACTGTGAAGTTGGGGAGCTACAGCTCGCGGTATACTGAGACGCCGCAGCTGAAGCAGATCCCGACAATTATGTCTGGATCCGCCCAGCTGCGTGAGTGACAGCTGGCTCTGCAGACATGCGCCTGGCTGATATAATTCTATGGCAACACAACACTGCTGCAGATTGAACCTGGAATGAGTATGTGTGTAAACAATTGTGTGCTGTTCTAGCTCGATTTGCTGCAGTAGGCTGAGGCCTATGTAATTTGCCCACATAGTCAGGCTTAATAGGCAGCAGAAGTTAAAACGTGAAGTTTTCTGTTGGATCTCTGCCCGGGTTTATTTTGTGTAAATCCCATAGTTTATCCCACTGACTATTGGATGCCTTGACCTCTGTCTGTCCTGAATGCCATCGTGGGCAGATGATTGAATAGATGTGAATTGATTCCTGTGGAACACACATTTTTATTTTTTTGCTTGTGCATACATAAAGATTACGGCTTAATATGCTTCTGTAATGGAATCATGCTAGCATTGCAACACTGCCTCGAGATGTGTGTTGCAGCTCTACAGAGACTCGGAATACAATGTTAAGAGTACTTTCACTGTGGCACCTAAGAAAATGAAAACAGTTGTAATCACATAGTGCCTCCCACCTAGCTGTATGGTTCATTCCCAGTATATCTTATCCTTTTTATGTTTTTAAATTATTAGTTTTAGTATTGTATGGCCTGGGAGTAATATTGTACTCCTATATAGCTGGTGGTATTCTGCAGTGCGCTTTTTAGAGGACTACAAATCAAGGAATAATACATTATACAGCGCAATGCGGAATACCACCAGCTATAGAGTACATCAAATCCCAGCAATAATACATTATACAGTGGTGCAATGCCGAATACCACTAACTATAGAGGAATACAAAACCCAGCAATAGTACATTAAACAGCGCAATGCAGAATACCACCAGCTATAAGGATTTGTTGTGCTACTCTATAGCTGGTGATATTCTGCATTGCGCTTTATATTGTACTATTGCTGGGATTTGTAGTCCTCTATAGCCGATGCCATTCTGCATTCATTGCTGTATAATTTTACACTTTTAATTTCACTATATTGCACACCACACTTTTTTTCCTTTTTTATTTCCACCGCTCCAAGCTTGATGGACTACAATCTCAATACAAACTAGTAGTCCCATCACTGGAGCCATTTTTTAAATGTATTTTATTGCTTATCCGATTAACCGATTAATCGAACTTAATAATCGGCTAACTAATCGATTTTGAAAATAATCGTTAGCTGCAGCTCTAGAATGCACTAGAACTGCAGGCAGGTTCGCACCATTTTCCGGACCAGATCTGGTCCGGAAAATGGTGTGAACCTACCCTTAAACCCCTTCCTGGGGCAGAAAGGTTAACCCTGTGGTGGCCCTTAAAGGGACCACAACTCAAACAGTGGTGATATATCTCCCATCCAGGACCCATCCTTGCCTTCCTCTACAATGCACAGACGTTGAGTAGGGCTGTGGTTAAGTGTGTAGACAGCACACCAAGGTCAACATTGCAATTCATTTCGGTGAAGTTGGGATTCCAAGATAAATATATGTATCAACAGAAAATCGGAGTCCTATTCTTCATAGTAAATCATTTATATACCACATAGGACACTGATAAAGTCAATGATTGGCTGTACAGAAATAGAAAACTTGTATCAAATATCCCATGGCTTGAAAACTGACTGGAGAGTCGTTTTAATAAAACTGTTTAATAGTTTGTAACAGTAAAATAATACAAACGCATATTTTGCATGTTATATATAATATAATATGACCTGGTCCTTTTTAAAACCACATTTAGTGTTTAAAATACATTTTCCCTGTGTACATTACTACAATTTCTAACTTTAGAGTTGCATTAGTGCTTTTCAGGGGGAATTGTGTCTGATATTAGAAAATGGATTCGTTTTTTGTTAGATGATTGCTGGTGATAGCAGTTATTACTTTGTACTAAAAGCAGCTGTTAGAGCCCATCCATTGACAGGAGATGCTTTTCCATCAGATTTTAGTATGTAGTATGCCTGGCTGCTATATTTTGTTGTGTCCTGGAGCCGTGCTCTGAAAGCTCAGCACGACAAAGTAGGGCAGACATTTTCTGGATCTTGTGGCAGGCACAATGGGAAGAGGAGATCTGATTATTTGTGTTCTGTGAAAGGTACATTAGGGAGCCTGTCAAATAAAATGCATGTTATTTATGGTCATGAGTTACAGATCCTCTATTGCTCTAAATTAATTTTTGCTTCCAGCAGGAAATGCTTCCAGGGAATTAATGGAAGTACATGTCTCTGCATGGATGTTGATGTGTGTGTTGGGTGTTACTGTTACATGTGTATGACAAGGTTGCATTCAAAATCAAATATTACTTGTAGTCTGTAAGGGCATTATCAGCACAAGTCAAGTCCAGCGTATGCTCACAGTAATGCCAATTTTGTTCCTCATGAAGGTATGTTGTGTCTCTGGAGTATGCATTGAGACACTGGAGGGGGCATTTATCAAGCAAATTAGTGACCCAAAAAGACGCACAATTTTCTGCCTGTCAGTAAGCAAAGTCTATGCGACCATTTTTCTGTGTATTAGTGACCCCTGATGCGGTTATTCTGGACAGCCAACTGCGACAGATCTATCATTGGAGATTTATCACTGTAGATGAGCCATATTTTTCACTCTAACCACACACACAAATAAGAAGTGGCCAGGTTTTACAGATAAAAAAACTTTAGACTTCTTCATAAGGTATGGTGCTTTAAAGAAGACCTTTACACTCAATCAAATTCTAGCAATGCATCCCTCTATGTATGATGATTAATAATAACATAGACATGTCAGGTGTAAAATGCTGTGATTTTGAAATACTTACACTTGCAGAGCATTCACTTGCTTTTGAAAGGGCAAAATTAATTTAGTTTGCCAAAGCAATGCACACTGGGATTGCCTTGTCAGCAGAGCATTGCTGGAAAGTCTCATCTGTAACCTCATGAGATCTCAGGGAAAGGCATGTTCCTCCCCTGAGATGATGTGCATGGTCACATGTCCTGGTCACATGTCCTGGTCACATGTCCTAGTCACATGTCTAGTCACATGTGCCAGAAATCAGGAAGTGAAAGGAGATCTAGTAATCTGCCCTTAGTAAACATGGCCACTGTCAGAAGACTGGGGAAGAAAAGAGAAATAAGGTATGCAAAGAATACAAAGCCGGCAATTATCTAGAAGTATGTGTTTGTAGATTGTCATCACTAAACATTTCTAAAGGTGTGTTTGTTGTTATTTTAAAGATATGGGTAAAGGTCCACTTTAAAACTCCTCTTCACTCTGGGCAGGCAGTGTGGACAGAAGTGTTGTGAGGTTGTGTGGTTCAGAGTCAGGTTTCATTCTGTTGCAAGGCTACTTTAGAGTAGCTAAGGGAGGAAAATGTGGTTCAGGCTGTAAACCTGTAGGAAATCTGTCGCATAATCATTGCTCCTGTTTTACATTGCCTTGCTGTGCAGTAGAATTGATAAATATCCCTCTGCATGGTATTCTTAAAGATTATATCAGGACAAAAAAAAAAAATGACCTTCAGAGACCATTGATCCAGCACTACAGTCTAAGCCCGATGCCAACCAGTGTCCATTGTTGGAGTCTGCAGGACCTGTGAGGACCCCACCCCACTAAATTGTGGGTATCCTAGGCACTTAAAACATATTAATGGTAAATGCAGGCGCCTGGGAATGTCTCCTTTTAATTTCTATTGCAACATTACAGTATTTTTGTTTTATATTAAAAAAACAAGTGTTTAGCCCATTCTTGATTTAATACTTTTTTCTTTTGTAGAAATAAAGTTTCTTTTGAATAGCTCTTTTTTTGTAGCTTCACATATCCCAAAAAATTGTGGGGTCCACCTACAGACAGGGGTCATAACATTTTACTGTGAGCTTTCTTAGCAGATGATATGTTTTGTCGATAATTCATTATAAATATACAGAGCCATTCCATTTTTGTACATTTTATTTATAGAGTACATGTGTTAGGAAGGTAAACCTGTTTCCTTGGTGATAGTCCAGCTATATTTGATCTTCTCATCTTGTTAAATCTTAATCCAATGACGATCTAGCATCTTCTGCTCTGGTAATAAATTATGCTGTATCTGAATAAGTAAAAACATCTGCATTCAACCCAAAAAAAAGCCTTTTGGTCCCCATGTTCACTAAGGCCGTGCAAAGACTAATCAATTTTAGGACAATTTAACAGATTTTTTTAATATTTAGAAATGAAATGACCACACATTGCATCAATCTAAGTACAAATAAAATCTGTATCTGACTAGAAGATAGAATGGGAGATATTTGTCAAAATGAGTTTCCAGTTTGTTGGAAAATTGGAAACATCTTTTCAAGAAAATTTCCAACACAGTAATTGTTGGCAATTTCAGTCTGGAAGAGAGTTTCAGGCATGCAATATGAAATGTAATATCCCTAAAACAGGATATCGGGGCCAGTGCTCAGGGGATCAGCTGAATCTGCAGGAAAAAACTTTTAAACATCCATTGTAAGTGATTTAAAGTGAAACTAAATTCAGGAGTTAAACCTTAAAAATACATTCAAGTACCTTAATTATTAATAAAAATGTATATTATTTGTGTATCACTCAGCTGTAAATTCTCAAATCATCTCTGAATTGGTTCTGACACTGTCCTTCCTTGTGGAGGGGGGGCTACTTTTGCTCCCCATGGTCCCTGTGTGTGTTGTAAAGTAGCCACTGCTCCAAGCTCGCTCCTGTGATGGACTACAATCTCATGTTTAGTTTACTCATTTGTATTGAGATTGTACACCACGACGGAGCGGTGGCTACTTTATAACACACACAGGGACCATGGGGAACAAAAGTAACCACCCTACAGAAGGAAGGGCAGTGTCTGCACCAATTCAGAGACGATTTGAGTGATACACAAATACCTTTAAAATTGTGCGCACCTGCAAAATCACAAAAAACTACTAATATTTGTTACATGTTCCCATCCACATAACAGAACTTGAAAAAATGTTGCTTTAATATACACTGAGTGGCCAGATTATTATGACCACCCCATCAGTATTTCGTTGGGCCACGAGATAACTCCACGAGATGACTTCGTTGGGCTGCCTCGTGACTCCACGAGATGTTGAAAGGTGATGCGAGGAATCTGACACGGCACTGTTGCCCTTCTGTTGTCTTGTGCCAGTCTTGCCACTCTCCGTTCTGCCCTAACATTGACTAGTCGCTGACGGCCACAATTCGCACGTTCAGACCCAGATTTGCGTCTGACAGTCCAGTCTTTAAACACTATAACAATGAGCCCCTCTTAAACATTTAACAAATTCTGCTGTTTTGCTGATACTCGCTCCATGGCTTGCGCCAACAATCACCCACATTCAAAAGCTGTTAAATCGCGTTGTTTCCCCATATCTTCAGAAAAAAATCACTTCTACTGTCGTGGTAAACAACCTGCTTCCCTATTTATAATGGTCTGGCCCTCTAGCAACTTCAGAGCGGAATTATAGCTAATTATAGCTAATTTGCCTACAAACGTCATTTTTACAAACATCAACGTGCATTTTATTTGCTTTAAATTCCTACTGAGCTTCCCCGTTGTGTAATGTTAATGGAGAGCTGACCAAATGCTTGTATGTAACAGCCGGTAATGGCTGTTTACCTTCCCAGCGGAATTCTGCTCGTGCGCGCATGCCCGCAGAGTAGAAATTCACGTAAATGTACATCCACCCACTGGGAACCATCCGCTGTCCGTCTGTATTTTTACAAATGGGCTTAATCATCACAACTAGACAAATATTTTCAGAAAGCAATCAGTGGTGCCAGCCCCATTTATTATTCTGCAGAAGGTTCACTTTAACATCCGTGAGAAGGTTGCTGACATTTTGAGAAGCAGAGTAGCCTCCGGTTTTGAGAAATCTTATGGGCTCATTGACACAGTCTGGCGGTAAAACGCTGCATTTTACCATGCGCCTAGTGTCCACTGTGAGACGGCGGTGAGCCGAGGTGCCTTGTGGTGTTACAAAGAAAGACAATGTTTACTTTTTTTGTTTTTGTTTCTTTTGCTGAACTTTATTTGGAGTCTAGAAAGTGCACAGTAGATTCATATTTTTACCACCCACCACACCAAGCACTAAACCTGTACCTTTCGTTTCATTCCAAATGGATATTTGTACGAATTTTGTTACATTCTGATGCATCCGAATTTCAGAATTTGAGCGCGTCCGAATGTTCCTTTTAACGAAAATTCGGATCTGTCCGAATTTCGTTCAAAACAAAACTCAATCAGACATGTAACTGTTCTCTGGCCAATCAGATGTTGGTTTTTTTGGGCTGTTGGGGGTTGCATTTCAGACACGGTCATGTGACTTGGTTCCGAAACGAAAATTCGGTCGTATCTGAGAAAGGAAAGAAATAAAAATCCAAACTGATCTGAAACAATTTTTTTGTGGGATTGCATGTCTACTAAACACCACACCTGCTTTGTGTTGCGAATGGGTCACAAAGAAAACAATGGTTTTCTATGTGTCCTAGTGGTAACTGATGTTGATCCTATGTGAAAAAACATCTACGTTCTATGTATGAACAGGCCCTTACTTTGTCAATTCTACTAGCACTGAATGCCTCTATTACCTACAATTTCTTCCTTTTTCTTTTTCTATGGAAAGGACTGTTGTTTTTCCAAATGTGTAATGTGGGTAGCTTAGATGCAAATAGTGCTTAGCGGAATTCTTTTTTAAAATGTAATGTTCCCGCTGAGAACATTATTAAATGAATTTCTGTTTATAGAGTAAAAAAAATGAGTAAGAGGCTGCTGGACCTTTACTAATATCTGCCTCAGTCACGAATGCCCTTGTAACATCCCAGATCAGTGATCTGTAGGAAGTGCGTCTTGCCTTACAGCGCACATAGTCTCTGCTGAACCTGCACAAACGTCTCTGCAGTACACTGCTTTCAGGCTGGGCTGACTTCACCAAGAAGATTCATAGTGGGTTATGTTTTGCAATTACACTTCTTCCTAATCAGTGGATGTAATGAAAACAAATATGGGCTATACTGCTGTGCACTGCGATGTCTGTGATAGAATTAGCCAAGCAGATATTCAATTAAAGAAGAGCTCCGCTGGTGACTTGTAGGTTAGTAATATATTTTGTCTGTTTTTAGATCTGTAATGTGGTAAATGCGTAAAATACATATTCAGGGGATATTTGATGTGGAAGATTTAATTTTAAAGCAAAATTGCATTCTTTTCAATATGCGTTAGTGTTTTAAAGACCTTGCTACTATGTATAATTTGTAAACATACTGTATATGAGAGTAGCCATATTTTCCCATATCATGTTACACCCTCTGCTTCCTGCTCTGCAGTGCAGCACAATGGTTACAATTTACTGCTCTTCCTTACAGTGCAAGGCCATGAGTAAGCCACAGTCCCTGTGTGACTAGTGTCTTATGAGTTCTTAAAGTTGACCTTTTTAGTATGAATGAATACATTCCTGACATGTCACATTATGCAGCAGGACAAATCCCAGGAGCCAGGTAGTCAATGCTCCTTAAACATTACAGCTGGCACCTAACTTTTAAAGGTTTTCTCTTGTTCTCAATTGAGCTAGCTTCTGGATCCAACAATTTCATTATAGGTAAGCAATCGTGGAGTTCCATTCATCTGCAACCTGTTAAAGTGCACCTGATCATGTACACTGAAGTATTTTCATATTCTAAAGAAACCATTTTAAAATAAACACAGATTTACCTCTGTATCTATGGTCATTGTAGAGAAATTAACTTTTAAAGTTCACAGCAGAGGCACAGAAATCTTTGCTTATTTAAAGATTGCTAGCTTCCCATTAATTGATCAAGTCTTTGTACAGGGTTTCTTTTTCATGTGGCTCCCAGCCACCTATGACTCGGGATTTGAATCTGCTTCTGTTGGCACTTCAAAGGCCGCCTTTGGAACCCATAAGGGATTTTCTCACCCACTAAGTTGCTTTCATTGTTGCCATCACCTCTGCAAGACATATCTGAGCTGTCAGCCTTGTCCTTTTAAAAACCCTATCTGACCTTACTCAAGGATAAGGTGGTGTTGAGGCCTAGAGAGCCTTCTTTCTTCCTTGTTTTGTCCTTTTATCTAAACTAGGACATTGTTCTTCCATCGCTCCAGTACATGAAAACTGCTTGGATATAGTTTGTGCTGTATGGGTTTATCCTTCAAATACTGCTTCCATTAGAAGGATTGACTTTGTCATTACTGATGGTCCCCAGAAAAGAAAAAACAGCTTTCTCGCTCCACTATTTCTCATTGGCACCTAAAGATCTGGTTCTGCAGTTTCCTGTGTGAGCGCAGGCTGCCTCTAGTTCTGTTCTGGATATTCCATCCCATCCTCCTTAATGAACGAGAAAGAACACAGGTTTTGCATCCACTTTAAAGTCCATTTCTTGGAGTTTATTAAGAGACAAAGGTCGCACCCCTTTGTGTTTGATGTACTCATTTTCTTCTTTCTACAAAATTGAAGCATACTGGGAGTGGGAGGGTTTATACTTGGCTGGCCAATGGCTTTTTGTTAAAGTGACACTAAACTCCGGAGTTAAACCTTAAAAATGTGTTCAAATACCTGAACTATTAACAAAAATGTATCTTATTTGTGTATCACTCGTCTACAGATCCTCAAATAATCTCTGAATTAGTGTTGACACTGTCCTTCCTTCTGGAGGGTGGCTACCTTTTGTTCCCCATGGTCCCTGTGTGTGTTGTATAGTAGTCACTGCTCCAAGCTCACTCCTGTGATGGACTACAATTTCAATACAAATTAGCAAACTAAACATGAGATTGTAGTCCATCACAAGAGTAAGCTTGGAGCGGTGGCTACTTTACAACACACACAGGGACCATGGGGAACAAAAGTAGCCCCCCTCCCGTATTGGATGTGAGGGCGCAGAGGGACATGCCATCGCTGCAGTTGAGGAGGAGACAGGCAGGAGGGAACACAGCTGGCTGACTCGGAAGATCAGGTGAGTATAACTTTGTTATTTTCCTCCCTAGACTAAAACTTGCATTTAACCCTTGCAGTACGAGGGTAGCCCCACAGCAAGAGTTAATAATTTTTCCTTGTTCTGCTTGTTCTGCTTTAAAGTGATATTAACCAGTTGACATCCGGGGTGTTAAACCCCCTTCCCATCCAGGCCATTTTTCAGTATTCAGCGCTGCGGTACTTTGACTGACATTTATTCCGTCATGCAGCGCTGTACTGAAATGAATTTTATACCCTTTTTTGGGGACAGATAGAGCTTTCTTTTGGTGGTATTTATTCACCACTGGGGGTTTTATTTTTTTACTATATTAAAGAAAAATTACCGAAATTAAAAAAAAAGAAAAACAGTTTCCCCTATATTAAATGATAAAACATTTATTATTACCCAATTTTTTGGTAAAATATAAAAGTCGGGGTCACGTCGGGTAAATAGAAACCAAACAGGTCAAGCCTTAAAATTGCGTGCGCGTGCGAAACCTCAAAAAACGATAATACCCAAAATTGGCCATAGGCGACGCTTTAAAAGCTTTTACCGCTCATCAGTTTAGTGTTATCAGTGATCGATGGCGAACGAGCACATATAGGCGATCGGCGGGCTATGGACCCGCTGATCGCCTATATGTGAAACACCCGGTAACGGGTGTGTGCAATGGTCGGGTCTTTTCTGCCCGTGCGTGCCCGCTAGGGGGCGCGCGAGAGCAGAAAAAAATTGCCGTCTGGAGACGGCAACCCGCCAATGCAGCAGTGCCGTCCGTCCGTTTTTTTACTACGGGCGGACGACAAGAGGTTAAAGGCAAACATTTTTCCCCTCCCCCCCATGTAAATGTTAGCACTTACCTTAAATGATGTCTCTTATTCTGGTCTTCCTCTTCTTTCCCCATGTTTTCATGTGTCCCTCCAGCGGTGCGACGTCACTCCGATCCAGCGGTGTCTGCATGCGGGTGCACGCGTCCATAGACCTTGCGTCTCTGCTCGTCTCCCGGCCGAGAATCGGAACTGCGCATGCGCAAGCCCCAAGATCCTTTGCGGCCGTACGAGCAGTTCCTGATTCTCGGCGCGGGAGCGAGCAGCGATAACGAGGTAAGTTTAAAATGATTTTTTTTTTTTTCTTTACACTTCTTGCCTATATCTACTGCTTGCTAGCAGTAGATGTAAGCAAAAAAAAACGGAGGGTTTAGAACCCCTTTCATGGACTCCAAGAAACTAATTTAACAGGAAGCTATTAGGTACTTTTTTATGTGTTTACAAACTGACATGTAAACACATGAGATAATCCTGTGGAATGATGTCCTGCAGATAACACACTGCTTCTTATTGCCCTGAAATCTGAAATACCACCTTGCAGGTGGGCACGGTGCCATTCTGCCAGATGGGTGTGATTAAGCTGCCAGGCACTGATATATGAATAGACCATCTCTCCAGGGAGATAAGGGGGAGCTAAAAATAAATGCATATTGTACCAATTTGTGTAATGAGATGAAACTGCAGGGTTGTCTGTAAATAAAGCAGTGGTTGTGAATGTATATGCATTAGGATGTGCAAGTCTGTTTTATCCTAGTAACAGCTCAGGTTTTAGGCTTTTTTTTCTCAGAGCTGAAATGTCATATCCTGTGGCACTCGGACAGGAGGCCCTACAGCTCATTTCTTCTTAATCGGTTTGTTTTCTAATAGAGCTGCCACAGTGCAGACACTAGAAGCAGCCAGTTGGGAACACTGTCAACTTGCTCTGTAACAGAATCACTAGAGAAAATTGTAATAGACTACTAGCAGATAGCCCTAAATGTGTACATAGTTTAGCAGTTTTGTTTGTTAGGCCAAATACACGGTGATCATGTTTATCTCTGTCCAACAGGACTGAGCTTATTGTTGTATTCCAACCACAGCTTAGCTCTGTTAGCCTGTGCGCACCAACACCAGGGATGTGTTTAGGTAGCTCAGTGCTGTCGATGTATGCAGACAAACATCAGAAGACTGTAAGGCAGCTTCCCTTGGCTCTTGAGGAAGTGTTGTCTATCTTCGATATGTGTAGTGCCTATTTGTGGTCAGTATGTGCTCTGCTGCTTTTTGTAGTATACAGTGGTACCTCGGTTCATTAACTGAATTCGTTCCACGATTCTGGTCGCAAACCGAATCAAACTGTGTTTAGACCGCAATCTCGACTAGAGGAAGCTACGAACATGTGCCAGAGCAGGGAAGATGGCTGCGGTTGTGTTCGTCACCCGATGCTGAGTTCGTGAATGGAAGCAAAATGTTGCCGAACTTCCTGTTCGCAAACAGACGTGTTCGTGAACCGAGGTACCACTGTAATTTTAGAGCTCACTGTTACCACACTTCTCTTTGATCCCTCTTTTGCTTGTTCTTTACGCTTGCATATTTTTTTTTCTTCACTGTAATGTCTTTAATGTACTATTTTAAAGCCCATATCCAGGTAAGTCTATCTTCTAGCCCCGCAGGCTTCAAGACCAGTGCCCGTGGCCTCTCCAGTGGATTGGAGGCCCTGTGACAGTGTCACGTTTATTGCACAGCAACCCTAGATTTTGGAGTAGTCCTGCTACAAGGGTAGATTTTCTTGACCCTTTACCTGGAGATGGGCTTTAACGTACATGTGTATTTCACAGTTTAGTTACAGTTATGTGACTAAAATCATTTTTACAATTTCTGTAGTGATATTCTGTGCCTACATGATTTTTAATTTTTTGTATCATGGAATCTCGTAGACATGGAGTCAAATCCTATTTGTTAATTGATGAATTGGTGGACTGTAGACCTGGGTCTAACAGCACAAAGTTTGCTGTGGTCTGTGTAAATACCAAGTGAGTTTACAGGCAGTCCCTGGGTTACGAACAAGATAGGGACTGTAGGTTTGTTCTTAAGTTGAATTTGTATGTAAGTTGGAACAGGTAATTTTTTTTAGGTGTAACTCCAGCCAATTTTTTTATTTGGATAGCATAGATAAGGTTTTACCCCCTGTAAAGTTTGTTTTGCTGTGTGTGCCCCTGTTCAGAAGATTTCCCCTCACTTTCTGTCCCTGTGACAATTGGATTTTGAAAATGTTGGGTTGTGGAAACAAGGATTGGTGTTTAAAGCTTCAGTGGAGACACCTTTTTCCCCACAATCACTCTTACAGGAGTGAATTCCCCTTCTCAGGGGTAGATTTCCTTTCACATTCTGTTGTCTCAACGACAGAAAAGGAGATTAAATCTTTCTAATGAGGATACAGACAGCATTAAAAACCTCACAGTGACCCGGAAGAAGAGGCGGGCACCCCTCGCCTGCACGTCTAACAAGACCCAACTTCCTGTAATGTACATAGAGTACTACAAACCAGACCCTAAAAGGCGGGCACTCCTCGTCAGCACGAGCGCGGTAGCATTACAACTACTCCTGTTGTACAGTAATAGCCTCCGTTTGTAAGTAGAAGTCGTACGTAAGTCAGATGTATGATACTCGGGGACTGGCTGTATATTTATTTTTTCAGGGCAGCTGCATTATGTTGGACATTACGAGTGTTGGACATTGAAATGGGGTGCCAGTGCATTTCTTGTTGGTGCTATATAGTCTGTGCTATAGTCATCCAAGGGCAGTTTGAAATAAAGGCATAATTACTGTTGTCTAATGTCTGTGGGTGGCTGAAGGTCCAATCTTACTATACATTCCTACAACTGAAAATATAATTCCTCTGTGGTCGCTTGAGACAGAAAAAGAAGAAAAGTCCCCCCGAAAGAAATATAAAGAACGATAAAGAGCTCCACTACAATAAAGCGCTCCACTAGGGTTTTATTTTTCCCTGATTTTTTTTCTAGCTGTGACGGACAGTAGAATTATTTCTTCTTTGCCGATCTGTTATGAGCAAGTCTATAATATAATTATAGTTGTAATTGTCGTGTAGATGTCACAGGAAGCAGAGGCAGCACTAATGAATTTATAGATGAGCCTATACAATGTCAAATAAATATTTAGCTTATGCAGGCGGCGGACAGGAATCGGTTAACATCATGTGCTCATCTTTTATTAAATTGACATGTCAGATTTGCCGTATGGCTGTTACCCCTCCTTCAGTGGAATGGCACAACCTTCTCCGGAAATGTTACTATGTATCCACTTGTTTTGGGGTGATCATGTGACTGTTGACAAACAATGGCACTCTGTTACTTTGCTGGAGCAACTTTTCATTGTTAAAGCAGCTTGCTCTTGGCAGTGTCTAAATCAGCCTCTGTAATTGTACGCTATCATTAGGAATGTCTGCACAGGCATAGCTTGCCCAAGCTCGGATGTATTGTTCAAGTGTCTTTAAGTATTTTTTACTTTCTGATGTTTGTTACACTAGGCATTTATACCGGAGCATTTTTGTAAGTCGTTATGGAATATTTACTAATGCTTAGAAATTTTTGGGCAGAATTGGTCTCCTTGCATCTACTCGTTTTGAAAAAAATGTCCATAAAAGCAGAAGTGATGAGTGTTAAATAGGTGATGGATTGCTCTATTTATTTAGGTATAGGTATTTATTAGATATATATCGATAATAGTATTGGTGCCGATGCCGAGTATTTGGGCGAGTACTCGTACTCTACACGCTTCCCAGCTAATTGGGAAGCCGGGTGATGAGTCATTACACGCCGCCTGGCTTCCTAAATGGGACTTTCGGTATCGGCGAGTACCAAAGAAAATATCGGTACTCGATACCGAAATACTGGTATCGGTGCATCCCTGGTATGTGTGTGTGTATGTATATGTGTATATATATAGTGCCAACACTTTACTAATTGTTTTACATACTGCACATTCACATCAGTCTCTGTCCTCAAAGAGCTTACAATCTAAGGGAATCCCTATCTCAAGGACATACATAGAAGGGCCAATATACCGTATATACTCGAGTATAAGCCGAGATTTTCAGCCCATTTTTTTGGGTAAGGAGCCAATTAACCTTCCAGCATGTCTTTTTGGAGTGTGGGTGGAAACCGGATTGTCGGAGGAAACCTACGGAAGCACAGGGGAAACATGCAAACTCCATGCAGATAGTTTCCTGCCTGGGATTTGAACCGGGGACCTGCAGTGCTGCAAGGCATGTTGATGGTTTTTCACACATTTTTTTTCTCTTTTTATATACACTTTCTAGGGGGGTAAGGGTGTAACACAGTGTCAAAATGCAGGTACAGTGCAAGCATTTTTCCTGCATTGTATGTGTAGGTTCATCTTTATGGCAGATGTGATTTTTGTCCCTATGCATTTTTTTTGTGCAGTTTCTTATCGAAGACCAAAAATACCAAATATGATATAATAAGTCTTTACAATTTGTGTCCCTCAAGCTTTAAATCATATTTAAATATAGGTCCTATGTGCAGTGCTCTATCGGTATGTCGCATTAGCAGGGCTATTCAAATTTCAGTGATGTAGTAAAAAAAAAGTTCTGTCTGTTTGGAATGTTGTGTCCCCCGCATTCCTCTGAAATGCAGAGAGGTCAAAGGTTCAGTTAAACATTCTATTGAAAGACTAAAATTAACTAGTTTGGGGTGAAGTCAAACTCCAGACATATGGCCAAATGCACTGATGAAGTATATTATTTGAGCTTTTACATGTCAAAGGATTTGTATTTTTGTCAATTACTGACAAAAATACTAATAGTTACATGGCTATGCCACACAGCAAAGCCCTGGCTAGCAGGGCAGGAGACTTAAGTTTTCTCTGCAGTTAAAGGGTTTCTAAACCCTCCATTTTTTTGCATATATCTACTGCTAGCAAGCAGTAGATATATGCAAACATTTGATTTAGAAAAACTCAGCTTTAACAGTGGTTTAAACTTACCCTGTCTTCGCCGCATGCTCCCGTCCGAGAATCCGAAACTGCTCGGGCAACCGCAAAGCATCTTGGGGCGGGCGCATGCGCAGTTCGGATTTTCGGCCCGGGAGAGGAGGAGAGACGCAAGGTAAGTCTATGGACGGCGTGCACCCGCATGCAGACACTGTGGGATCGGAAGTGCCAGCAAGGACAGAGGAGTCCGCGCTGGAGAGAAGGCTGAAAAGGACAGGAAAGAAGAGGAAGATGGTATTAAGAGACATCATTCAAGGTAAGTGCTGACATTAACATTGGGGGGAGGGAAAAAAAAATTGACTTTAATGTCACTTTAAGTAACACTTGCATGTTCTTCCTCTACCCTGTGGCTGCATAGAAAACAGAGGAGCCACAAGTTAAAGGGAAATTCCACCTTTTTATAAAGAAAAGTAACAAATCCACACATCTACATAAAAGAAAAAAAGTACATTTTGTTTTTTGCATTGGAACTAGTAAAGCACATAAACCATGGTCATTAGATTGTGGGTACAATGCTCTGGCTCCTACGCACTCTTCTTCACCTATGTGTCGGTACCTCGGACATTCAGGAACGTAGACAGGAGGAAGAATGAATGGATTACAAGTGCAGTGACGTCACCGCACTTGTATTCCATAGAGAACTACAAGGTTATCTGCTGCAGGGGCTGATGGGACTTGCAGGTTCTCTATTCACAGATCCTGGCAAAGGATCTGTAAATGGATGACATGGCTCTGTGGGTGAAGCCACACATAGCTGCTCCCCATGATTCTGGTAAATGGGGGGACTGGGAAAGGTAAGCTTGACCTGCAATCTCTCTTTCCTCCTGCTTTCTCCTTCTGTCAGCATGTTCCTTGTTAGCACATGAGCACTGCAGCACACCCGACTAGCTTCTTGTGCTGCTTCTCCCTCTCCCATTCTGAGTGCTCCTGTAGGGAGTATTGCTAGAGCCTTATACCAGGTCACATTTAGGTGCTAACACTGCTTTCATTAAATAATGCATTCAGTGGGTGCAGAGCTGCATTAATTTAAGTATTTTCTATCTGTCTGGAGTTTGTCTTAGATGTCAGGAGGCTGGAGCGCTGGAAATGTTTTGTGCACAGGCATCATGACCTCTGCACATCAGCAGAATACTGCAGGTGGTGTTTTTTTTTTAATGCCCTTGTCTTTTCATTTTATTAAATTTAATACTACACAGTTAGTGGAGCGCTATGCAAGAATGCCAAGTTTCTGAAGTCCTGCTACAGTTCCTGTGCTAAAAATTCACCTACACCAGCAGTATTGTGCAGAAAATTGTACATCATATGTGGGGTTTTAGTTCTGAACTCCATTGTGCTGGACGTGGATGCTCTATTTCTCTATACCGTGATATTTGCATGCTGCTTTCACTCCTCCTGTGATCCCCACTCTAGACCAGTTCCAAAAAGGTTTCCACCGCACTCTGGACCGACTCGTATTGGTGTTCTTGTCAGTTGGTTTTAGCTTTGCTGGACCACCATATCCTTCTTCCTCCTGAAGAAGCAACACTTGCGAAATTCGTTGAGAATCATAATCACAACAGCACTGCCAAGCCTTGAAGCATTTGAATGCATCTACACTATATTGCCAAAAGTATTGGGACACCCCTCCAAATCATTGGATTCATGTGTTCCAATCACCTCCATGGCCACAGGTGTATACAATCAAGCACCTAGGCATGCAGACGCTTCTACAAACATTTGTGAAAGAAAGGGGCACTCTCAGGAGCTCAGTGAATTCAAGCGTGGTACCGTGATAGGTTGCCACCTGTGCAATACGTCCATCCGTGAAATTTCCTTGCTACTAAATATTCCAAGGTCACCTGTTAGTGGTATTATAACAAAGTGGAAGCAACTGCGAACAACAGCAACTCAGGCACGAAGTGGTAGGCCACGTAAAATGACAGAGCGGGGTCAGCGCATGCTGAAGCACAGTGCGCAGAAGTCACCAACTGTCTGCAGAGTCAATAGCTACAGACCTCCAAACTTTGTGTGGCCTTTAGATTGGCGGTGCGTAGGGAGCTTCATGGAATGGGTTTCCATGGCCGAGCAGCTGCATCCAAGACTTGCATCAGCAATTTCAATGCAAAGCGTGGGATGCAGTGGTGTAAAGCACGCCGCCACTGGACTCTAGAGACATCTTTGGAGTGACGAATCACGCTTCTGTCTGGCAATCCGATGGACATGTCTGGGTTTGGTGGTTGCCAGGAGAACGGTACTTGCCTGACTTCATTGTGCCAAGTGTAAAGTTTGGTGGGGGGGGTTGGGGGGGTTTGGGGTTATGGTGTGGGTTTGTTTTTCAGGGGTTGCGCTTGGCCCCTTAGTTCCAGTGAAGGGAACTCTTAAGGCATCGGCATACCAAGACATTTTGGACAATTTCATGCGCCCAACTTTGTGGGAACAGTTTGGGGATGGCCCC
Source organism: Nanorana parkeri (assembly GCF_000935625.1). Lineage (NCBI taxonomy): Eukaryota > Metazoa > Chordata > Amphibia > Anura > Dicroglossidae > Nanorana > Nanorana parkeri. The sequence goes on from NW_017306377.1 coordinate 1,194,258, forward strand.
TTCCTGTTCCAACAGGACTGCGCACCAGTGCACAAAGCAAGGTCCATAAAGACATGGATGAGCGAGTTTGGGGTGGAGGAACTTGACTGACATGCTCAGACTCCAGACCTCAACCCGATAGAACACCTTTGGGATGAATTAGAGCGTAGACTGTGAGCCAGGCCTTCTAGTCCAACATCAGTACCTGACTTCACTAATTTGCTTCTGGAAGAATAGTCAAACATTCCCATAGACACACTCCTAAACCTTCTGGACGCCTTCCCAGAAAAGTTTAAGTTGTTATAGCTGCAAAGGGTGGGCCAACTCAATATTGAACCCTACGGACTAAGACTGGGATGCCATTATAGTTCATGTCCATGTAAAGGCAGGCGTCCCAACACTTTTGGCAATATAGCGTATGTTGATAGTTTTGTAGTTCTAATACAATATTTGGACTCAATTACCCATTTATGCAGACTGTATGGTTTCATTCTGGGGGGTTGTGCTCCTTGCACGTGAATTCTCTTTTAACATGTAAATGTGGTTTTTAGGTAATATAAAAATTGGTTTTAGAGATATTGAATACAGACTCATGCGTGTACAGCTAAATCACCATAGGAATAAGTAGGATTGTTGTTATATCTTAATTTAGGGTTCCGGCCCATTTTCTTATAAGAAAGTAGTATTATCATGCCCTCTTATGTTTTTTTTGATAGGCACAGTAACTCTGGCAGCTCAAAAACATGCAAACCACAGCCCAGTATGCTTTGCACTCTAAATATTATGCAAGTACACTGTTTATTTGTAAAAGGTAGCATAGAAATCATGCAACAAAAAAAGTGAAATAGCTAAAAAAGCAATCTTGCTCTATTGACGTATTTGTCCCAATATATTTAGGTTCAGGAACGTTGATCTAAAAGTAAACTGTGGTAATGTATGGAACATTTTGGGTTGGCATACAGATAGGGCTGCAACAACTAATCGACATAATCGATTATAATCGATTATTGAAAAAGTTGTCAACTTTTTCAATTGTTTTTCAGCGCTGATCGAATCGCTGAAAAACGCTCAAACAGTCACCCACGTTGCACGCCGCACCTCCTCACCACCTTACGCTCGCTGCTGCCATTCTGCATTCATTGCTGTATAATTTTACACTTTCCTTTTCACTATATTGCACACCACACTATTTTTTTTTTCTTTTTTACTTCCACCGCTCCTGTGATGGAGTGCAATCTCAATACAAACTAGTAGTCCATCACTGGAGCCATTTTTTAAAATGTATTTTATCGTTTATCCGATTAACCGATTAATCGAACGTAATAATCGGCTAACTAATCGATTTTGAAAATAATCGTTAGCTGCAGCTCTACATACAGATTAATTTCAAAGTGCAGAAATCACAGATTGCTACCACGTTATGATCAATTACTTGGTAATCGTGTTTCTTCAGTTGTTCCGCGTTGCATCCCGCTGCGCTGAAAAAAGTTCAGCCCAGAGTTTGCCCAACTTGTATTAGGGTGAATGCTGTTTGTAAGACATCACTGCCACTAGATGGAGCTTAGGAGCATAGGAATTTCTAAGTGTTTTAGGATTTGGAATATGTTGGTGAATTGGATCACAAAACAGCTTATCATATCCTAAATACACTAAGGCCGGGTTCACACCTGGGTGTTTTTCAGCGCTGATCGAATCGCTGAAAAACGCTCAAACAGTGAAATCCCATGCTTCCCTATGGGCATGGTTCCCACCTGGGCGTATTTCAGCCCGTGGAAACGCGCTGAAAAACGCCCTATGCCCAAACAAGTACAGGAGCTTCTTTTGCACGTTTTTTTTCACGTGTTTCCATTGGTATTCCCGAGTGTGGCTCGTAGTTAACAAATCGGTAACCCCGAGCCACACTCGGGAATACAGCGTAGGACTTACCTTGTCCGCGATCCCCGCTGTGTCCTCTGGTGGCTGCCGACTTCCGGGTTCCGTCCCTTGCAAGCGGCCGCGTCGCAGGGTAGCGGAACCGGCAGGAAGTTTGAAAGATGTAAAAAAAATATAGAGAAAATAAAGGAAAATTTAAAAAAATAAATCATGCCGCCAGTAAAACATGCTAAAAAACGCGAAAAAAACGAGCAGAAAAAACGTGCCAATGCTACGCCTAGATGTGAATCCAGCCTTAGGGGCTAATTTATGAAGAGTTTGCCCAGCGTATAGGTGAGTGAATGTTGTTCGTAAGACATCACTGCTACAAGATGGAGCTGAGGAGCATAGGAATTTCCAAGTGTTTTAGTACTTGAAATATGTTGATGGGTTGAAGCACACAAGAGCTTCTTGTATTTTAAATAGACTTGGGGGCTGATTTATAAAGCGTTCACCCAGAATATAGCTGGCCGAACGCCATTCTTAGGGCATTACTGCTTTTAGATGGAGTTGTAGAGCATAGGATTTCCTCTGCTCCATCGAGTGGCAGTAATGCTGTGAGAATGTCAGTCCCTAAATGTACACTGTGGCCTTTATAGTTCAAAAGTTGATAAAATAAATATTTAAATATAACCTTCAGTATGTAAAACAAATATAAAGACTGAGGCAGCTACCTTCCAAAAAACACAAAATTACAAAACGTCAAAATAAATGAAGCTCTAAATGTAAACCATAAAGGCATACAAAAAAACAAATGTGCACAACAACACATGTCAGTGCCATCACCTTTGGAAAGCAGCTCACCATATCGATTTGACCCATAGTCAGTCCCAAGATTTAGAATTTCATCATTGGCAGGAAAAATGCACATGGGATATGAGCCTTTCTTGGTAAAGCTATCCTAAAACATGTGCTCTAAAAGAGTAAGATACCTTATCATATTCAAATACCGCTTTAAAATGTATTCAGACAGATAAATCCCATAAAACTCAAGTTTAATGAGTAACGTTCAGCATATTCAGATTTCATCATACAATATCCCCAGCATAGAAAAGGCAAAGCAGATCTGTGCAGCTAAGAACAGCAAACCTCTGCCAAATTGCATCAGAGAAACATGATGACATCACCAAAGGACCCGGTCTACACGTTTCATTTAATGGTCTTTATTGTAAATTTAGCTTCTTCATTTCCTTATAACTTTGGCAATGCAACAATGCCACAGGCTAGTTTTCAAGGCTGCAAGTAACAATACAATATTTTCTCTTGTCGTGCAGTTCAGCTTGTGTCATCATTCTGCTAAATGTAATTAACAGTCATGTTTAGTTATTTTCTAATTAATAACAACACGGCATAAAATGTTTTCTGTAACATTACTAAAATAATGGTAAATTGATTCTTTTTATTATGCAAATTTTTACTTTGGGAATGAATGTTAAAATTATACATTTAAAGTATAATTTAAAGCCTCCGTTTTTTTTTTTGCATATATCTACGGCTACCAAGCAGTAGATATATGCAAAAAGTAAAAAAAAAACGCTTTAAAAGCGGTTTAAACTTACCTGTGTCTTCCCCGAGCGCTCCCGTCTGAAAATCTGAAAAATCTCAGGCGGCCGCAAAGGATCTTGGGGCGGGCACATGCGCAGTTCAGATTTTTCGGCTGGGAGACGAGGAGAAACACAAGGTAAGTCTATGGATGGCGTGCACCCGCATGCAGACACTGTGGCACAGGAAGTGCCAGCAAGCAAAGTAGATGCTTAAAATTGTTAGTTTTCTGCAGAATCAGCTGGTGCCCTGAGCAATGGTCCACATATCCTGTTTTAGGGTTGCTCCTCCCCCTTGCAAGATCCTGTGGAACCCCCCTTGTGTGTGCTAGTATGCTGTGTCTCCACAAACAAACAGACACAGCTGGGCAAGCCACTGCCCTCCCTCCTGCTCCCTTCTCCTCCTTCCTCTTTGATTTTCCTCCCTTCCCCATGAAATAGATAAACAGTTGCTGGAGACTGCAGTCACGGCTCCACGCAGGGATTCCCCCCTCCCCACTCCGATCCTGCAAGGCTGACTGGAGGAACGGACAGGGAGGGGGCGGTATAGCTGGCTCTGCCTCCAGATAGGCAGAGCCAGCTGTCACGTAGCTGGGTGGATCTTGACAGCATTGTTGGGATCCGTCCCGACTGCGGGGGTCTCAGTGTACCGCCAGCTGTAGCTCGCGATATACTGAGCTTTGGGTCACGGGAGGAGGTTAGTAAATGTCCTCCCGTGACCCTGAAGAGAACTATGGAAAAACACTTACTCCCATAGTTCTCCTTTAATAGTACTTTAAAGCCTTTTATGACTCCTGCCATACCTAACCAATGGTCACCAGTGCCACTTAATTTGAGGGACAGGAAGGTGGGGGTAGTATTTACTTTTTAATTCCCAACATTGACATTTTAGGTCACCTTGATATTGGGAGTTCCTGGCAAGTTCAATAAGTTATGAAAGGTAGTTTAAAGTATCTTTTTTTTTTTTTAATCCTATTTACATTTTCTTTTATTTTATTTGTGCTGGATGCTGTATGAAATATCACTTCATCATTAGTCATCATATTGAACTGGTTATTTATTTTCATGCACACTTGAAACTTAAATGTGGGTGTAAATTCTGTGTCAGAAGTAGCACTAAATCAATTTCATTTTCTGTTCTTCACTTGAGTCAGAAGTCCAGTCTGACGTATTTTATTAAGCAGCTCAGTGGGTGTGTTGTGAGTGCCTACATGCTGTTGTGATTAATAGAAACCATTAACTGTGTGTTGCCACCTGGAATTACATGAGCTTACTAATTCAACCTTTCAGCCATATGTACTAGTGATTCGATTGCTTTGATTATCTTCAGCCTTGCGATCCGTTTCCATGGATTTGGAAAATAAGACCCTAGTGCATGAGTCAGTAGTTGGAGATGATTAAAAAGAAATTGTGTTATTTATGCTCCTTTCTAAATCAGTTTCCTCAAAATACACAGTATGACTTTTATAGGCATTTTTTTTTTTTTTATTGGGTGTTGAACAAGTCCAAGGCAGAGAACTGCAAGCTAGGATTTTAGACCATGCTGTCGGTTCACTGTTGAATCCACATTCTCGCATATGGTCATGAGCTATGTGAAACTGACGTACGCGGCAGTCGACCAAAATAGGAATTGCTGGGTTTGCTTTCCTGGACAACACAAGGCATTTGGCACTTTATAGGACACTATCTGCTCAACTTAATAGAGAAATATGGATTGCGCTGGTTTGGGCATCTGATGTGAATGTCTCCTGGAAGTCTCCTTTGGTATCTGTTCTAGATGTACCTGGCAAGAGTAACAATGTATTTTATAACTGCTGCAACAGTTGGGTGTAAGACAGAAGCTCTCTCAAATAAAAACTAAAGTGCTCACTGTATAAATCCAGTAAATTTTAGAAAATGTTGTAAATTGGGATTTAATTTCAGATATATTTCTTTTTTTATGTTCTGATGGCTTTGAGAGTCCTGCAGTTCATATGTTGGGTATGCAAGGAGTTGTTGAGGCATGCACACAGACTCCAGGCATGGCTTTGAATGTAAAATTTAAATGGTGATGCGTAGAGAAGGGGCGGCAGTTTTATAAAGTGGATGGGGGCAGGTGGAGACAGCATGCAGATAGATACACAAACTGGGTATGCCAATAGCCAGTGATGACCCCATAAATTAAACCTATAATAAATCTTTTTTTTTTTTAAAGTCTACTAAACTGGTTATATTTTTTAAACATAGGCACTTATTGGTAGGGATGTCCAGATACCAGTTCAGATCCCAGTGCAGATACTTGGCATTTTCATGAGAACAACCAGGGTTGCAGCGGTTGCAGCTGGGACCTGTCTCTGGCGCTCCACCACTGTCCTGAAATCATTAGTCTGTATTGTTTTAGAAAAACTGGCACATAACAGTAAACAAAAATGTATCGGTACTTGTGTCTGTGAGGACTTGGACAAGTATCAGCAAAAATGGTATTGGTGCATCGCTTATATATATATTTCTAAAAAACAAAACCATACATTAAAACAGAGCTGTACAATTCCCAGGAGCTCCGTGTGCTCCTTACAAATGACAGCTGCCACCTAACTTTTGAATTTTTCTCTAGTCTAGTCTTGGAGCTGAAAAAGTATCTGTACTTGTACCGAGTACGGTACTTGGTATCGGTGCATCGCTAATTATTAGAACTTTTATCATGTGCATTTAGCACTCGTGCATGTGCAAATCCTGACTTCTACCAGCGAAGACGCACTCATCTGCAGCTCCCATACCTCCCTATTGGCCCAGCACTATGATGAGTGGACTCTCTAGTGGGGAAGGCAGGAGGTGGCAGGTCAGTGCTTTACAGGAAAAAAGGTGAAGAGTTTGGAGGAGAAATGAACAATCTAGGCCAAAATAGCTGATTTGGAACAATTCTACAATTCAGCTATGTTTTCCTAGATTGTTCACTTCTCCTGCCTTCTCCAAACTCTTCACCCTTTTGTGAATAACCTTATAAATGTTACTAGTGGACATTGGGATGAAGGTGGCAGGTCAGTGCTTCACAAGAAGAAGTCTAAAATGTGACCATTGGCTTCAAGGGCACCTGTAAAGATGGTTGTAAATATGCTGCAACTGCACATCACTCATGTAACCATTAGGTTGAAGAAACTGACAGGTTTATGTTTAAAAATGACTGTAGTTCTACCCAAAGGGAGAAGCAGACCTATCATTATATCATCCCTATTGCATGTGGGAAAATGATAGAAGCAAGCACAAAGTGCAAAGAAAAAGACAACCCATGCCCATTGCTGCTGCTTAAAATAGATTTTTCTTTTCTTACTGTTGTTGTTGTTGTTGTTCAATTCCTCTGGAAATTACAATGCAGCAATTTTGCTATCAAGTTTTTATTGCAATAAATATAGGACATCTTTAACACTAGTGCATACTTGAATCATTTCACGGTACACCTCAAAAAAAGACATGTCAGTTTAAGCTCTTTACACTGTAATTTCATACATGAAGTTGTTCAATTCCTCTGGGAATTACAATGCAGCAATTTTGCTATCAAGTTTTTATTGCAATAAATATAGGACATCTTTAACACTAGTGCATACTTGAATCATTTCACGGTACACCTCAAAAAAAGACATGTCAGTTAAGCTCTTTACACTGTAATTTCATACATGATCAGTTCTAGCGTAGAGCCGCTGAAAGAAATCCCCCACCTTCCCCTCTAGCCACAAATCTGCCGCAGTTATAGCTCGGGACGACTAGGTCTGTAATGGATTTAAATCCATCTTAATAACAATCTTGTAAAGTAAGTTGATGGTGTTATTGTGCTTTTCTATCATTTTATATTCACTTGAAAAAGAAGATGGCAATGTAGAGCATTTTTAGTAGGGTTGTTCAAGTAGATGAGGATTTACAGGAGTATTGCAAAAACATTTTTCAGAGGGCAGATTTTTATTGTTAACTAAAGGTGACCAGTGACGGCCAAAGATGTCCCTAAGAACAATAGGCAGGGCTTATTCGTCTGGCTTCAAGCAAGCTGTGTGATCGCTGAAATACTTGCTGTATGGCAACAGTAGCATTATTCGTTTGAGAAGTTGTGAAATCTTCCAGTGCAATAATGGATACACTCACTGCAGGTTGCTTTTGGTATCAACTTTGGGGAAAGCCACGATGACCTCAAATAAGACAGTGGACCAAGTTTAGTGATGCGTTATGTCATCTGAGTGCCTACTCACAGCATTTCAGTAAAAGATTATTCAATTTGACACCATTTAGTAGCAATTGCCATTTACAATGTTTAGGAAGTGCAGCTTTTGTCAACTGGAGAACAGCTGGGACCACATTCAGTTTTTAAACCCATATGGGCGCATACAGAGTGCACCTGAACTATTTAAGTCAATAGCACCGCAGCCACGCCTCCCACCCTCAGTGCGATTGCCTGCATCAGAATGGGTGGCACATCAGTGCCTGCGTTCCGGTCCAGTGTGATCGTCAAAAATTCTGCAAGCAATATTTTTTCGGACCGGACTGGAACGCAGGCATTGATGCGCGTGGCTGCCGTGCCATGGACCGCCCCAGAATGTTGTGAGCCGGCCGGAATGCGATCCAGTGCGTTCCGGCACCGAATCTGGGGCTGGTGTGCACTACACTAGCAATTCTCTTTGCCAGTGAGAGATTTAATTACTTGCTGCCCATGTTCCCATTAGTAAAGCATTGATTCAGATGTGTTACAAATCAGAATACTGCCAAAAGCTATCAGTAGTAAAGATTATGCCCTAGCTCTTCGTTTTAGAAACCGTGTATATGGGAGAGCCGCAGACAGCAGTAAATAAAAATAATAGGCAAATACAGCTGAGTTCTAATTCCTAGACAGCGATTATTTGTAATAAGCAGTAAGCCGCTGTAGTTATGTGAACTGCACCATCACAGCCGCTTACTTGTGCTAAGGCCCTAATGAACTCTGTGTGCCACGATACACCCGCTCCATAATCCCTTGTAACAGGAATACCTCATCCTCCCTAAAGAAGATGATGAATTGTCTCATTTCTTTGCTGTTCTGCTAGCTAATTGGAGAGCGGCAATTAAAGCTGATGGCCTTGATTCTGTCACATGTTTAATGCATCATCTGAAATGCTTTGGTTTTACCCAGCAAGCACGGTTCCTTTCAGAATTTGGGAAGTTTACATTTTTGTATTTATTTTTACACTAGAAAGACTATGAGGCTCATTAGGAAAGGGTTCGTGGTAATTATATTTTATGTTTTTGATACTTAGGTTTCACTTTCCCTGTATTCTTCATTTGAACTATATAGACAATGCAGCAGTCATTTAAAGTGGAACTAAACTATAAAAACAAAAAATAAATTTGCTTTGGTATAGTGAACATCTGGAAATGTAAATTGTGTCTAAGTTTTATCCTGAAAAATCTACCATTTAGCTGGAAAAAAATAGCAATAGACAACCTGGAATGTGAATGTGCTCAGGCGCTACAGCCTATAGCTTGTATATCTGCAGTATAAAAACTCAGGCACTGCTGCTTCTGTCTCCTATTCTTAGCAGATTTGGTGATATACCTGCTGTGATTTTCATGGTTCCCTTTGCTGGGGTCTGTGACATGTGGAAGCAAACCCTTGTCTCTACCAAGATAGCCACCTCCATGCAGAGACGCAGTGCAGAAGAAGGCATAGTAAGTCAGTAATGAAGAAAGATAGGCTGCATGGTGATCACAATCAATACTGCTGGCTGGTACTTTGCCTGCCTTTTGGGGCACAGTTTCCAGATTTTAGTTAATCTTTTAGGCTGCTTTTAATGTTTTCCTCTGCCTCTCCTCTCTTGTGGGGAAAAAAATGGACAGCTCAGTAGCTCAAGCTGAAACATACATACAGTGGATTAATGAATCGGTTTAGTAAATCATCCCTTTTTGGCTGGTTGTACACGATAATCCAGGCAAAGATAGTGAGCCTGGAAGGAGAGAACTAGTACTATGATCACATTTCATAAAACTTCCCTGGTGTTGAGCCTTTGTCTTGTATGAAATGTTTATTTGTAAATACAGATACATCAGTGAAGTGGTATTGGCCACAGTTCATCAGGGGATCCAACATGGCACTAAATATCTGTGCTCACTATGCCTTTTTTCCGTATTTGTCTCTGCTCAAGTCATTCTACTCCAATGTTTGTTCAGTAATAAAATGGCTGACATACTACATATACCTTCATATGCGCTGATGAATTCTTGCTATGGTACTGCTCTATGGGTTCTTGTTGAAGTGGTGTTTTCTTTTGTGGATATGTAAAGCAGTAAAGCAGGACAAGACAAATTTCCGGAGCCAGATAGCCAATGGCCCTTAAGAAGCACTGGTGGCACCCACCTTTTTGAGGCTTTCTCTAGTTGTGGTCATAGGAACTGGCTCCTAAAAAATAAAAAAATGCATTCCTTCTGGTTCCTGGTTTGGGTAGACTGACTCCTGCATTACATATTAATTTGTCCACCCCTAATGTAAATCATTGTGATTGAAAGGTGGCCTGTGATTCGTCTAGAACCATTTAAAGGGCAATTCTACTTTCCCAGACGAATTTAGGAAAATTGAATTACCCCCACCAATCTCTACCCCCCCTTTCTCTTGTGAACGAACACTCCTCGCCCTCCACGCCCTGCTGTGTATGG
>NW_017306377.1:1204385-1226992 GCF_000935625.1 Nanorana parkeri
GATAATGCCATTTTCCAAAATTTGCCTAGGAAAGTGGAATTACATTTTTAAGTTTCCCCTGGTTGCAGATATTCTGTGCCAATTAGTACATACTGGTGTTTAAATATTGCTTGCCATGTTTACCACATCACCATTCCATTTGCTCCGGTGTGGGTTATGTTCGCTACTTTATTTTTTTTGTTCCTCTCTCTTTGCCAGAGGCCTCTTGACAAGCTATTAAGACTTTTCTGGCTTAATTACACAAGGAAGAGATTGTCCTTCAGCATGTGTGATCTGTACAAATCCTATTGTCCTAATAGCCTTTATCAAGAGACCGCTCATACAAAAAGCGGGCCTTGACTTCATAGAAGCACAAAGGGACAAATAGTTATTTTGCAGGCTGTATAACATTACAGTTTTTTTCCATTTGACATTGCTGACAAGCTTTAGTTAAGGTGGTGGCCTAGAAATGTTTGTACCTGTCCCCAGCAATGTGCGGCAGCTATGAGCTTTCATTCTTGTCCTCTGCTGGACATTATGGTTTTCAAGGACCTTGCTGCAAGTAACAATCGGCAAACTGCTTAATGGAGTATTATACTGGGGAGGATAGAGTATAGCATAGAGTAAAGCACCGTGACATATGAAAAGAGAAAGTAGAATTACTTTTGGTCTATTTTACTCCTTTTGTGTTTGTACTTGAGGTGTATTTTTAAAATATTTTTTTTTGTATAACTAATACAAAATATAAAACCCATTTATAACAGAGTACCCCAGTGACACTCAGATTGCAAAGCATGCTCTGTACCCTAATTTGCCTGCATGCACGTATTGTTTTATTTTTCAGACCTGAACATAGAAAAGTCTTGCCAGTATTTAATTTTTTTTTTCAATTCAAAAGGTGTTCTCTCATTTTCTCAAAAGCAGGCGAGAGTAAAGCTTGCTCTATTTTTTGCGTTGCAGTAGAATGGGTTTGAAACGATGCCATTGAATTAAATGGACCGCCACGCCCCCTCCTGCTCCAATACGCAGGGGGAAGTTTTGTGAGGGATCACGGTGCGTTCCAGCAGCTACGGCACTGGAACGCGCCGCATTCGGTGTGAACAAGCCCTAACTCTTTCCTGGGTAAGCTCCCTGCTTACTGGACAGAGATGATGATTCATTGTCGATTGAACAGTCTGGGGGAGGTGGAAATGTGGCATAGGAAGCTGAAATGCTGCACCAGTAAATGTATGTCACCTGCCTGGCTGTGCAGTGTGATAGATGTGTATAAAGCACAAGACTGGCTAAGTAAAACTAAGAAAATAAAATCTATGTTACTAGAAGCAGTAAAGATGTGTCTCTAAACCCAGAGTTTTGGTTTAAAGAACATGCCCGGTTTATTAGATGACTGGGTTGTATAGTGTACAGGTGTTTGTCTTAGTAAGCCACGAGAATTGAAACAGGTCTAATGTCTGACCTTTTCATAAATGGACTTTTGATAGTGATTTGATCTAAGAATGCAGCTAGCAAGCCTGTCAATTATAGCGCAATACAGCGGTGTCGTTTTTTACATGCTTTTTTTTGCAGACTGATCAGTACAGCGTGAGTGGAGCCAAATGTCAGCAGATGTAATGCCTGTTTGAACGGAACAGAACTGTTGGCCTTTCTTGCTGAATGAAAAGAGAGCCTAAAAATGAAACAATGTCCCCTGCTTCCTTCTGACCATGCTAGGCACAGAAGCAGATCCATCCTAGCATGGTCAGTTTGCATCTGTGCCTTCTAAATGGTGGGCACATTACGCTGTGCCTGTACTCCTGTGGTCAGAAGACTGCTAACGTGCCTCCCAGGCCTGCCTTCTGCTCGGGAGCTACAGGACGCCATGCCTGTTCCCCTGTGATCAACAGGCCACACCACCAGCCCTGAATGGGACATGCAACGCCGACGGAAGTTCTGACCGTCAAAAAGACTCTCCAGCCCAGACCTGTCAGAGCCTGGGATGCAACGCCTGCATAGCTTTCATACGACCGCTAGTAGACATATAAAAAAAAACATATTTTTATTGTTTCTTATTAAATTGTTTGGCTTAGATTAGTGTTGTACATGGTGTAACGGGTTTACAATAGACATTGTTCACATACAGTTTAAGGCAGCCCATAGATTTGCATTGACTGCCTCACGCACAACAAAGGACCGAAAATTGGTCCAGTTGCATTTTTGCAGGTGCAGAACAACGTGCGGTGGTGCAGTGCATTGGAGTTCCGTTCACAAAGAGCGGCACCACAGCATTACCTCAGCTCAGTGGGGCCCTTATACAGTAGTAGGTGTAAACCTTGCTGCATGACTTTGTGTTCTCTAAAGCACTGCATATCACGAATAAGCGCCATTTCTTTTAAATCAGAAACACTGTTTACGCTTTTTTTTTTTTATGCTCTTTGCATAGTGGTGCTACTGATTTCATCCGGGCTTTTTCAGCCGCTTCCTGTAAACATGCTCTACAGCGGCGGCTGCTCATCAGTGCTGTGGACCATCTTTCTGATGTGACAGCGGTGGACCATGCCTGCACAATGGGTCTTGGCACAGCCATTTGTAGTCCCTGCCAGGGGTCAAGCTTTAAATTATTGTTTATGTCCTCAGGGACTCCAGTAGTGAGCTATTTTGTACTACTGGGTCTGTGTGCCTCCAGAGGTTGTTATGAAGTTGTTGGGATTTTAGTCTATAGGTTTGTAAGCGCCTGTTTTGTTGCAGGAGGAGTGAGACTTCAAGAGGGCAGAAAGAGAGCTTCTGCCCCAGTTAATGAGTCCCCTAACAAACATACATGGAACTGGCATTTTACTCAGCCCATCGGGCTCCAGCTTGAACAAACATAATGCTTTTTTTCTAGCTGACCCATTAGCCTGATCTCCGTTTTGGATAATTTTTCTGTAAAATATCATCTGTGCTCTAAATTCAGACGATTGTGCCCGTCACAATGCCGCCTATGTTATAATGGCTTGATATTAGACTACCCTGCTGCGATAACTGCTTCCAATCACAGCAAAAACACTCTTTCCTTTTCCCAACACGAATTGTTTTTGCTTAATGCTATGAAAGTAACATTTTGCATCTCATGTTTACTAAATAGCCTGCCATCATCTGTATGTGTGATCTGCACCTGACACTGCACAGAGTGATGTCTCTGACATACGTGTCTGTACTTTAATACTTGAAGCTAAGAAGATGCGAAATTTAATAGGCAGCAATACAGCAATAGCAAGAAACCAAATGATGTTAAAGGCCTGGGAATGTGAATTAATGATTCTGACGGAGAGGTGGGCGGCTTATAAAGAAGACCTTGCGTTTGCATATATTTGAAAAAGCTGTTTTCAAACCTGAACTTATATTCATTAGAATGCAATCCAGAAAGTCTCTGGATAAATAAAACTGTGCTGCTAGTCCCTTTTAGAAATGTAGAGCTCACCTTCACATGATCATTATGCAATATATAGCTGTGGCCAATCTGTCTTGGTGGTTTTTACACTTTGAAGGTAACCAGTTATGAGACAGATGAGGATGTTATTTAAAAAAATGCTTGTTGGCTCGTTATCTTACTGATCCAATGGCTTCAACACCTTCTGAAACGGTGACCTAGAGCACTTTATTCTTGTTCCTGGCCAGTGGCTGAAAGTACTGAAGCCAGAGGATATGTTTGATTACCAGACAACAAGAGGAAGAGCTAGCAACAAGGAAAGACAGCTTCGTACTTATCTCATAGGAGAACTATGAGGTGAGTGAAAATCACTCATCCTCATAGTTTGAGCCGACGTGTAACAATTAAACTGTCGCACTTCGGCTCAATAGATAGGGAAGTGAGCGAACACATACCATCACTCGCTCACTTCTCGATCATCTCCCTGCAGAGTGACTGTCAGTCTCGGCTCCCTGCAGGGATTCCCTCCCTCCCCGCTCCGATCCTCCAGCACTGAGTGGAGGAACGAACAAGGGAGGGGACGGGTACAGCTGGCTCTGCCTCTAGATAGGCAGAGGCAGCTGTCATTCACACAGCTGGGTGGATCTCGACACTAATGTCGGGATCCGTCCCGACTGCGGCAGTCTCAGTATACCGCCAGCTGTAGCTGGCGATATACTGAGCTTTGGGTCACGGGAGGACGCTAGTACATGTCCTCCCATGACCCTTAAGAGAACTATGGGGAAAAACACTTACCTCATAGTTCTCTTTTAATATAAATGGAAATCTCTTGTTTATTTTTTTATATGTGTGTAAAGATGACCCATATAAAGGGGGGAACTACGTTTAATGACATTTCACTTACCATTATCATGAACGCTTGAGGTGAAATTGAAACTTTTGGCCTCGTCTTTTGCAAGGTTGATGTTCTGTTTTTACGCCACGGCTGCATATCACTTGCTGGATGTCATCCATTCACCATGTTGTCAGGGGATCCCAGCGCAGGTGACCCCACACCTGCACAGGTACCCTTACAGGCAGACCAAACACATGTGACCACACGGACCAGGTAAGTATGGTATATATAAATATTTTATTAAACCTAGCAAGCTAACTAAAACAATCCACAACAGGCATAAACCAAAAATGTAACAACACAGGAAACCGGGTAACACAGGAAACAGGGTACTAAAATAGCATGCAAATATCAGGGTCTCAGGGTTCAGGCCAGAGGACTCAGACAACAGGGGAAGCAACGAAATCCTGAGCCAAGGTCCAGACTGCAGGGAGGGTTTAAATACTCTCCCAGGAGTATTACCTAATGGGCTGATTCCTGACAGCTGGGAGACACCCACAGGTGAGCCCAGGAACTGCAGGGCTCAGCTCCAGCGCCACCTGGAGGCGCTCTGGATCCTAACACATGTTCTTCTTCTCCCTTTCTCTCCCTTTCTAACCAAGAGATTATAACCTCATAAGTATCAAAAGGATTTTTATTATACAAAGGTTAAAAGACATAAAAACATAATTTGTAATGCTTGCATTTATCATAATCTATAATCCCTCCACAAAACTACTTCAAAATGAAATATTTAGGCATAACAAACCATAGAATACATGATCCCTAGGACATGTTCTTTAAATCATATGCCAATGGACTGCCTCTTCTTTCAAGGATATAGGAGTAGTTCTCAACGCGTTTCGCGCTCCAAGCGCTTCATCAGGAGATGGAGGAAATCTGAATAACCACATAATATATAAATGAATTCACCCAGACGGGATCAAAGCCACCTGATTTGATAGTTCAATGCTGATTGCGTCTCCTACCGATACGGAAAATAATCCGCGTGCATCCAGCCAAGACCTTTAATAAAAAATAAAATAAAATAATTTTTGCTAGCACATGATTGGATTCTTCTAGTCAGCCCCGTTTTACCACAATCACATAATTGAAAATTAACTTTTCAAAGGGAATCTGTTCTATTCCTTTATTAAAACAAATCCACTGTATTGTGTATGTCAATGAAACGGGACTTTAATCATATATTTTGTGTATTATACACCAGGGATCCATTTATTACCATTGTTATCTGGACACTTGGATTTGCTCCTGACTGTACCATTTAGAGCTTCTTCTCATCACTTCTTTTGCCCAGAAACTCGAGATGTTGTGAAGATATAAAAGTCACTGCCGTTATTAAATTACTAGTCTGTAAGAGTTTACGAACTCGTAACTAGTAGGTATGAGTGTTTGCCTAATTAGGATCGTTATAAGCCTTCAGGAAGCCGTGAGAGGTAGGTCTCTGAACAGTCATAGTCTTCAACATGCTGTGCTCATATTCAAAAAACCAAGAAAGGGCGCAAAAAACACTGGCTAGTTAACAAAGTAGTGATGAAAAACTGAAGGTGGTGGCACTTACGTGTGAATGCCAGGATCTGGAGATGGACGGCCGGTATGGAGGATCGGGGCATACGTGGTGTGGTGTCCGACTGTGATCGATGTATTGATCCAAGAGGTATATCCACATCTTGGTTTTTTGAATATTTACAATCCACAGGTTCTCCTCCTGTTTTCCAGGGCTGCACACACGCCTCTAAGCTAATTTGTTGCCCATCCGAGAGCGCTGTTTATATGTTTTTTCTTTAACATGCTGTGCTCAGCCTGTTTTATCACTGGCAGGAACACAGCCAAAAGGAAGGAGGATGCCTTGGGTTCAGTGATGACATGCGTGCAGGTGGCAGAAGCATAGATACCTCTTTAAAATCAATAATGTATAAAACCCTCAAAGTATCCTTAACCCCTTCGTGACGGGAGACGTACACTGTACGTCCAGCCACAAAGGGACCAAATGACTTGTCACGTACACTGTACGTGACGAGTTATTTGCTGCTTTAGAGGGCTGTTAATCGCTGAGAATCAGCTTTTAACATTCATTAATGGATGCCCTTACTACAGAGGCATTCATTAATGAAAGGGTTAACCTTTTTCAGACACCCGATACCTTAATATCGGGTGTCTGAGAGTCAAAGCAAAGCATCTAAAGAGAGGAAGAATTGTAGTTTTTTTAAGAGAACAAGTACCAACCTCCATACCTCCTAGATTGTGAAGGAAAAAGATTGATGCTTGAGTTAAGTTTTCAGGTGGATTACGTTTATTAATAGATCTTTCTGCCCAAAATACGTGTGAAGAAGCTCATGCTGAGACAGCTATTTCCCGCAGAGCTTCAGAAATTTGAGATCTTTACCAAGAAAGCATAAGGAGAGATTGTATTTAATGACGACACACTCTAGTCTTGCTTTCTTGAAACATAACTGGAGCGCGTGTCGAGGGTGTTGTAATGAGGTCGAACAGAGTTTACTTTTTTGTTATGCGTCTGCTTTCATCTCATTGCTCCAGATTATCTGTTGCCAGCTGACAGCCTCGGATATCATACACATTATCTCCTTATTGGTCTTATAAAACTTTTGCAATATATTTTTTTTTTCCTTTTTTTTTTCTGCTCTGCTAATTTTCAATTAACATGCACATTCTTGTTTCAAGCACCGCAGATCATACCTTGAGCCTCTGCATGTTAATTTTCCTAAGTGTGCCGCTTCGGTTATAACTATAAGGATAATTCCATCCAGGGTTGTCACTTTTGTGTAGCTTTCACAGCAGCCAGTAGAATTGTCTGTGAAGTAAAGTGTATTTCCAGGTTTGGAGCCAAATTTAGGAACCCCCCTCCCCCCCCCACTATATGATTGCATTCCTATTCACACAGTATACCTTAAAAAAAAAAACCACACATTTGAAAAAAAATATTTCTTATTCTATTAGTTTGGAGCAGGTATATAGATGGGACCCTATAGGCACCTTCTATTGCTTAGCATAGATAGTAATGTGGAGATAAGTGACAAATGGATAAGCCAGTAGAGCATTAACATACAATGTACTACCCAATATTCTTCAGGTTTGTGGGGAGGCTTTTGACTTCCTGTACAAGCACATGAATAATGATTAGAGCAGCCAGGGCCGGATTTCCCACAAGGCCCGGCCTCAGGGAAGCAGAGACTAGAGGGGCAGCAGGGGGGGGGAATTCAAATCTCCAGATGCCCGGGACATGCAGTTCTGGGCGCTGGGCGGGCAGTTGTTATCTACATTTAGCCCTGCTTTGGGCAAGCAGAGCTAAATGTACACCGGGGAAGCCACCGCTTATTTTGTACAAGTGATTTTGGCGATGTCGCTTGAGGAACCTGGCCTTGGGGCAGCAGAGAGAGTAGATCCGGCCCTGAGAGCAGCCTTTCTCTACCAGGGTTTTATGGAGCATTAGGGTTCCTCTGGAGGTTGCTAGGGGTTCCTAGAGAAGTGAGTAATTTTCTACCTCTCACATAAGTAACCACTGACATCCGTGATAATTTTAACGATCTGTAAGGGGAGGGCATTCTTCCCACTGACCACCAATGTAATAAGTATTCTTCTCGCTAACCAACAATGTAAGGAATGTTCTTTCCATTGACCACCACACTAATATACTTGTAGATATGGAAATTATTGGGAGGGGTTTCCTGAGACCTGAAAGTTATTTTAAGGGTTCCTCCATGTTAAAAAGGTTAAGAGAGGCTGGGTTAGAGTCTCAAATCACAGGGCTATCTAGTTTTAGCCCTTTGTTGCTGCATACAATTCAGGATTTTGCCCACCATTGTTTGCTTAGTGACATATACAGTACTAAAATTAATAACACCATTTAAACAATCTAGAAAGCTCATGCTCACCGTTATGACTTTACTTAAGATCATGCTCCCTAATATGGCCATATGAATGATAATACAGTTTTGTACAGAATGAACTGGTGACGATTAAACCCAGAAAGTTTACATTCAAGTAGCATGATGTCTGTGTAACTAGCATTGGTCTTTATGGTTTTCCAGTCAAGAACTGAAGGTTTAAGATGAAGGGACTTTGATTCCCCTGCACCTAGGATCGTATTGCTGAATCTACCCAACAGTGTCCAGAGATGGACAAAACAAAACAAAAGATTTAATGCAATTTTGGAAATGTTTTTGGTGCCTTTTAACCTATTTTGCTCTTTTTTTTTGCAACACAGGCATCCCTACTAGACCGCACAGACGGATCCTAGGCTTCTCTGCAGACAATATTGCAGTTGAGCCATACAGTTTCGTGTAGGACCAGCCCAGGCCTCTCATCCATTTAAGCTGACCATACACTATGGGAATTTCGGCCGGTTGTAAATGAACCGACTGAAATTTGCCTGTTGGGTGCCCCTGGCGGCACCCTTCTACCCAGCATCCCTCCATCAGAAGGCGTCTGTTGGAATACAATGGAAACAGTGGGGGATACGCCCATCCACGCTGCATAGTGTTGATGGAGGAATCTCTGTTATTTTGTTCATTGAAAAATAAATAGTACACTGTCTGGGCAGCTTCAGAGGAAAAACTCTGTTGCAATGCACCAGAGGTGTGTTGGCCCTCCCTCTCACAGCCTGTGTGTTGCTGTGCTTAGGATTTGCCAGCTAATATCAACAGAGATTTAGGTACTTATACTAGCTGTTTATAAAACAACAAATAATTATTTTGTAATACATTACTGGATTAAATGGCCCTTTTTTTTTAATCATAACCAGGTAACCAGTACATAGTTTGTTCTTTGTGTCTTTTCTAATCCAACAATATTTCCCAGCGCCATTTAAACTGATCTCTACCCTTGTGGTGTATCAGGAAGCGCCAGAGGTAGATCATACACAGTCTCTCATAGAGCGCTAAATGTTATGGCATCTATGCAGGAAGCAGCCCCAAGACAGTCAGGGAGACTGGGATCACTAAAAGAAAAAGACAAGAAAGGGTTGCCTTTTCCTAGTGCAGATCAGTTTTATTCAAATAATAAGGTAAAATATAAATTGACAGGTACTCGCAAGGGTGGATTATCAACAGGCATTTAGAACAATGCAAAGACCGGGCCGAAGATGCAGGCAGCAGCAGTCTGTGTGATACGTCCTATGAGCAGATCGATATAAAGGAGTGTCGACGCGTTTCCGGGGCACACCCCCTTCCTCAGGACATGAAGATGAAGGCAGCAGCAGTCTGTGTGATACGTCCTATGTGCAGATCGATATAGAGGAGTGTCGACGCGTTTCCGGGGCTCGCAACTTCCTCAGGACATGAGGAAGGGGCGTGCCCTGGAAACGCGTTGACACTCCTCTATATCGATCTGCACATAGGACGTATCACACAGACTGCTGCTGCCTGCATCTTCTGCCCGGTCTTTGCACCGTTCTAAATGCCTGTTGATGATCCACCTTTTTGTGAGTACCTGTCAATTTATATTTTACCTTATTATTTGAATAAAACTGATCTGCACTAGGAAAAGGCGCCCCTTTCATGTCTTTTTTCTTTTAGTGATCTCTACCCTTGCAGACCTAAAGCAATGCTTAGACATTGTCCTTGCATCCCTTTTGAGATCTTGCTAATGCCTGTTTATATTCCTTGGGTGCTGAAGAGATTGTACATCTAGATTCAGTACAGGCCGGCATAATAACGTGTTTCTTGAAACATAATTGCAAAGCTCTATAAGCTGGCTGTGCTGAATTCTAATGGAGTTGCATAGAATGTGGCTATTGCTTTATTAGTACAGTATCTTCTGAGTCTTGTCAGGAGCTTCATATCAGAGAGGATGATATTGGGCTCAATCCATAAAAAGCACTTTATTACTCTACAGGTACATACCAGCATATTCATTACAGAGGTGCACAGAGTGATGATGATCTACAAAGTGCATTAACCCCTAAGGTTGAACACATTATAGGTAGGATGTAAAAAACCCAAAGGTTGTATTTCCAGAAGCTGAGGGTAATAAATACATATTAAAATCTAACATGCAAATGCCTTCTTGGCGTGCGTCAAGCTCACCAGGATTATTTTGTAAAAGCATAGCGGTTTTATACAATACGCAATGTGTATTTTTCATATGAAAATATTTTTTGTCAGGTAAATAGGAAATATTGCTTATTAATTTTTTTTCTTCCTTTTGAGCCAGCAAGTAATGATCTAGATTCCTTTCACATTTTAAAGGTTATGTTTGCTTCTTTAGAAAAAGATGTATCTGGTTCACACAGCTCAATGACTACATGTATATGCAATCAGCTCTTCTGTGCTGTGTCTTTTGCTAACCAGTAGTGCTCTAGCCAAACTTTGTGATGTTGGTAAAATAAAGATTGTGTGTGTGTATGTATATGTATATGTGTATATATATATATATATATATGTATATATATATATATATATACATATATGTGTGTATAAAAAAATCGACTCTATCGACTCTATCGACTCTATTGACTCTATTTTCTATTGCAGCCCAGTGGCGTAGTGGTTAGCGCTTCTGCCTTGCTGCACTGGGGGTCCCCGGTTCGAATCCCTGCCAGATCACTATCTGCAAGGAGTTTGCATGCTCCCCCTGCTGGTGTGGGTTTCCTCTGGGTACTCCTGTTTCCTCCCACACTCCAAAGACATGCCGGAAGGTTAATTGGCTGTGTGTGTGTTCTGTAGTGCTGGGAAAGCTGATAACATTGATATAACATATCAGTTTTGTGCTCAGAAAGTTAGTGTTGCTGGAATTCTGGCAGAATCAACAGGTAACTTTCTGTACTTCCAGAAAATGTGCATAGCCTGAGAGAAGAAAACGAAAGCAGCTGCCACATCTAAGGACTGACCTGCAATATATTAATTGTTCTTAGGTTTAGCTGTCCTGTAAAACCTTAATTGTATCTAAGACTATCCTCATGTTAACTGTATGTATGTATGAGGAAGACTAGTCTTGTTGACGGCACTTACCTATGCCACATCCAGACAGCAGGTTCCTCTGGAAATGAAAAGTGTGCAGCACAGATTATCATTGTGCACTTCTATCTTGTTGATCCACAACACTGATACACAAACAAGATTGTCAGTGTACATTCTGTATGTACCTTTATCTATGAACATCTGCCTGTGACTTAACAAGCTATTTCAAGCTTGCATTCTGTACTCTTGTGGGGTTTTAAAAAATTTGAATAATCTGTTGTTGGCAATTGGCAGGAAATAGAACGTCTGCACAAATACACCAATACCTGATGATGGGTATGTTTTCACACCAGTGAAGCTGTTATGCCACAATGTTGCTATAGAAACACGAGCAGTTATATCCAGAGTAGCCAGCTTATTAATAGGTATCTTGAGAGCAGGATTAGTACTTATCTAATATGATTAATGTTAAAGGGAAACTGGCAAGATCGAACCATGAGAGCTTCTATTGCCGACTTGTTTTTAAGGGAGAATGCTCCAGAACCTTATAGTCAACTTTGCTTACTACTTGATTATTGACAGAGTTGGAACAAATATGCATATCCAGGGTTCAGACTTGCTGCATTCTTATTTTAGGTTAGAGACTGTGAATCGGGTGTGAGGTTGATATCTCCCGGCTTGCACCGCATAAAAATAATTCACCGGCCACTTTATTAGGTACACCTTGCTAGTACCGGGCTGGATCCCTTTTTGTCTTCAGAACTGCCTTAATTTTTCGTGGCATAGCTTCAACAAGGTGTTGGAAACATTCCTCACGGGCCCAAAGTGTGCCAAGAAAATATCCCCCACACCATACACCTCCAGCCTGAACGTTGATAAAGGCAGGATGGATCCATGCTTTTATGTTGTTTACACCAAATTCTGACACTACCATATGAATGTCGCAGCTGAAATTGACTCATCAGACCAGGCAACGTTTTTCCAATCTTCTATTGTCCAATTTTGTAACCTCCGTTCTTAGCTGACAGGAGTGGCCCCCGGTGTGGTCTTCTGCTGCTGTAGCCAATCTGCTTCAAGGTTCAATGTGTTGTGTGTTCAGAGATGGTATTTTGCATACCTCAGGTGTAACGAGTGGTTATTTGAGTTACTGTTGGATTTCTATCATCCCGAACCGTCTGCCCATTCTCCTCTGACATTAACAAGGCATTTTCATCCACACAACTGCCGCTCACTGGATATTTTTCTCTTTTTCTGACCATTCTCTGTAAACCCGAGAGATGGTTGCGCGTAAAAAATCCCAGTAGATCAGCAATTTTTTAAATACTCAGACCAGCCCATCTGGCACCAACAACCATGCCATGTTCAAAGTCACTTAAATCCCCTTCCCCATTCTGATGCTCGGTTTGAACTTCAGCAAGTCGTCTTCACGTCTAGATGCCTAAATGCATTGAGTGGATGCCATGTGATTGGTTGATTAGCAATTTGTGTTACCAAGCAATTGAACAGGTGGCTGGTGTGTGTGTGTGTGTGTGTGTATATGTATATATGTGTGTATATATATATGTGTGTGTGTGTGTGTGTGTGTGTGTGTGTGTGTGTGTGTGTATGTATGTGTAATACATTTTGTGCCATCTTTATTCCTGCCAACTTCTTGTTGTCTTGTCCTGAAAGGACACATAGAGCAGACAGTAGGGAGAGGTAATTTATATACTAGTACTAGATAGAGTACTAGTTATAAAGTACCAGTTAAAATGCATATGGCATTTTCAGGTTGTTTTTATAAAGCTACTATTGACGTACATAATATAAAGTTTTTTTGGTTTTTTTTAAGAAATGCACAAAAGATGGACTAAGCAGGATTTGTTGCCTTATTTACTCTAAGGCAACAACGTAATGTGCAGGTTTTCATAGATTATAATCAATATTAATTTCCTATAGTTTTAAGATGGGTTAAACAATGTAGCTCTGTTTAAATGCACTAATATGAATGGGCCCTAAGGCCCATCAGGAATTATCTCTGAGGAAATCAGGCTTGCTTGGTGTGCTACCTTGATTGAAAAGTTCTGCACTGACCTTCTCCTCCTGCTTCAGAACAGAAGCTGGTAGTAATCTGAGAGTAAAGTTTACTAAAATCCTGGCAATATATGTAGATCTTCTACTTTTTCCTTTTTTTTTTTTAATGATTTTCTAAATGCAATAACAGTTCCACTGGGGGTGAAGGCTGCCTGGCTAGTAATTGTGGATTAAAAAGCAAACAAAACAAATGGTAAGTAGGTTGACAGAGGTTTGTAAAAAAAAGCCTTGAGATTTGAGGCATGAAAGTATGCTTACATTTCAGGGTATAGATTTCAAAGTATATGGTGCCATCTACAGGTTGCTGTATAGTACTGCATCTGTTACTTTACACTCTTTTAACAGATGCAGGGAGACTAGGAATGACACAGGAGTATATGGGTAATGTATTGGATGGAGTATGAGAGAGTGGGCATACTGGATGGTGCATAATTAGTAGGAATGGCATGTTGGATGGAGCAAAAGTAGAAGGAATAGCATGGGTGGCATGTTGGTTGGAACATGGAAGGAAGGGATGGCATGTTGGATGAAGTATTGGTAGAATGGATGGAATGTTAGTTGAAGCATGGGTGGAAGAGATGACATGTTGGATGGAGCATGGGTAGAAGGGATAGCGTGGTGGATTGAGCATGCGTAGAAGGGATGACATGTTGGATAGAATTTGGAGGGGAGGATGGGACAATATTGACCTGTCCTTTTTATGCCTACATATTTATTGACATAACTAGTATGATATTTCACTTTAGGTAGGTGTCCTCATTGAACCAATTACTATAAGTTTAAGTGTTACTCTTGCGCTAAGATTCTTGTACCTACATTTCAAGTTTCATGCTCCTGATGCAGCCAATGAAAAGGAGTCTGACTCTTATTTGTTTTTTATTTTAATTAATGCAGAAGGCAACTTTATGCTGCATTTAAATGATAGCTAAATCCAGGAACATTTAATGTATGTTACCAGTCCTTAGATGTGGTAGCTGCATTAGTATTTATTTTTTAGGCTAAGGTAGATAACAATGTTATGTATCGTTTGTAATCTCACCTACCATTTATTAGAATGAACAAAGGCTGTAGACCAGCCTGGATGGCAACCATGACTCTCTATATATGATACAGTGGAGTAGAGAGCATAGCCACCCAGGGACAGGAAAGGAAGTGTGCTAGGTTTATCAGATGGAAGTAAAGAGTAAAAGGTTTTGGAATTACATACACTTGAATAAAAAAAAGCTTTGCCTGAAGTTTGGCTTTGAGTAGGAGGGGTAAGAACCTCTGTCAACCTCTCCCTCTCTTCCTCTTTCTCTCTTCCTCTTCCTCACTCCTCTCTTCCTCTCTCTCTCTCTCTCTTCCCCCCTCTTTCTCTCCCTCTCCCTTGCACATGTGTTTAAAGCATAAAAATTGAATTGAACCATTAGGGATAGGCACCACACCCCCAATTAGAATTGTATACAAACCAAGTCTTTATGTATTAAATATACGTTTATACAAAACCATGTATGTTTGATGGACGTTCTGTATGGTTTGGACACTTTTAAAGCCCCGCTTTTCTTTATCTCACTTGCTCATGTGTTATTGAAGCTTTGTAACATATGAGCGCTTTTCATTTGCTTTTGTTCATGAAGGTCTTGGCCTATTCCTCAGGCCTTTTCGCTCAGTTATCAGAGTTCTTCCTAACGTCAACCATTTTACTTACATCACTGTTTCTAATTCTGAGGTCACCAGGAAGCCTCCAGTGGGTAATAAATCACCGGGAGATTATCTATTCTAGAAGATGCTCTAGATGGGGTTTGTATGAGTACTCTGTGTAGTGTGGATTCCTCCAAAGCATCCTGGGATGTGTGACATGAGTATGCTAGGACGCTGCTGGATTACATCTTTCTCGCCTAGGCGCTTTAGGATTTATTAAAATACTGATAATTCTAAGGACTGCACATTTATACACTAAACTGACAAAGAAACACAAATGTTATCTTTCTGACATATAATTAGTATCTGCATGGTAAGATGTATGATACACAGATAGCGATCAGCAGTATTACTGAGGAGATGGCACATGGATGGAGATAAGCATTCTTCCGTCTCCTGGGGACACCATTGCAAAGCCAAAAATGTCATTCTTCTGCTACACTGCTTGTAAAATAAATTAAGAATCTAGCTGCGAGGGCGAGACTCTTTCCTAATGGGCCCTGACAGGTTGGTGGTACTGGGAAGTCAGGTACCTTCAATCACACCTCAGGAGTCCCTGACAAATAAACAAAAATCAGCCCTGCCACATACACCAGATTTAAGAATACCTCTAGGAGCAATGGAAGAGATAAATACTATTCCAGCCCTTGCAAGGCCAGGCAGTGGGAGCTGCAGTTATATAACCCCAACATATTCCGCTGCGCTGTACAATCGTTTAGACAAGACAAGTAAACACTGACAAGCATCAATCATTGACCTACAGAAACAGTAGGTGAGGAGGACCCTACCCGAACGAGCTTACAGTCTAAGAGGAAGGGGACCAAAGACACAGAGGTGGGGAAGGGGAGACTTCTGATGTATGCCAAATAAAATAGGGGATTAGAAGGGAAGGTTGTATAGGGTGAGAAGTCAAGGGGAGAGCTGATACGCTTCTCTAAAGAAGTGAGTTTTGAGGGATTTCTTTAAAGCCCTGTAGGGATGGTGAGAGTCACTTCTGTGGTATGTAGTGGTTGGGCAGCATTTGCCATAATGTGGAAGTATGCACAATATTTGGCACAATTACCTTAGGGTGTGCTCTCCCCCAGTGATGCGAAGTCTGAGCTTCTTGCCTCCACTCCATCACCACCATCTGAGTCTTCTTGCTTTGGCCATTGGGCAGCCACTGATGATGTAAATCGTGTGCATGGATGCTGGAGCCCTGTTTTTGGCATTTAACAAATGCCAGGAAAGGGCTGGTACTGTACACTGCGCTACATGTGCACCACAGTCATTATACAGATGAGAACGTTTTGGTCGTAGATAAGTAAAAGTGTTTTTTGCCATAAGAAGCGAATACAAAGAAAACTATCTGCTGGCAAAATGTTTTGAGCAAGTTAATAACACTTTGGACCATGGACTGGATAGAGAGGTGTTACTATGATGCAGCTGAACAGTTTTAGGACCCGATTCACACCTAAGCATTTTGTAGCTCCTGTCTCTAAGCATGACAACGCTCAACAATAGGAACCCCACTGTTTTCAAAGGTCGCTGTCCACACCTGAGCCATGTGTCGCTTGGTGAAACTTGAAAAAGTACATGAGCTTCTTCTGGGGTAGAGAGATGTGTTTTGGCTTCATAGACTTTATGGGAGGCGCTCCCATTTCAAGGTCTGTGGGGCCAAAATTGCAATTTTTGTTTCCCCCTGTACTACATGCCCTGCATAAAAACACACCTACAAACCTGCAAAAAAGACAAATGCAAAAATTCCTCTAAATCACCTGGCTACACTCAAATGTTTGTGTGAATGCAGCCTAACATGTATTGCAATATATACAAATCAATAATTCCTGTTATTAGGCACAGACAGTATTTAGAAGTGTAGTCAGTTGTAAACAGTAGCTGTGTGCGGAGAGTAATTGAGGGTATTTAATTTTGTATTGACACACACTCCCTTGCAAGCAAGCATGCAGCCATTAGTGTAAGCTTGACAGAGCCAGAAATCCGAGTAAAGGTGGCCATACGCCTTGCAATTATCGTTCAATTTCTTTCGTGCCCTCATCGATCCGACGTCCCTGTTCCGCTGGAATACCCCATCGTGAGCAGACCAATGGGGATTTCAATCATCGTTCATTATCAATACTAACTAACAATATCTCACCTCAACCTAACCACTGCCCTCATCGATCCGACGTCCCTGTTCTGCTGGAATACCCCATCATGCACAGACCAATGTGGATTTCGATTATCGTTCATTATCAATACTAACTAACAATATCCCACCTCAACCTAACCACTGAACTATCACATTCTCAAACAATTCATCCCAACACAGCTACCTCCTCATGTATCACTGGCCCCTCCCTTTTAGAGTGTAAGTCCTCACGGGCACAGCCCTCCTTACCATCTTGTCTTGAATTGTATTGTAACTGTAATGTCTTCCTTGTTTAGCGCTGTGCAAACTGTTGGCGCTATATAAATCCTGTATAATAACGAACCAATTTTCGACGATCGACAGAAGGGATTTTCTTTGCGCATGTGCAGTGTTCATGTTGTGATTTTGTTTCGTACGAAAATGCCACTAATCCATCGATTTTCGATTCGAAAAAGGTTTTCCAGCCTGACCGATCGCAGAAATTCGCTCAGTACAGTAATTCTGATCGCTCACACCCCATCAACGTACGAAAACCCGATCATATCCGATTTCCGAACGATAATCACAAGGTTTATGGGCACCTTAAGAGACCTCTCCACCAAAACCCTGAAGATAAATAAATAGATGATTTAACCCGGTACAAACATCTATTGATCGTGGAAATATCTATTTTGGATGGAGCAGCCCCAACTGGTGACATCCAAACTGATTGCTTAGTGTACCAGCATCAGAAGAGGGCTCCGAACCTCCAGCAGTGTAGTGTAGCAGAATAATTTGCATGTCTTCCTCACCTGCCCACTGGAGACACATTTGCTTAATTTATCCACACTTTAAATCTATTGTTTCTTCTTAAATGTCAAGCACTTCCATTCTGTGGCTCTGTCTGGGTTCTTGAAGCAATATGCTCATCAGATAACCATTATTAAAAAGGCACTTTCTCTGTGTTTCTATGGATTGTAATATCCAATATTGGTACAGGGCTTATCATTGTAGCCCCTTAAGCCTCCGTGTAATTTAATTTGCAACAAGTTTGTGCAAGGTACAGCCTGTATTTAAACACTTCATGTTTATTTTTCCTAGTGTGCTGTGAATTTGTACCAATTCATCCTAGGTAGCGCTTTTCAACTTCTTTTCACCTGGTGATAAGGCCATTCACATTCTTCCTGATCTAGAGTGGCAATGCTTAGTCACTGTGCTGAATCTATGGAAAATCAGTGTCGTTGCTCTTGGCTGCTTGCTTCTTATTTGAACTACAGAATACCTGCCTCCTATCCAGATCTCCAAAACATAGAGGGAGATGCTCTGTAGACCACAGAAAAGAACTGGGCAGAGCTGATAATACTGCACAGACAGAGTACACAGAAATGTATGCGCCTACAGGATTTCTGGCAGGATCAACAGGTTCAGATTTTTTGCATTTGTTGAAGAGATATCACAAAATGCTTATATATTTAATACCAAAAAAAGCAAGTAAGAGAATGTCATTGTTAAGGTTCACATTTATTAGGTTTTTATAAAGACAATGTATCAGCATAATTTGGTACTCCAGATTTATGCTGGCCATATGCAGGGGCAGTTTCAACTACTTTCAGCTTCCATGCCCAAAACAATAATACTGATTAAGGCAACTTCGCACATTGAAAATAAAAGCCAATAGAGCCGGAGTCGTCCACTCCACTGGAGAAATATGCACACAGAAGTTCTACAGGTCGCTGACCCACACAAAAACAGGGAGCGCTTTCCAGCCAATCAGCATTGAGCCGGCTTCCCGGTCAATCAGGAAGCTGGGAGGCGGGTCATTACTCGCTGCCCGGCTTCCTGGATGCCCGGGAAGCCAGCTTGATGCTGATTGGCTGGGAAGCCGGTTTTCCAGCCAAGCACATTCAAGGCGGCCAGACAACATGGAGCTTCTCGGTCAATCAGATTGCCCGGGAAGCCAGCTCCATGCCAGTGGGAGTATCGGTACTCGGTATCTACAAGTACCGAAAGAAAAGTATCGGTACTTGATATCGAAAACCGGTATCGGTGCATTCGATATCACACCCTTTCCTTTTTAGTTTTGGATAGAGTAGGGAGTCATTTGAACCCCTGCCAGGTTTTTATTGCTGTTTGTGTCGTGCTGGTGAGGTTCACTCTGTCCCTTTGTACTGGTAACGATTGTCACTGACACTAAAAGTGAGGGAAAATGCAATAGAGCAGAAATCTTCCACTTGTTCCGGTCTGTCTGAGAGAGGATTTCCCTCACTGGAGTGTTTTCTTCTCATTTTCTGTTTGTACCTACAGGACAGGAAATTGAGTGTAATCTCTCCAATAGGTATAAATAGCTGGAAAAAATAACTAAAGAGGGTTTAACCCCTTCATGACTGAGCTAGTTTTCAGGTTCTGTTCATAAATGACTGACACATTTTTTACATTTTTGCTGTGTGATTCTTCCACAGCAGTAATATACTTTCTTACTAAATGTACCCACACATATTATGTATTGTTTTTTAGAGGACAGATAGGGCTATATAATTATATCACATATGTGTACCTAACCCCTCACTTAGTTTGAATAAAATTTAAAAAAATTTGAGCTGTCAAATACGGGATCGCAAATTGCGGTCCTCTATTTGCATGTAACGGCTTCATTCTTTCATTAATGAAAGGAAGAAGCTTTTACAAAAAGCTTAATTATTTCATTAATGCCTCAATACTGAGACATTAATGAATGACTGTTAAATGCTGAGAATCAGCAAATACCGGCATTACAAAGCCTGATATAACTCGTCACGTACAGTGTACGTGGCCAGTCATATAGGCACAAAGTGACAAGACGTACACTGTACGTCTCCCGTCACGAAGGGGTTAAACAATTGTATATTTCTATATTTGTTTGATCTGGATTCATTATTGAAAAAAACTAACTGAAAACCTTTCGAGCCCATTTACACTTTTTGAATGCTGTGCGCTGCAGTAACGCTCACTCATGCATTGTCAGTGGCATTCATTTTGCTCTGGTACACTTGCGTTGCAGCACGCCACAATGCACATTAAAGTGATATTTTTAAAAAAAGGAGGCTTTAATATTTCCTACAAGGAGACCCACTCCCCCCCTCTCCGCCCAACAATTTGATGGCAGAAGGAGCCTATGGTTCCTTTGCCATCGGTATCCTCCCCCCCACAACCAGGAACTTCGGGGAACGGAGGATCACTTCGGGACCGGCGGCGGGGACGAGCGCAGCTGACGGGTAAGTCTGGGGGCGCTGGGGGGGAGAAAAAGGGTACTGGGCCGTTTTTACCCTAATGCAGAGAATGCATTAAGGTAAAAAAATGCCCAGACCTTAATACTACTTTAACATACTACAGTACGTTGTGGTGCACTGCTGTATGTACTTTTTTGTCAATTCTGGTGTGTTGAAAATGGACATTAATGCAGGACAGAACACGCCTTAATGCAGTCGCGTTAACACAACACATAGGAATGGCAAAGAGTGAATGGTCCCTCCTAGTTTCCCCTAAAATACAGTAAACCGCTGAAATAATTCTGATTGTTGGTTTTAGCTGACTGCATAGAATTGTAGCTTGCATGGAAGGCTGTTGTGTCCTATAAAGTGTATCTGTTGTGTCCTTGGTGTCTTGAGATGTCCAGGGGCAAATACCTTCATCTCTGCACCTCCAGCTTCATAAATAGCCTCTGGTCGAATCTGACTTGCTTTCTGTGAGGGTTGTCAGTTGTTATCATGTTATTGGTGACTGCCGTCTCGCCTTGAATTCCAATCTCGGCAATATCAATTTGTAACATAGTGATTCAATTTAAGGGAAGCAGACAGAAGTAATCTTTTCATTCTAACTGGCTAGTGTGCTTGCTGGAAGACAGATCACTATTTAATAACTGCAAAATGCAGGAAGCGTCCAGCAAACTAATAGAATTTCCGGTTACTATAACCAGATGAGTAAAATATTAATTCTGATTAGTTGCGAAGGGTTAGTGCACTTTGGCCTTTTGCAATAATATATCAAATATATCTGACAAGGTCACCTGCATTAGTACTTTTAGATTCACTTTCATCTAGCTCTGTTTCAGAGTTCATATAGGTTTTCCTTTTAGATACTGTGCTGCGTGTAAATACAGTTAATCATTCTTCGTAATGAACTCCTTTCATTTCTGAAATCTCAAATCAAGCTCACAGCAAAAGTACCCACTTAAGGCAAAGAAACACACTGAACAGCTCTTTTGGTCTCCACTTGTTTGCTTAAAAGAGTTCATGAAGGAAGAAGAGAGCCAACTCCTCTCACAGATTGAAAAGGCTGAGAAATAGGGCAATGTTAATATTATGGAGAACTTCAGTTATCCCGACGTAAATTGGATAAATGAAACCCCAAACTCAAATAAGGATTGTTGTTTCTTGAACTTATTGCAGGGCAATTTCGTGGACCAAATGGTGGAATTCCCCACTAGGAAAAATGCCGTGTTTGATCTAATAATTTTAAACAACACGGTGTTGGTTGCTGATGTGGAAATAAGGGACAACTTGGCTAACAGTAATCACAAGATGATTAACGTGACATTAAAGTCAAAGATATTTTCCCCTCCCCCCAATGTTAAATAAAGCACTAACCTTAAATTATGTTTCTTAATCCGATCTTCTTCTTCTTCTTTCCTGTCGTTTTCATCTGTCTCTGTTTAAACCGCTTTTAAAGGGTTTTTTTTTTTACACTTTTTGCATATATCTACTGCTTGCTAGCAGTAGATATATGCAAAAATACCGGAGGGTTTAATAACCCTTTACGTTTGTGGTATGTTAGAGAAATGAGAGGCAAGTTGATAGGACAAGACCTCTAAACTTCAATGAGCTGCGCTCCTTGCTATATGACACCAAATGGGACCACATATTTCTAACAAGGAACAGTGAGCATAAGTGGGAATTTTTAACAACTTATTAAACAAAGGCATTCACCAGTGTATCCCATTAGGTAACAAATATAAAGGAACAAAAGTTAAACCTATGTGGCTAAACCCGAGGATAAAAAACAAACAAACATATAAATGAGAAAAACCTGGCCTTTAAAAAAAAAGAACGGTCAATGCTGGCATTTCAAAGCTACAGAGATTTCAATAAGAGATGCAAGAGTGAAATCTGGGCACCTAAAACAGAATTTGAAAAACAAATTGCTGTAGTCAGTAAAATGAACCCCCAAAAATTATTCATCTAGATAGTAAAAGGTTGAGGACAGAAAACGTAGGCCCCATAAAAGATGAGCACGGGAAATTGAAAGATGGGTTTACTGGAAAAAAAAAACTGTAATAAAAACAGCAATCTACAAAATATACCACACTGGCTTAGAGGAATCATGGTTCAAAACAGACTAGATAAACTTAAAGGAGAATTATGAAGAGAGTGCTTTTCACTCACCTCATAGTTCTAGCCGGCCTGTGACAATGAGACTGTCACAGGTCGGCTCAGTAGATTGGGAGGTGAGCGAACACATACCGGCGTTCGCTCACCTCTTGATCCTGTCACGGCTCTCTGCCGTGACAGGGGAGGGGCTGGATTCCCCCCTCCC
>NW_017306377.1:1227182-1234644 GCF_000935625.1 Nanorana parkeri
TCCCCCCTCCGCCCCGCCAGCGCTGACTGGCGGATCGGACGGGGGAGGGGGCGGGTACAGCTGGCTCTGCCTCTAGATAGGCAGAGCCAGCTGTCACTCACGCAGCTGGGCGGATCTCGACATCGATGTCGGGATCCGATCCGGCGTCTCGGTATACCGCGAGCTGTAGCTCGCGGTATACTGAGCTTAGGGTAACGGGAGGACGCTAGTTTGTGTCCTCCCGTTACCCTAAGGAGAACTATGGGGAAAAGCCCTGACCCCATAGTTCTCCTTTTAATATTAATAAATCTCCAGGACCAGATAACTTACAACCCCAAGGTCCAAGAGAGCCTAGCCAAGTTATAGCAAGACCATTATTATTAATTTCCATGGCCACCTTACTGACTGGAAGGGAGCCAACTGATTGGCGTAAAGCAAATCTAGTACCAATTTTCCAAAAGGGTCAAGATGTATACTGGGAAACTACAGACTAGTCAGCCCAACATCCATAGCATGCAAAGTATTTAGGAGAATAGTAAAGAACTATATTCAGGAACTTTCTGGAAGAAATTGTATCATAAGCAACAACCAGCATGGATTAATGAAAGAGCATTCTTGTCCAACCAACCTGCTAATGTTTTATGAGGAAGTGATTAGCAATCTGGATGGAGGAAGGCCAGTGGACTTTGTCTGTCTGGATTTTGCTGGATTTACAGTGTTTATTACCAATACAGATTTAGTTTTAGACCATAGATACCCTTTAAATAGACATCGGCACTTTGTGAATTCAGGGAAGAGTGATAGTGTCTGCAGATACAACACCTTGGTTTGTAGTGTCAAATTGCAGGATTGCAAATTAAAGTGCCAGACTCTGTATGATAGTCCAGATACATCTTTATTACATGTAGGGTTGAGAGGACTGTATAGAGATGACCAACACATTTCAGGAGCTCATACAAACACCCCCTTCATCAGGGTTTGACCACTGTGTGAGAATGCATAGAGCTCTTCAGCAGCTGACTTGGAAGCCTCCCCATGTGGGGAAGGTCAGTGACATTATCCACCCAGGTCTCATCCCATTCAGCGTGTGTTGAATGGGATCTGCCAATTTCCCCTATACCCCCGGCTATTGTGTTCAAGTAGCTGCAGCACTTTTGTTTGCCTGAATACCTGAACAGTGACTAAATGTCATAGGATGCAGTCACTGGTCTGCTGATAATTTTTTACCTGCTTTTGAACTTTTTGTTGTTGTTTTGTCATTGTCTAGTGCTTGCAGGAACAACCACTGCTCAAGCCGTCTATGGGGGGCTTTACTGCAAGAGACAGCCAGGCAGTATATACAGGAAGGACATCAGTGGCCTATGCTCTGCTCTTCTGGTGGTACCAATTATCTTAACATAGCAGCTTTTATAATCCAGAGTTCCCCTCTGTAGATGTGAAAGTCAATTTTTGTCCCTGTATGCCAAGTCTGCTAATACTTCTTTACAAAACCCCCACCAGTGTGCTGTTCCTGGGTCCTCTTCTGTGTTCAACTATGTCATGGTTCACCTGATATTTAAAACACATTTCATTTCTCTTTATGCAGTAAAAAAACAAACAAACACTTGTTAAAATTATTTTAAATTCCACTCACAAGCATTAATATTGTTATTAATTCAATGCCGGGTTCTAGTTCCGGAGACCAGGTCTCCACTTTCCAATAATTTCACTGAAAATGAATTAGGCCACTTCAGTCATTATATATTTGTTATCCAAACACCCTCCTACCCATTGAAGCACCGGCGGTGCAGTTTGAATCTGTGGCAATATCCGTCTGGAGTGGTTTCTGTTTGCAAAGAGCAGCTCCGATCTAAATTGTATTCCATTAAAGTGAAGCTGTTGCTTTACTCTGCATTAGGAAAACACAGGTTCACTTTAGGACATACAGATGGGATTTGTTCAGATCTTGGACCTAAATGGCTTAAAGGAAATTACAAAGCTTCCCTTGCAGTAGTGCTTCCTCCACACTGCAAGGGTTAAAAGCTCACTCCCCTGGCAGTCAGTGCTTTCCTCTTACCTCCAACACCCCGGGTTATGGGTGGGCCAAGCTCTGAGTTATGGGTAGGCCCTTGGCATCCTCACTTACCATGCAGGACTACTTGTCCTGCATTTTACATGATGATGTCAGAGTGCGACCAGTGGACCAAGCACCAAAGAGAAGCAGCTTCAAGGGACCAGTTACACAGAGAGGAGGATCCTGCAGAAGCAAGGGATAAGGCAAGTAAAACGTTTTTGTTTTTTTTAACCATGCAAGCCTTGAGGTGTGGGGGGAGCACCACTACAAGTGTAGTTTTGAAATTTCACCATAGTCCAGCTTTAACAAGATATTCACTAAGCTGTCTGAGGATGTTAGAATATACCTGCTTTCAACAGAGCTCATCTTTAATACTAAAATTAGGAAACAAGCTGTTGAATCTTTGGTACATAATAAGAAAATCTCTCCATAGTACAAAGGTTTAGGCTGGAGTCACACTTTGATATTTTTGTATATTTCGTTAACATGTGATGTGTAGGCAGCCTATTCATCACCGTGTAAATTTTAGTATGAGTGCTTTAGGTGGGATAAAGGTGTTTCTCTCTACGCTCTGTCCTGCACGTGGATGGATGAACCCCACAAGATCTCTGGAGTCATTTCCCTGGCTCAGTATTCAGCTAGTTTGCCAGCACTTTGTTCACTAACATAATGTCAATATTCACAGCGGATATGGATCTAAGGTTACGCCAATCGAATGACTTTTCCTTGGCTGCACGATGGCAATGTGTGCTAATAGCATGTTTGAGTAAACGCAGCACCGCCTATCAGCGGTCATTAAATATCTCTGCTAATTTAGGCTGTGGCAAACCAGACTTTATCTCAAATGAGCCTTCAGAGAAAAAAAATTGCATTCTGTATTCTGTTTGTACACTACCAGACTTACAGCAGTCTTTACATTACTGAATCGATCTTTAGTATGTAAGATTTAACCAACAACATTTATAAAGACAAATGTCATTAGTGTTGATTGGGGAAAATTTTCCCAGATGCTGGAAAATGCCATTTGTTCAAATGCATGACCTATTTTGAAAAACAGCAGTATGCTAAAGTTAGAAGTGACATTTGTTATTTGTAGATGCCTGGCGTCTGTCGTAACACCTGCCTAGGTATTCCCAGCTTTAGGTTGCCATACACAGCCCAATTTTCTCAAGTGATGCAATCTTTTCAAGCACTGCCTCTGACAATTGGGTTGTGTAGAGATAATCGCCCATGTAATACAATTTTTAGTTTTTCCCTTTTGAATTTTAGCTTTGATAATTCTTGGACAGGAGATTTGGTGGCATACATTTTTGGCACAGATAGCTGATATCTTAACCCCCAAAATAATCTTAATGATCGTAACCCCCAAAATAAATGCATCATTCTCAAAAAGAGAATGTTACTGATGGGCTCTTAATACCTTTTGAAGCTAAACTCCAATGAGGTTTAGACAGACTTGGAGGAGCGACACCTCTGTCAAGTCTCCTATGGCTGTCCATGACCCTGTGGAGAAATTTAATCTCACTTGCTGTCCCTGTGTTAGGGTATGAAATGAGCAGAGTGGTTGTCTCTAGGATAGGAAGACATGTACAATAATATGTACCTTACAGAGGTTATTTTATTGCAGTCCTGTCTGGGAACCAGTGAGGTAAAATCTTTCCAATGGAGAGACAGATCACAAGTAAAATACTGACAGAGGCCCTAACCCTTCCCCCATTCTTTTCAAAATTAAATTAAAAACATGTTTTAGTTGGTGTTGGGCTTTAGCCTCAACATAGCTCTTAACTCCTCCTAACCTTAACCCCAACCTTAACCTTTATCTTAGCTGGATCCATAAAGGTAACACCCTTGATGCTTGAGATTTGGTAAACATGGTGAAAATATATCTTTGATCAGTCACCAAGTACTTTATTTTCTCCTTCAAGAATTAGATGGTCACTTCAAAAACACTTGTGCTGAAGTCAAATGTCAACTATGTCACAGGGATAAAAAGATGCATTGGTTCACATTGTTGGGCAGATATTTTACTATACTATATTCTGAAACGAAAACATACTGCCCCTTGTATAGCTTATTTGCAGTATTTTTCTTTTCCATAAATAATTTTGTTCACTTGCAATGTGCCTTTGAACATGCTAGAAACATTGACTGGTCAATTCCCCAGCACAGCCCTCTCCTTCCTTGCACAACCTAGTTCTGTCCTCTTCTAGGGGTGTCTAATCACTGTCTGTGCTGACTTGACTTCTGCCCCATCACCTCCCCACTTTTTTTTTTAATGTAGCTTCTGAGGGAGGAGCGAATGGTAATGCCCATGGAGTGTGTTCTGGGACTGCGGACCTCACACCCAAAATGGTGGTGCCCAGCAGCAGTGTTGGCTTTTAGATGTCTACACAAAGGAGGCTATTACGGGTAAATAACCTGCATAAAATATGTTAGATGCACATATAATCTTATGGGAAGATTTTTATGGAAATGAATGGTCTGGCGACAGGGTCCCTTTGAAATATATGTGCTCATTCTGCCCCTTCACCATTATTTTTGTAGCAATTAATGCTTACCTGAAACCTAGCATGGGAGAGACTTTCTTGTGTTGCCTACCTGGTGCTGCAAACCTCATTTTGTAAATCTTCTTAGTCCTGAATAGCTTGCCCCATGCATAAAGGTCACAATCTTTATTAACGTGAGTAGAAAGCCCAATGTCTTGAAAGTCTTCCTTTTAAAATAATGGAGTTTGTACTATTGATGTGCAGGGCTGGAAGGATTGTCAGGACATACACTGTGGCACCAAGCAGGCCATATAGCAAAAACCTTCCTAGTGCTAGGTTTTAAATTGTTATATCGTATTGCAAAAATGTTGAGGGAGGGGAGAGGGTACTGAAATATATATACACTCATCCTTTGGACTAGGCCTGACAGGAATTCTAACCCAGAAAACCCTGGCATTGAAGAGTAGGCGTTGCCAATTACTTGGCAGTTTGGTCAACTACTGCGGGGGCACCTAGGAACTGCTGACTCCAGAGGGCGTATAAAGTATGCAAATTCTGACCTTTAGAAAAGGCAGTACTGCATCCAGCAATCCAACGTGGCATCATTTGCCTTAGAGGAACCTCATATTGCACTGGGAAATGCAGTAGGGGGTTCCATTTCTGAACGTTGTAATTACATTTTGTGGGTGTTTTATGTACACGGAAGTTCCCATTGTGACCTGTTATAATGTGTGACAGGTGGAAGGCATCTATCAGCAGCTGGGGTTCCCTAGACTTCAGAGGCTAGTTAGTCAGATGAGGTTTACTTTAAAAGGCACCTGTAGTTTTGATGCCAACAATATAGCACAAACAAATTAGGCTAAGATGTAGGTTTTTGTGTCGGCAAGGTAAAAGTTGTCAAGCGACACCTCATACTCATAAAAAAACCAGCCCATTAATCATTTAAGTAACAAATCTGTCCCAAATCTGAGGAACTTAAACTGAGCATATGATATAAAAAATATATAATCATCTCTTTTCCCTATTCACATTCTCTTTTTTGTTATTCAAGTTCGCGGATTCACCCTCCGGGGTCAACTATATTGGGGCACTCTCCAATTACCATTTACCTTTTCCTATATGTTCCTCTTATGCTGATAATAATCCCTAATAGCCCAACTGGGCTTATATGGTTACACATCTTGATTCTGACTCTGTATACTTTGATCTTGTAACTGTATTGGATTCTGTTTTTGGATTTCTACTTTGCGTTATTATGTTGTACTTATGGTTTATTGTTGAAAATTCATGAAAATCAATCAAAATTGAACACAAAAATATATATGTTCAATGTTTCCTTCAATAAAAGCAGCGTGTCGGATTGATCAGTAGATATCAGTAGATCCAGAGATATAGATGGCTGAATGATATGTACATTTTGACTTTTCCTATACAAGTTGAGCTTCCTTTGCCTCCATTCCATGCCTGTGTTGGTCCTTTAATGTGATGCCTATTGTTGCTAACCAAAGACCGAAGTAATCAGCGGGGGCTTGGCAAATCGTGATTCTTACGGGAAAAGGAAATATTTGCATATATATGCGACACATGAAACAAACATTTTGCCGTGCTGTTTTCACTGCTTATGTAATATTTCCTCATATGCTTAATTTAAACTGCCCGGGTTTGAAACAGGTTTACTTTAAGCCGTCCGCTATAAGGAGATTATACTATAAAAGACTTTGGTGTCCCAAACAATGATGTCCTGGGATGGAAAATGACCTTTGAGCTTGTCACACCAACCTCTTCGATAGGCTAATCTGTTAGTGATGCCATGTTTGCACTGAAATAGTATCGAGACACAGATGACTAGGGTACATGGTAAATATGATACCTCCAAAATACTCTGAAGCCATCATTGAAATAACCAGTCGCTGCTTTCCTTACACTTCCTCACAGCGTATGCTACTTAAATGTACAGTATGTTCCCAGTGGGTAGATTTACTCCATCTATTAATCCTGACCATTGTTCCCAAAACGGAAAAACATTTTGGATTTGTCTTTAAAACACAATGTGAGGTTAAAACTTCCAAATGGGCCACATGTTCCAGTGACCTTTCAAAGTATTCACCTCACTCTGTAGAGATTTTCTCTCACTTCCTGCTGTACCTCAAAGACAGGAAATGATCCCCAACATGACACAGCAAAAAAAAAGCCTACAGATAATATAAATAATTTTGTCTGTACCTATGCTTTAAGAACAAGTGCACATCAAATAGGCTATAATTAAGCAATAATCAAGCTCTTAGGCTGGGTTCACACCTGGGCATATGGAATATGCACGTTTGCTGCGCGTTTCGTGGCAGCACTGAGTATGTAGCAAATTCATATAATATTTTTCTGCATTGCTGTATAATGTATTGCTGGGATTTGTAATCCTCTATAGCCTATGCCATTCTGCATTGCTGTATAATGTATTGCTGGGATTTGTAATCCTCTATAGCCTATGCCATTCTGCATTGCTGTATAATGTATTGCTGGGATTTGTAGTCCTCTATAGCTGATGGTATTTTGCATTGCTGTATAATGTTTCGGTGAGATTTGAAGTCCCTGAACAGCTTGGAGTCAGTGGTAGAACTATCAGGGTCGCAGCGGTTGCAGCTGCATCTGGTCCCTGGAACTCCACCATTGTCCTAAAATTATTAGTCTGTATAGTTTTAGAAAAACTGTCACATGACACTAAATAAAGGTATCGGTAATTGGTATCCACGAGTGATTGAATAAAAGTATCGGTACTCAAACTCGGCTGGAAAAATGGTATTGATGCATCCCTAGTTTCTATTTGCATAGGTTTACTTACGCAGTCAAAAACATATCAGTATTTGAGTTGGCCCTTGTGTGTATTGATGTAATTCATGGTGCCATTAGATTGTAAGTTCCTTAGCATCAGGAACTGCAATATGTGTTG
>NW_017306377.1:1237089-1274727 GCF_000935625.1 Nanorana parkeri
TTTTTTTTTAATGTAGCTTCTGAGGGAGGAGCGAATGGTAATGCCCATGGAGTGTGTTCTGGGACTGCGGACCTCACACCCAAAATGGTGGTGCCCAGCAGCAGTGTTGGCTTTTAGATGTCTACACAAAGGAGGCTATTACGGGTAAATAACCTGCATAAAATATGTTAGATGCACATATAATCTTATGGGAAGATTTTTATGGAAATGAATGGTCTGGCGACAGGGTCCCTTTGAAATATATGTGCTCATTCTGCCCCTTCACCATTATTTTTGTAGCAATTAATGCTTACCTGAAACCTAGCATGGGAGAGACTTTCTTGTGTTGCCTACCTGGTGCTGCAAACCTCATTTTGTAAATCTTCTTAGTCCTGAATAGCTTGCCCCATGCATAAAGGTCACAATCTTTATTAACGTGAGTAGAAAGCCCAATGTCTTGAAAGTCTTCCTTTTAAAATAATGGAGTTTGTACTATTGATGTGCAGGGCTGGAAGGATTGTCAGGACATACACTGTGGCACCAAGCAGGCCATATAGCAAAAACCTTCCTAGTGCTAGGTTTTAAATTGTTATATCGTATTGCAAAAATGTTGAGGGAGGGGAGAGGGTACTGAAATATATATACACTCATCCTTTGGACTAGGCCTGACAGGAATTCTAACCCAGAAAACCCTGGCATTGAAGAGTAGGCGTTGCCAATTACTTGGCAGTTTGGTCAACTACTGCGGGGGCACCTAGGAACTGCTGACTCCAGAGGGCGTATAAAGTATGCAAATTCTGACCTTTAGAAAAGTCAGTACTGCATCCAGCAATCCAACGTGGCATCATTTGCCTTAGAGGAACCTCATATTGCACTGGGAAATGCAGTAGGGGGTTCCATTTCTGAACGTTGTAATTACATTTTGTGGGTGTTTTATGTACACGGAAGTTCCCATTGTGACCTGTTATAATGTGTGACAGGTGGAAGGCATCTATCAGCAGCTGGGGTTCCCTAGACTTCAGAGGCTAGTTAGTCAGATGAGGTTTACTTTAAAAGGCACCTGTAGTTTTGATGCCAACAATATAGCACAAACAAATTAGGCTAAGATGTAGGTTTTTGTGTCGGCAAGGTAAAAGTTGTCAAGCGACACCTCATACTCATAAAAAAACCAGCCCATTAATCATTTAAGTAACAAATCTGTCCCAAATCTGAGGAACTTAAACTGAGCATATGATATAAAAAATATATAATCATCTCTTTTCCCTATTCACATTCTCTTTTTTGTTATTCAAGTTCGCGGATTCACCCTCCGGGGTCAACTATATTGGGGCACTCTCCAATTACCATTTACCTTTTCCTATATGTTCCTCTTATGCTGATAATAATCCCTAATAGCCCAACTGGGCTTATATGGTTACACATCTTGATTCTGACTCTGTATACTTTGATCTTGTAACTGTATTGGATTCTGTTTTTGGATTTCTACTTTGCGTTATTATGTTGTACTTATGGTTTATTGTTGAAAATTCATGAAAATCAATCAAAATTGAACACAAAAATATATATGTTCAATGTTTCCTTCAATAAAAGCAGCGTGTCGGATTGATCAGTAGATATCAGTAGATCCAGAGATATAGATGGCTGAATGATATGTACATTTTGACTTTTCCTATACAAGTTGAGCTTCCTTTGCCTCCATTCCATGCCTGTGTTGGTCCTTTAATGTGATGCCTATTGTTGCTAACCAAAGACCGAAGTAATCAGCGGGGGCTTGGCAAATCGTGATTCTTACGGGAAAAGGAAATATTTGCATATATATGCGACACATGAAACAAACATTTTGCCGTGCTGTTTTCACTGCTTATGTAATATTTCCTCATATGCTTAATTTAAACTGCCCGGGTTTGAAACAGGTTTACTTTAAGCCGTCCGCTATAAGGAGATTATACTATAAAAGACTTTGGTGTCCCAAACAATGATGTCCTGGGATGGAAAATGACCTTTGAGCTTGTCACACCAACCTCTTCGATAGGCTAATCTGTTAGTGATGCCATGTTTGCACTGAAATAGTATCGAGACACAGATGACTAGGGTACATGGTAAATATGATACCTCCAAAATACTCTGAAGCCATCATTGAAATAACCAGTCGCTGCTTTCCTTACACTTCCTCACAGCGTATGCTACTTAAATGTACAGTATGTTCCCAGTGGGTAGATTTACTCCATCTATTAATCCTGACCATTGTTCCCAAAACGGAAAAACATTTTGGATTTGTCTTCAAAACACAATGTGAGGTTAAAACTTCCAAATGGGCCACATGTTCCAGTGACCTTTCAAAGTATTCACCTCACTCTGTAGAGATTTTCTCTCACTTCCTGCTGTACCTCAAAGACAGGAAATGATCCCCAACATGACACAGCAAAAAAAAAGCCTACAGATAATATAAATAATTTTGTCTGTACCTATGCTTTAAGAACAAGTGCACATCAAATAGGCTATAATTAAGCAATAATCAAGCTCTTAGGCTGGGTTCACACCTGGGCATATGGAATATGCACGTTTGCTGCGCGTTTCGTGGCAGCACTGAGTATGTAGCAAATTCATATAGTATTTTTCTGCATTGCTGTATAATGTATTGCTGGGATTTGTAATCCTCTATAGCCTATGCCATTCTGCATTGCTGTATAATGTATTGCTGGGATTTGTAATCCTCTATAGCCTATGCCATTCTGCATTGCTGTATAATGTATTGCTGGGATTTGTAGTCCTCTATAGCTGATGGTATTTTGCATTGCTGTATAATGTTTCGGTGAGATTTGAAGTCCCTGAACAGCTTGGAGTCAGTGGTAGAACTATCAGGGTTGCAGCGGTTGCAGCTGCATCTGGTCCCTGGAACTCCACCATTGTCCTAAAATTATTAGTCTGTATAGTTTTAGAAAAACTGTCACATGACACTAAATAAAGGTATCGGTAATTGGTATCCACGAGTGATTGAATAAAAGTATCGGTACTCAAACTCGGCTGGAAAAATGGTATTGATGCATCCCTAGTTTCTATTTGCATAGGTTTACTTACGCAGTCAAAAACATATCAGTATTTGAGTTGGCCCTTGTGTGTATTGATGTAATTCATGGTGCCATTAGATTGTAAGTTCCTTAGCATCAGGAACTGCAATATGTGTTGTATACGTGCGGGAAAAAACTGCAATATATATATATATATATATATTTATATTTATTTTTAATGACTGTGTTGCCAATAACAATTATTCAGAACCTTACATTTCCAACCAGTGCTTGAAGAAAATGAGATTTGGCAGCTCATGAAGCATTCTTCTGTGTATTTAAAAAAAAAAAAAGGGAAATATTTGCTCGGTGGGATTCCTAAGTAACATCTGTCAATTTACCTGGGTTCTACAGGAAGGGATTGCAATGCTGTCTTTTGGATACTCTGTGCCTTTAAAATTCCGGCCTCATCCCATTTCACCTGTTTATCCACCATCAATAAGTCTCTCGGAAAGGTCGGTTAACTAGCATGTGGTCATGTGAGGATGTGATGATGGGAGGAGGCTGGTGTGCGAAGGAAAAAGCGGTTGCAGAAGCCTCTTGATCTGGAGCCTGTCATGAAAAAGCTTTGCTCTAGCACTAGCCATGATGTTGCAAGCATCAGCGCCCAGCATTGATTATTAAAAAACAAGCTGGATTGTTTTTTTTCCCCCTGTGC
Source organism: Nanorana parkeri (assembly GCF_000935625.1). Classification (NCBI taxonomy): domain Eukaryota; kingdom Metazoa; phylum Chordata; class Amphibia; order Anura; family Dicroglossidae; genus Nanorana; species Nanorana parkeri. The sequence continues at coordinate 1,240,795 of NW_017306377.1, forward strand.
AGGCAGCTTGCAGTTTTTGTGCCTTGCACTGCTAGCTTAGTATGCTTCTCCTTTACACGTTTCTTTTCTTCCTAGAATCCATCTACCGTCGAGGGGCCAGAAGATGGAGGAAGCTCTACCGAGTGAATGGGCATCTGTTTCAAGCCAAACGCTTTAACAGAGTGAGTGATTCATGAAAGAGTCAGCTTGTCCGGTCTCTGAGCGGCTTTGTATTAACCTGCTATTGCTTCTTTTCTCTACTGAAAGAATGACTATTGTACATACACTGTTCTGCTGTCTGTTCCTGTATGCTCCAGTTTTAGCATGTGTGCTACAATTCCATTTCAAGGCTAAAGGGTTTCTGTATGGTTTTTCTCATTACTACATGCTCCACAGACATTTACAGCTTATATCATTAGGAAAAGTACAGTAACCCATAGCAGCCCATCGGAATCAGTCTGTCACTGATCTTACCTAATAAATCGGACACAACCTCGTTGCTCTTTGTCCTATATAAAAGGTTGTTCTGATGAACCCAGCCTGTGTAACATTTGTAACTGTATATAGTCGGCTGGCCCTTCTAGTGTGCAGCAACACATTGGCTTTTGTCTATAAAACTGGCACTGTGGTCTTGAGCTTCCAGGAGTTCCTGTGCCAGGAAATGTAGCATGCAAATCCTCAGCTAGAATATGTACACAAGTACATTTTTCTCACCAACGTGCCAAATTTAGCACTGTCACTTTTACGGAATATTTTGTCTTGGTGCAAGCAAATTGTACCTGCGATAATTTATCACACCAGAAAATCCAAACCATTCTTACGCAAGTTACTAACCCTGAACCTTGGGTAAAATTATGCTGTCATAGTGATAAATAGTATATTAATCAAATTGATGAATGCCACCGTGGTGACTAGTGGTACAAGTGCTGATGATGCTATTATACTGGAAATTGCATGTGCCAAAAAAAAAAAAAATCTATGCTGTAAGTAAATGAAAGATGACAACTGTGGTGCTGACATGCAAAGTGCCAGAGTATCAGCACTGAAATGTATGCTTACATTGACTGAGATTATAGTAGGATGTTAGGATGTCTTTGTTGTCATGCTTTGTATAACGTAAACCTCTCCTGAGTGAAATACATGGGCCTGCCATTGCTGACCTCCTTCTGTACATGCTTGTTGTCTGAATGGGTATGTTGACCCTGTGGCTTCAACACTTCTGAGTCACTGACCATGAACAACTATGCAGTAAGTACAGAGAAAAGTTGCAAGTTCTCATCTGCATACTTGTTCTGGGCTAGTGACTCAAACTTTTGAAGCTTAAAGGGTCAGCTTGACGGTCAGAAAGCTCCTTTCCAGAATAAGAAGCCACAAATGGTAGTTTAATAGAAGATGGAGATTATTATTATTATTATACAGGATTTATATAGCGCCAACAGTTTGTGCAGCGCATTACAATATAAGGAAGACATTACAATCACAAAACAATTCAAGACAAGACGGCAAGAGGGGCCCTGCCCGTGAGGGCTTACAATCTAAGCCAGCACTAAGAACATTCTAGCGAACATATTGTTATCCGTGCAGTCACAACAAGCACCACGACTGTTAATCAAGGTGCAATCGCTGTAAGAGGCGCAGGTGACACATCACAATACAGCAATAGTAGTCTATCAAGTTTCTCTCAGGAAAGGTATCCTATAAAGAAGAACTCCAGGGAATTTTTTTATCAACCCTTGCAGTAGTGCTACCCCCGCACTCCAAGGTTTAAAGGGGTTCTAAACCCTCCGGTTTTTTTTGCTTATATCTACTGCTAGCAAGCAGTAGATATAGGCAAGAAGTGTAAAAAAACAAAAAACACTTGAAATCATTTTAAACTTACCTCGTTATCGCCGCTCGTTCCCGCGCCGAGAATCAGGAACTGCTCGTACGGCCGCAAAGGGTTCCGATTCTCGGCCGGGAGACGAGCAGAGACGCAAGGTAAGTCTATGGACGCGTGCACGCGCATGCAGACACCGCTGGATCGGAGGGACAGAGCAGTTAGCGCTGGATCCGAGTGACGTCGCACCGCTGGAGGGACACATGAAAACATGGGGAAAGAAGAGGAAGACCAGAATAAGAGACATCATTTAACCTCTTGCCGTCCGCCAAGGGGGGAGGGAAAAAATGTTTGCCTTTAATATCACTTTAAGTGCTCGTTTATGTCTAGGTAAAAAAAAACAACAAAGTTTATACTCACCCAAAATCACTAAGTTGGCCAGCTGTCACAGTGCTCCCTCCAGCCTGTCTCCCCCTATGCTACAGCATTGAAATCTTCCTCACCGTCCTCACGTCTATACACTGTGTATAGATGTAATAATTTAGACTGCTGCAGTGAAGGGGGAGAGAGGCTGGAAGGAACGGTTTAACAAGCCAGCTCCACGGTTCAGGTGAGTATAACTTTTTTTTCAAACCTAGACAAAAACGAGTAGTTTACCCATGGAGTGTGGATGTATCTCAACTGCAAGGGTTAAATTGTGTTTTCCTAGAGTTCTTCTTTAAAGAGACTCTGTAACTTTAAGAAACAGACGGTTGTTAACAGGTATGAAATGCAGATACCCAGAGGTGCACATACCTGCACCATTTTTTAGTACCCTCTGCATTACCTGAATAGCAAGCCGTGCTGGCAGCTAAGCTTTGACACTGTCATACAATGTTTTTCAACATGCCTGCCCTGCCCCCCCCCCATGCACACACACACACACACACAAATTGCTCTTGGATACTTGTTCTAACGGTATAAAACTTCTGAATGGTTACATCTGGTTGCTATGGGTAATTGAATTGCCTGGTAGTTTTCTATAATCCCCATAGTCCTCCTATTATTTTTATTCTTAAAGTGTATGTCAAGGTACAATAACAACCAAAAAAAACCTATGCAGTACATCTCTGCAATGCATGCACATTTCCCTGTGTGTTATGCCTTTAAAGATCCTGCAAGTACAGAAAAACATGTTGATCTCCCAGATATGTGCACAGCTTCTAAGTCTTGTTGTGGGTTGACAACACGCAGTATTTTTGTCAACCGCCCTACCTGTTGTCTTGCTAAACTACTCAGTCACTCCCACTCTCCGATCTTAATAATCTTCACATTGAGGCTAATCATTCTGTAGTCCAAGATCAGGACTAGGAGGGCTGTTTGAGATAACACTGCAAGTGTGCAAAGGACACAGGACAGCTCTAAATTTCTGATAAGATCAACATGTTTTTTTTTGCAAACCAGTACAACAGAATTAGGGATGTTCAGATACCAATGGCGATACTTGGCATTTTCATGAGAAGTACCAGGATTGCAGCGGCTGCGACTGGGCCCTGGCGTTCCACCAGTGTCCTGAAATCATTAGTCTGTATTGTTTTAAAAAACTGTAACATGAAACCAAACAAAAATGTATCTGTGAGTACTTGGACGGTCCAAGTACTAAGTATCGGTCCAAGTACTTCCGATATTGGAGCTTCCGGTCAGAGGGATATCTCCCTCTGAACAGCAGTGCAAGAGGGAGCATGGAGCTTGCTTCCTTTCCAACCAGGAAGCTGGGCGGTGGGTTATGTTCAGGAAGCCAGACAGCCTCTGTTAAGTGAAGCCAGTGTTCTTTCGCTAGAACATCGGCTTTACAGGCAATCAAGAAGCTGGGCGACGGGTCATGATCCGCCGCCCGACTTCCTGATAATCGGGGCACAAGGAGCCGGTACTCGGTATCGGCGAGTACTGGAAAAAAAATTAACGGTACTAGATGGCGAAAAAACGGTATGTGTGCATCCCTAGTTTACATACACTAGGTTCTTCCAAGTACTCATATATTTATTTTCTTATGCCAGATGATTCTGCAAATACCTGAATATGTTTATTATATATTCTCTGCAAAAACATAAACCTCCCATTGCAGTGAGGCTGCCCCAGCACTGTAATGGTTAAATGCATGTTTGAGACTAAGGTGTGGGGAAAGGCAGTTTTACTTACCTGATCCCTACTCCCCTGGCAGTCGGCGCTCTCTTCATCTTTCCTATGCTGCAGCTAATGGACGGTCCTTCAGCGTCTGTACGTATAATGCAGGGCTATGGTCTGTGTATTGTACTTGATGCATTGCCCCTCCTCCACCCATGGGAGCAGTGGAGGGAAGCGGTTGAGGGTACTGGTCTTGTAGCCTAAAGGGAGCCTGCAGGATCGGGTAAGTAAAAAACTTTTTTTCAGGTACCCTAGACCTAAACAAGCATTTAACCTTAACAGTGCTGGGCAGCCCTAGTGCAGGGGGAGTTTTTTGTTTTCCCCTGAGATAGCCTTTAAACCATAACTGAACTACAAATACATTCCAGGTGTGTCTAAATAAAAAGTGAGCAAAGCCTTACAGTTTATTTTTTTTAGAAAGTCACATGGGTTGAAAAGCCTTTACCGTTCCAGCATGCTGCAGAAAAGGATCCTTGCTTTCTGCATGGAAGAAGAGATTACTCCACTGTGATCTGACACTCCCCCCTCCTTTAAAGATCATGCTTCCTGCTGATTGGATAGTTCTATCTCTGACTCATCCGGGGGCTTTAGACCTCTGTAGAGAGACCACTGCTTATCGGATTTTAACTGAAAGTTCAGTTAGACTTTGAAGTGTATGTTTAGGCTACACAAAGTGAAGCCAGAGAAATGTTGAACTCATAGTAAGTATAAAGTTTAAAACTTGGATGTTATCCATCAGCTGTACCAATAGTCAAATGTTAGCAGCAAGGTATGGTAACAGTATTGCTAAATTGGATATGTAAAGCAAATATTTCCCTTTACTGTCAGGTTCTCTCCTGCTAGCCACATTTCTGAAGGTGTAAGCACTTGGTCATGTGATCTTTACCTGAGGATTAGAGTTTGGAATGGTTGATCTTTACCTTTAGAGGATATCACATTACCAAGCGACTATCCTTCAAATGTGTTAACATTTGGGTATAGGTTCAATATAAATAACTGGTGTTTTATAAACTTATGAAAATAATGATTTTTTTGTCTTCTGCCTCCAGAAAGCCTACTGTGGCCAGTGCAGTGAAAGGATATGGGGCCTTGGCAGGCAAGGCTACAAGTGTATCAACTGCAAACTACTTGTCCATAAACGCTGTCACATACTTGTCCCACTGACCTGCAAGAAGCATATGGTGAGTTTCTTTATATCATTTGTACTGAAAGGAGAACCATAGACCTGGTGAAAGCATTTGTAGTTACGACACCACTGAAAAAATGCTATGCTTAATTTCAGCAAACACCTCAGCAAAGTCTTCTCGTCATCCAGGGCCATCTGCAGCCAGGGCTCAGCACGGCACTGAGAAGTGGGGCAGCACAGCCTGCAGCTTCTTCTCTGGATCCCCGCTGTTCTCCCCCCTCTGTATGGGCAGTGGAGATCTGAGGAGAAGTGAAGCGCTGCAGCCTGCGGGGGGGGGCGGAGGAGGGAGCCGCTGCCACAGCAGCATGGCCGAGTGGTGAGGAGAGAGAGCCACTCGGCCAGGATCTGCCAGCCGGTGGCTCTCTCCTCACCGCTCGGCCATGCTGCTGTGACAGCGGCTCCCTCCTCCACCCGCCTGCTTCAGCACTTCACTTCTCCTCAGATCCCCACCTCCTCTGCCCATACAGGCGGGGGTAAAGCCATGGGGATCTAGAGGAAAAGCTGCAGGCTGTGCCGCCCCTCTGTGCGTGGCCGAGCGGCTGAGGATAGGTACATATCTGTGATATGTACCGACCCTCTGTGTGCAGAGCAAACACTGGAGCAATCAGCTGATCACTCCAGTGTTTGTAAATAACTGGAGACATTTAGTACTATGTGTCCCCAATTATGAATGAACAGGAAATGCTTAAGATCACTTCCTATTCATTCATGAGCTTCTGAATGGGTAGTAGCACTCAGTACAGAGGCTTCTCCCCATTCAGAAACTGGTGATAGTAAATATTTTCGAAATTAATGGGAAGCCTCTGTACTTTCCATTCATTTAGAACAAAGGCTGCAGAAAAAGAGACTGAGAACTCTGTGTCCTCAATTTATTTTTCTATTTTAAAAGGGAAATATCAGGGGGCTGTTTAGATCCCTAATATTTCAACCCCTCAAATCCCCCCCCCCTCTTTTTGCGCCTCGGGCAAAAAGACTGAAAGTGTACCTGGCAACCAGGCATTTTGTCAGCAGCACCAGTGTGTCATGTCACCCTTGGATTAACTACAGTGGCATTTCTAAGCCATATAGCAAACTGAGTTTTATTGTACTTTGGTCTTCGTGTACTAGAGTGCATGTATAAAAGTTTCTAAACTCTTGGCTGTGCCTTTTTCTTAGGCATCAAAACATCTTGCTAAGCCATAATTCGCTGTTATGTGAAATTCAGTATGCTTCAATATAGGGATGCACCTATACTAATATCAGTATCAGTGCCGATGCAGATTATTTGGCCGAGTGCTCGTACTTGCTCAAATGCTCCGATACCTAGCCCGATACTTGAGCCTCCGGTATTAGGAAGCCGGACAGCGAGTCATTACACGCTGCCCGGCTCTCTGAGTGGCCAGGAAACCGACTCCATGCTCCCTCGTCACTTGTGACGAGGGAGCATGGAACTGGCTTTCCAGCCAATCAGGAAGCTGGGCAGCGTGTAATGGCGCGGTGCCCGGCTTTCTGATTGGCCAGGAAGCTGGCTCCATGCTTCTTGTCACCTAGTGACGAGAAGTATGGAGCCGGCTTCCCTGCTAATCGGAAATCCGGGTGGTGGATTTTTACACGCCACCCGGCTAATCAGAAAGCCAGGTGGAGAGTCATTACACGCCGCCTGACTTCCTTAATGGGACTTCCAGTATTGGTATATGGTATCAGCGAGTACCTAAAAAAACTGTATAGGTGCATCCATACTTTAATAGCCTATATAATCCTCTTTTAAAGTAGAATTAAACTCTCAATCTTTTTTTTTTTTCAATAAGGAATCCAGATCCAACAGATATAGGTACATTGCCCAACAAAGTATTTCCTTAAATTTTTTCCCAAGCTCTTACAGACAGAATGTTTCTAAACCGCTCCAACTCTCTCAGTTCGAGTTCCCTGAACTTCCTGTCCAGTACAAGATTACAAGGGACAGAGCAGTCTCCAGCAGCTGTCCATCTACTAAGCTGGAGGAGGGAGAGCAGAGAAGTGTCTTGCCTTTCTGTGCCTTTCGTGTTTGTGGGGAGACACACACAGCTTACTAGCAAACACAAGGGTGGCTCTATAGGATCCTGCAAGGGAAAAGAGCCACCCTAAAGCAGGATATCAGGACCAGTTCTCGGGACCAGCTTTTTTTTTTGCAGGACGCTAAAACTTTTAAACATCAATTGTAAGTGTTTTAACCAGCATTGAAAATCGTTTTAAAACATTTTAATTTTAATATTACTTTAGTTCTTGAACATGCAGTGTAGGCTCAAAGTGTATGTCTGGGCATGATTAGAAAAAATATTAAGTATATCTTTGAAGTAAATGCACATTTCCCTGTGTTTTGTCTGTTTAAAAATGCTGTAGGTATTGGAAAAAAAAAACAATGAACCTGCCAGGAATTACAATTTCTGTTGCTGGACTGCAAAACCCCTCCCTCTCCCCTCATTTGCCTAAATTTGGCCCATACACTGCTTAGATTTTGGCCCAGTCCTGCTGATGGCTCAAATTCAGCCAGTGTGTGACCCCGTTGACCTCCCTCTCTCCGTTTGACAAAAGTTGATTTTTCAGTCTACTTTTATAGAAGGAGCTGTTCACTGTTCTGGTATTCTGACAACGACACACCCACTGCTGTCAGAATGCAACTGCCTGGCTGGGTGGGGGTATCCTCACTGTCAACCTGTAAATATTACTTAACTGCAACAGTGATAAATAAGGTCTCAGGCCAGACAGAGTTATTTGTGTGGCTGAACTGTGGACATCTCTGAACTGAATGGACAAAAACCAAATACTTTGTAAAGTAGAACCCATGGGTGCAGAATTCGTATCACCTGAATAGGAGACGGGCGGGTAGTTTTTTTTTTTTTCATTTAGCACTGTTTCGGGCAAGCAGAGCTAAATGTACAGAGGGGAGCCGCTGCACGCTTTATACAAGTGATCTGATTGTCTGTCCCCTCCCTTCCCACCGTGGTTTTCAGGATCCCCCGCTCCACGGCAAAGGAGCTCAGGATGGGGAGCGGGGAGCAGAGCGAAGAACGTCTGTTTGTCCGCTCTGCTCTGTGTGATCACTGAAACCGGAGCGCTGTAATCACAGCACCACCTGTCTCAACTGTCAGAAACTGCACAGATGATCTGTCCTATGTTGGAGGGCAGGTTCCATAAAGAGAACCTGCCACCTCCAAACTATCACATAGGGGCCCCTGTGTGATGGGAATAAAATGAAGTGAATGTAAAAATTATAAAATATATAACAATTTAAAAACTAAAAGAGGTAAAAAAGTAAAACAATAAAATTAAAACCAACCCTGCCACCCCCACCATCTGCATGCAAATAAACGCACGCGTAGGACATTGTGTGCATGCATGCGCCGATTCCACTGTGCCATATTGTGGTAGCCAGGCAGCAGAACACGCACAATGTGCATTAAAGGGTAAGTTCACTTTCCCAGGTAATTTGGGAAAATGAATTACCCGCTCAAATCTGGCCCCCACCCCACAATACTTGCCTTTCGGCGAACAGTCCTTTCCCTCCGCCAGTAAGTGTGTACAATCTGTACCCCGTACTGCTGTCCAGCGCGCTGCCCTGCGCAATGCATTTTGAATTTCGCACGCAAATTGCAAGCACCCGTTGGTCAGACCGATCAATGAAAAGCGCTTCTTAGCACGGTTAAATATGGTTTTGATTAAAACAATGTTTTTGTATTAGGACAAGTAGATTGTAATGAGGGACAAGTAGTTTTAGCCCTTGGGAAGTAGTTGTTTTTTTTTAATGTCCACACCCCTGAGAACCGCTCCCCTGTTTCTTTGCCTGGAGTTTAGCTTTAACTAAAAATAAATTTCCTCAGGTCTATGTCATAAATTATTTATTGCTTCATGAAACTCTGTAAAGATATGGTTAATGTATTTCATCAGGCAGAAGAACCTTTAGAACTTGTTTGATTTACCACCTTGGTTACACACGGCCCTGGCTGACAATCTGTGTAATAAACCATAATATAAGTATCTGCACTTGGAATTATATCAATAAAATGATCATCCTCTGTAGAACATTCAACTGATATATTCACGTGCTCTTCCCAAAAGGAAGAAAGATTTTTTTTTTTACATACCGTAGATCTTTGCACTTCCAGCTATATTTGTGACTTTTCCTGTCCAGTATCAGCTGTTACCATGACAACCCAAGTGGCAGAAGAGACTTGGAGTACAATTAGAATTCCTTGTTTTCTGTTCTTGGATGAATTTGTCACAGCTAGTAAGGCAAATCTCCAAATTCTGACTTGAGTGTGTTGTGCAGCTTGAACAACATGCAAATCTCATACTACTTGTGCTTGGTTGCTTATTGAACACAACATAGTTTAGGCCATGAGCTTTTCATGTGCATTCTAAATGTCTAAGAAAAGAAAAGTTAATAGCAGTGAGCCATGTGGTTGAGCTTGGTCAACAGCACATCTGTGTTGCAGTGTTAGGTCAAATACTTGCATGCAGTGCCTGAGGGCTTCTTCACATGGACGTGCAGAGACCAACTCCCGGGAGGGAGAGGTGCTGTGTGTAATTGCATGCAGCAGCCTGTGCCTCCCTACCTGCCTCGGCTACATGCCGACCCAGACCTGCACACTGTCTGCATCCAAGTGCAGGCACCTGGACTTGCATGGATGCTCAGGGGCAGGGCTCTCCTTACCATCTTGTCTTGAATTACAATATAATGTCTTCCTTATATTGTAAAGCTCTGCGCAAACTGTTGGCGCTATATAAATACTATGTAATAATAATAATGTGCAGGTTAGGGACGGCATGCAGCCCCATGCAGCTTCTTCTTCCGATAGGGAGGTACAGATGGCTGCACAAAACTACATGCAGCACCTCTCCCTTCCGGGAGCAAGTCTCTGCACAAGTGTGCACGCCCATGTCAATGAGTCCTAAGTTACTCCTCACAAGGGAAATTAATTTTTCTACAAACACTAATAATAACAAAGCCCACATGTAGACAAACCCTAACAGTTTAGGAGCAAGTCAGCTCCATCTGCTAAACGTGGAATATGCATATTTATTAAAGGTTTATACACCAGTAATTTTCTATAACGTTATGCCAAGTTTGTTGCTATTTATGTGTGAGTTCCACCAATGAATATTGGGGATGAGCTCAGGTTCAGACCAAACCCGGTCCAAACCCGAGCTCCTCTGGAACTAGAAGGAAGCTCCTTCCGCCCAATCAGCTGCAGCTGGAGAATTCCCCACCCGCAGCTGCATGTAAGCAAAGGAGTGGAGGGTTCTGTGACATCATTGACCTTATATGGCCACATGGCTATATTCGGTCAATGATATGTGGCAATATAAGGTCAGCGATGTAAACACATACATCCCTCCCTTTTGTTTATTTTCAGGTGCGGGGCGGGGAAAACAATTTTTTAAACAAAATTCTACTGGTCAGCTTAATAGCTTTGGACCTCCCAGCCCTTTCCAAGGCCACCTTCTATGCAAACCCTTACATAATACAACAATATAGGAAATATACAGCAAAAATGTTTTCACCTCAAAGAAATCTTCTGTTTTACTACTTCATTCTCTGATGGATTGTAAACTATTTTACAATCCATAAATATAACTTCACTCTCTGTTAGAAATTACACAAAAGGTGAAAATCTATACACTCTAATAGACTTTATGCTCTTCCATCTCCTGTATACCTCCCTTCCCTGTAAGCTCCTCTACCTACTGCTATCTCACTCTAACAAGCAGATTGGTGGCAGCAGTAGACAGCGGTGTGACAGCCATGATGTGCTGATTGCTGGTTCACCGTACTGCTCTTCTCTACTTTCACTGCTCTAGCCTGTCAGAGTAAGGTAATGACTAGAAGTGGTGACTAAAGAAGAGCAGAATGTTGCAGCTGAACTGCTGGTCAATAAATGTGAGGTCTTGATGGTTGGGAGCTACCAATGAGCTGCAGCTCGGGGGGGCTTGCTGCTTTTTTACATTTAGTCAGGAAGGTATTCTGAGATTTATGTGAGCAAGATGTGTAGCTGTAGACACCAGATTACTTTTACATTCTGGTCCCAAAACATTCACCTAGCCTTGTATACCCACCTAGCTTGTCTTGTGGGTGATTTAGCCCTGGTCAGATGAATGTGCAACTGCAAGCTCTAGTAAAGTGAGTGCTCAGCAAATGCTTTTCAGGAAAGGACGCGTCAGTGCCTAAACTAGACTTGGCAATTCAAACTGAGCATATGATGCAGCAGAGGTCACCTTCAGTCAAAAAACACAAGTTGTCTATATTGTATATAAAATTTGATGAGGAATAATGGCTGTTGCACACAGGCACCAGCCCCTGTACACCATAAATACAGGTGTACTCCCACCGGCAGACAACTGAAGTTCACCTACAATTATAGAATACTTAAGAGTGTAAAATAGTTTACCTATTACTATACTTTGTAAAAATATGAAGTACAGTGATATTTTTCATAAGCTTTGGTTTACACAACAAGATGGAAAGAAAAAAATACTACTATTCATAGAGCAAGCCTTCGTTGTATGACATCTTGTACCTTGTAATGTTTGTACAAGTCAACTGGAAACCTTACTAATAGATTGAGAATAAAAAGATTCAGATTCAGTAGATCCAGCAATGTAGACAGCCGAATTTGCATGTAAACATAGGCTTTTTCCGGTAAAATAGTGACCTTGACATGAGCTTCTCTTTTGGTTGGTTGGGTCGTTGTCCTCTGCAGTGGTACAGTAAGGAGGTTGAGAGGAGTGGGAGCAACAACAAGGTTTAGAGGGAAAGTCGAGATTTGCATATCATTTCAGATGCCTCTCTCTCTTTCTGCATCTGCTCATTTCGGCATGTGGTTTCCACCAAAGGGGTGCCAGGTTTATGTTAAGTCAAAATCCCTCTCCAAATACATTCAAGTGGATCTGTGCCCAGATCATGCACACTGAAGTATTTTCATATTCAAAAAAAAAAAAAGCAGTGAAAGCACTTTACAAAAAGTCCCCCATTCATATCTGTTTACAAGCATTGTGAAGAAATTAATTTTCAAAGTTCACAACACAGGCACTGCGCTTTTCTATGGGTTCAGAATCTTTGCAGGCTGCATGCCAGCCTTCCAATGTAAACAACCAGCAGGTAATTCTAAGCTGTTTAGGTCCCTCCTCTGCTGATTGACAGCGGGCAGTGGGCGGGTGCAATAGCCAGCCTGCTATTGGCTATTTCAAATTGCAATAGCAAACTGGCTATTGCACATACCCACTACCTGCTGTGTTTACATTCCCCGGCCCGAGCTATACAAGCCATGTGTGCTTGAATAACTACATAGTAGTGGAAAGGTGACCCTAGGGGTCTCATAGGCCCCCTAATGTTACCTTTAAATAGAACCTGTCATCTCCAATGTGCTATCACATAGAGGACTTTTGAGCCCCACCATGCGATAGCAATAAAGTTAACAAAAAAAAGTTTAACAAAAAATACAAGTAATCAAAATTTTAAAAAAGTAAAGTCCCCCGCCCCCCACAAATGCGTGCAAACACTCCTCCCACCCACAGTGCCTGCTTTGGAACATGCGGTACCCCAATGCCGTGTGCTCCACTGCGGTGCGATTGCAGAAAATTGTGCATGCAGTTTTATTCTGAAGTAAACTTTCTTTTTGTGGCACACCATTTGTGTATTTTAAAAAAAGGATGATATTTTATTTTTTTTGTTATCCGATTAATGGAAAAATAATCGGCCAACTAATCAATTATGAAAATAATCGTTAGTTCCAGCCCTACTGATGGCTCTGTTCAGACTAAACGATTAGGGTCCAGGGCTGCAAGGTAAACAAAACTGTGCCCAAGTTGTGTTTTGGACCATGACGGCTTCTCATATTTTATGTTGGTTGAGCTGTGGGCACATTTCCTAATAAACACACTGTGTTGATTGCACAAACTACCTCCAGTGCAGTGTAAACAAAGTCTAAATCATTCACTTACTTGGATGTGTCTTGAATGCTCAGCCCATATTCTTCTTTGTATGGCATCATTTCAGATGTCTTTGCTTATCCTGATTGCGCCTGAGGATGCAAATGTTGTCGGAGCCTTTTTATTTTCTTGTTGAGACAAATTGTATTTTCTGTTTAATAGTTCTTCATTTGTACGGTCCTGTAAAAGAAAGCTGGAGCAGTTGCTGCTTTTAGAACACCGGGGTATTTTTGCTGAATTTTTTGTATTTTTGGGGGGCAGATAGCTCGCTCTGGTGCTGAAAGAGCTGTAAGAGTGCATTAATAATCGAGATGTGCCCAGATAAGCCTTCTGAATGCTGGCAGCCTGGAGTCCTGTTAAAGAGCAGACATGCCGGTTAAGATGCAGTCCACGTCTTGCCTCTCTTCTTATATTTAACAGAGCATGAACCTGAAAGATTTCAAAACGTGTTTTGAGCTGTTCATTGTCATGATCAGGATGGCAACATTAATTTAGCATCGAGCTCCACTAGAGAAAGTCAAAAGATTTTTTTAAAATCTCTGTCCCTGTGATTGTGAATATTTTTTTCCAGCCACCAGGAAATGTAACCTGTCCCTTTTTGTCTGTGCAACAGGATCCGGGCATGCCTTTCCAGGAGCCCCGCGTAGATGACAAAAGCGAAGAGGGCGATATCCACCATGATGAAACAGATCAAAGTAAGTTGCACATTGGCCTGTGAAAATGACCTGTAATCCCAAAGAGCAACCATCTCAGAAAACATAATTTAATTACCATGTCTGTAGTGGTAAAGTGTTTTGTTTTTTTTTCTCTCTCTTCTTGCCTAAAGCAATTGGAAAGCTATTAGAGAGGTCTTTAGGTATCAGGCAGAGGGAGAGAGCATCAAGGATTTGTTACACAGCTGAGTGATTTTGTCCTTCTACTTGTTCATTACTGCATGTCCTTGTGTGCAAGCTCTGCATCTGATGGCTCACGAGCTGCACTGACTGCAGGCTAGACTAGATTTTAATATACTGAACTATGGAAAATAGCACTTTATTAAAGGGCACCAATAAAGAAAAAGAAAACTCCTCTTTTAAGTTTAGGAATTGGCAACCATATGAAGAAGCAGGGAGCTGGTGCTGTTAGGAACATGGCATACTGAATTTCTCTAAAGGTGCCCATACACCTTACGATTATCGTACGATAATCGTATGCGATCTACGTTTCGTACGACAATCGTAACGTGTGAATAGAGTGCCCGACCGATAGTTCTGTACAATCGTACGACTTTTGACGGTCAAGCATGTTTGAAAACTTTGGTCGATCGCACGATGTGCGCATGGTTGGTGGCATTTCCGTCCGTCAAAAGTCGTACGATTAACACTGCGCATGCGCAAACGAAAATGATTGCGGTCAATTACCGCAAGCGGTCCAGGTGTTTTTTTTTTAACTACCGCTGATTGAACCTTTCGATAAGCGGGGCAGGATGGGGCCGTCGTACGAAAATCGTGCGACGGTTCGATGATCGGACGAAAAGTTTAGTCCGATGATCGTAAGGTGTATGGGCACCTTTAGGCCTCATTTTCCTGGCGATTGTTTACCGTTGGGAACACATGATTGCCCCTGGACACAAATAGTTGCTCCATGTGCAATTACATCTGAACACTAATTGATGGCTCTGGCTAAGCATCCACCTCTGAATCCGGCTACAGGATTCTTATCGCAGTTGGCATATTTTTGGCTTGTGAATGAGGCCTTAAAAGTACACTTTGTCTTCAGTACTAGTTTAGCATCCAAGCATTGCTGTGCATCAGTCCACCCCATCCTGTTTGTCAGTCATTTGGCTGTCTTTAAATGCACCTTGTTGTGATATTGGAACCTCCTCTTTGCTGCCATAATAAATAGATTACTGTAAATAAAGTATTTGCAGGTATAGTGAATTTTGTCACAGCCACTAATCAGATTCCATCCTTGTTTATGAGTAAAATACCTGCTTTGACGGGCTTTGGGGTTGCCTCAATGACATCTGTTTCACATCAATTTTAGGCACCTCCGAGATCATTCAGAATATGACAAGTACAATTCCCCTGCAGTTGTCCACTTCATGATCTGCATTTGAAATGCTTCATGCAGTTTGTGCATTACCATAAACAATTTGCTTGGGAGCATAAAGATTGGATTTTGGAGCAATGAAGACAGGTCATGTGGTCTGATTAGTTCAGATTTACTCTGTTTCAGAATGATGGGTGCATTAGGGTAAGAAGAGAGACAGATGAAGTGATGTACCCATCATGCATAGTGCCTACCGTACAAACTTGTGGGGGCAGTGTTATGATCTGGGGGTTGCTTCAGTTGGTCAGGCCTAGGTTCAGCAATGTTATGTGCCCAAAAAATTAAGTCAGCTGCCTACCCGAATATACCGGGTGACCAGGATATTCCATCAGTGAATTTTCCCTGATGGCATATTTCAAGATGACAACGCTAGGATTCATCGGACTCAGATTGTGAAAGAGTGGTACAGGGAGCATAAGACTGGTTCAGGGAGCATAAGACATCATTTTCACACATGGATTGGCCACCACAGTGTCCAGACCTTAACCCCACTGAGAATCTTTGGGATGTGCTGGAGAAGACTTTACACAGTGGTCCGACTCTCCCATCATCACTACAAGATATTGGTGAAGAATAAATGCAAGTCTGAATGGAAGTAAATGTTGTGGCATTGCATAAGCTTATCGAAATGATTCCATAGAGCAGGGGTGGGGAACCTCCGGCCCTCCAGCTGTGGTGAAATTACTAATAACGTGAGGCATTACAAGATTCTCACAGCCCAGATACATTATGGGATTTGTAGTTTCACCCCAGCTGGAGGCTGGAGAAAGCATGCTGTAATCAAAGCTAAAGGCGGTCCGATAAATATTAGAGTGTGTGGCTTTTTTTTGGGCCAGGCAGTGTATATATGTACAATACAAAACACAGACGTTTCCTTGCACACTTACTGGCTTGGCTGCAACAAAACAAATTACACTGTATAACAATATGCATTCAAAACAGAGGTTTAAGTTGCACAAATTTTTGCCAAATATATGGAAGCCACACTGCCTCACCAAGGCCCATCTGTGTGGTGTGCTCCTAACTCTAATTGTCGAGAGCCTCCATGTGTGTGTATATGTATATATTAGGGATGCACTGATACCGTTTTTTGGTATCGAGTACAAATATTCTGCTTTTGGTACTCGCCGATACTGAGTACCGATACCGGTGCTCCCACTGGCATGGAGCCAGCTTCCGGGGCAATCAGGAAGCCAGGCGGTGAGTAATGACACGCCGTCCAGCTCTACTGATTTCCCAGGAAGCCAGCTCCATGTTTGGCCGGCTTGATGCTGATTGGCCAGGAAACCTGCTTCCCAGCCAATCAGCATGGAACCTGCCTAACAGTCTGCTCAATGCTGATTGGCTGGGAAGCCGGCTTCCCGGCTAATTAGGAGGCCGGTCATTGCTCACCGGGAGGCTTCCTGATTGCCTGGGAAGCAGGCTCTATGTTCACCTGCGGCACTGCCGGTCAGAGGAAATCTTCCTCTGACCGGAGGTTCCGTTATTGGGGAAGGTATCGGAGCATTTGGGCAAGTACGAGTACTCGCCCAAATATTAGTTATCGGCACTGATACTAGCATCGGTGCACCCCTAGTGTGTGTGTGTATATGTATGTATGTATGTGTGTGTGTATGTGTATGTATATATATATATATATATATAAAGTTATGATGCGACTTTCACATTATGTGCTTTCTCTACCATCGTTTTGTCGTATTTGTACATATTCCATTAATTAGAGAACTTTGTATTGCTGTGTAATTATTCAGCCTCCTCACATAACAGCCTAGATATCAGCCACATAGGGAATGTGTTGTTTTTGTTGGATGGACACACCCATAGGCTTGCTAGCGGAGAATCTTGGCTGAAGTTGCCTGTTTAGCTGGGCCCTTTAATAAACTCTGTATCCCTCTCGATTTCTTAGCTCTGATAACACAGTATCCATTACGCTATAACATGCCGCACATTTTTGTTCTTCTAGTTTGACAGATGTAATTTTTATTCCGTTCAGTTTTTAACATCACTCCCGCAGAATACCCTTCAGGGATCTTAAACAGCCTGGAAGGAACATTTTTACAAATGAGCTATCTCATGCTGGCGCTAAGGACTGGCACTTCCTTTGCTTTACACTAATCTGCTCCCAGACTCTCTTTTGGGAATGATACATAGCAGCACAGCTTGCTATAGCGATGCCACAAGATGTGGCAAAGGGGCTCAGCTGATAGGCATGGTGAAGAAGGGCTTCAAGCTGCTAGATGCAGGCTCTCCTCTGAATAATGGAGCAGGTACACGTGCCGCTGCTTATAGCAACTGGTGAGATGATGTATTTCTTCACAAATGGTTTCGGAATGGTACAACTATTCTCTCACTGAACCCATTTAAAGAAAAGTCCCCAAATCAGAAAGTGCTTTACCTAAGTACACATTAAAGAATAACTCTAACTGTGCAGTCTCTGTTATTATTTGTTCTACCCAACGAAAAATCATTCATTTTCTATGTGTTGGAGTTTGTGAATTGTATTCACTGTGGAATTGTGTATGCGCACATACCAAAATTATGTGTAGATACCCATAAGTATAAGGAAAGAATGAATGTTTCCCTGTCAGCATAACTGATGCTTGAAAACCTTGTGTCGGCACAACAAAACAATCTCGGTTATCCAAATGTTTTGTCTTTTTTTGGCTCCACGTCTTAGCACATTTTTTTGAAAGAAAAACTCTGGTTTTAAAGTGGAACGTAAGGAAAACTGGGAAAGATGCAGTAAATTATCACTGAAATACATTGAAGGGGATTTATCAAAACGGGAGCCGCTGTGCATGGCAACCAATCAGCTTCTCTTTCATTTTCAAATCTTAACTGAACAAACTGAAGAGAGAAGCTGATTGGTTGCCATGCACAGCTGCTCCAGATTTTGTCTGCTCCAGTTTTGATAAATTCCCCCCATAATATCTTATTATTATTTTATTTGTATTATTCAGTCATCCTTGTGATTCACATACCTCGGACACACTGTGCATCCAGGAAGATTACTGCTTTCTGGTTCAGCGTTACTGCTTTCTGCTGATTGGACAGATGGCATTAACGCCGTTTTCAATGTGCATTGAGCAAGCTGGATGAGAGAGGTGACATAGGAAGAGGATTTGCTAAACCAGGAAGGAAATGTTTTACCTGTCTGACTGCAGTGTGGCAGATGAGTGTAAAGTACTAGACTAGCTGTACAGAATCCTTATATAAAGCAGTTCCCATATATGAATTTATACGGTTTATTTAGTTTGCTGTGAATGTAACTTTTTAGCCAAAGTAGGTGGTTTGTATTAAAGAAAACTAGTGTAGAGTTGTGATGAAATCATTATGTTCTAATGTGAAGCAGTCATTTTAAAGGGGGCCTAGTAGAATAGAAATGTGGCGGCTGCCATTATCAAGGACCATCATCCTCACGCTTGCTTCTCAGTTACTAACTTGGAACAAGTATGCCGTTATGCAGGCTTTACTCGCTGCATGTTTGTTCTATATCCATGACTCCCCAAGTAGGGAAGCAATGTTGAGGATGACGACACCAGAACTTTCAATTTCAGGTCCAAATCAGCATTGGTAGCTCCCGAATTTCTATTCTGACAGGTGCCCTTTAAATCACATGCTGCTCTATTCAGCAGTATTGCTTAGTTCTAAGTGCACATGAATCTATCCTTATTGTGCCTCAGGGTCGCTTATGGGACCAATCGATTAATTTTTCTATTTTTCTTCCTTTCTAGTTAGTATTATGCACCGAAAAATTGAGACACGAAAAGATGGCTCTGAGGTGAGTGATGGCAAAGTTATTTGGGTGTGGTTGGCCAATTACAGTAAACTAAGCACCAGTGTAATACACTGGGCACACATGGGTGTCCAGTGCACATTATGGTCCTTTAGGTGCATTTCAACATGTACCTGCTGCCTGTGAAGAGAGAAGCAGGTTAAACTTTACTACTTCATGTTATGGTTTATTTTAGAGGTCATTCCCATTGGCATGCAGTGCTGAATTACAAATGTATATTAGCCCTTCAATCCTGTCCTCTTTTATAAGGCTTGAAAATCTCCTGTCCATTCAGGTTTTGTCCATTTTGGTAGCAGGTTCTGAATTTTCTCCGGACAATCAGCTGCAATGACAGATTTATTTTATAGCACCACCTCCTGGTGAAATGTGATACTGCAGCACGAGGGTAAAACACGTCGGTATGGGAGTCAGTGTATTGCTGCTGTTGGTTGCTGGAGAGTTGTGGGGGGTGTGAAACCTTGCTATTCAGGGGTTATTTTTGCATTTCTTAAACAAGAATTAACACAATGTGTGCGGACACATTTTTCCTGCATTGCGTATAAGACGTATAATACATGAATATTGATTCTTAAGAAAAAGTATGCTAGCTCACCTTTATTTGGGTACAAGTGACGTGCAAATGCCTTGCTTTCACTTTGAGCCCCCTATCTAAATCCATGCAACTCGTCATCCAGTTAGATTTTCCCATTTTACATTTGATATACAGGGTAGTCTGGTTTCTACGGGTAGACCAGGCAGTTGATCTTTCAGATGAGACCTTTTGCATCTTCCAATCATCCATGCTTAAAGGGAATGTATTGTGCTTTCTTACATGCTTTCGTTAGGAAAAGTTTAGTTGTCACCAGAACAGGAATGGGGTGTTAATCTTCCAATTACATCTGTAACAGTAAAGGGGATTGCATTGGAGGGACTTTCTGTCACTTCCTGTTCGGTCTACAGGACAAGAAGTGAAGGGAAAACTCTCTAATGGGTCACATGGCAAAAAAATATATAAAACCCTGTCTATACAATATCCGCACCAAAAAAAATTACTATACATGTAATTTATTTGTTTTTTAGCCAGCTTGGGGGGCAATTCTCATGTTTTGTGCTAATGAGCTCTCTGCAGAAGTTATATGCCCATACTAAACTGACCTATCCCAGACTTCCTCCATTGTGTCCCTGTGGGTACTAGCAGGTGTATGCCTTAAAGCATACTGAGGTTAGCTGTAGGGTTGCACAGATACCAAGTACAGTACTCGGCACAAGTACGAGTACATGTACCGATACTTTTGAGCCCCAAGACTAGACTAGAGGAAAATTCAAAAGTTAGGAGGCAGCTGTCATTTATAAGGAGCACACGGAGCTCCTGGGATTTGTACATCTCTGTTTTAATGTACGATTTTGTTTTTATAAATATAAATAAAGGGATGCACAGATACCAGTTTTGCGAGTATGAGTACTGGTACTTGCCGAGTACTTACAAGTATGAGTACTGATACATTTTTGTTTATTGTCATGTGACAGTTTTTCTAACACAATACAGACTAATGATTTCAGGGCAGTGGTGGAGTGCCAGAGCCAGGTCCCAGCTGCAACCCTGATAGTTCTCATGAAAATGCCAAGTATCTGCACTGGTACTCGAAAAGTATCTGTGCATCCCTAGTTAGCTGCATTTCCCAAGCCCTGGGCAAAGCTCAGAGCCAAATATAACAAAAGAGTTGTGTGCATAAACAATGGCAATCATCATCTTTTAAGAGTTTCAGATGTCTTCCAGGACTTGTAGGCTCACCAATTACTGTAATAATTTCAATTTACAGGACATCAAACCTGTCATCGATGGATTGGATGGTATTAAAATCTCCCAGGGTCTGGGCCTGCAGGACTTCGACCTCATCCGGGTAATCGGAAGAGGAAGCTACGCCAAAGTCCTTTTGGTGCGATTAAAAAAGAACGACCAGGTGTATGCCATGAAGGTGGTGAAAAAGGAGCTGGTGCATGACGAAGAGGTTTGTAGACGCCTGACAGCTTGTTGTTTCACTCTCACCCAGCAAAGAAAAAAATATGCTGAGCTCTGACACCCTCCATGGCTCTGGCTCAGGCTTTTCTGCACAGTCAGCAGGATGCTGAATCTCTGAATGGTCCGGTTAGGATTTTGGCATGTTTGTCCTACTACAAGTGAGGTTATGTTTACTCTGCTAAGCTGGAAGCAGAGCTAATGAGGTAAAATTGGTGGTAAAGTAGTTGATGTAATAATCAGTGACTGATCTGTAGAATCTACATTACACCGGACTGGAAATCCTGTTGTGGCCTCTCCCGGACAGATAATGCAGTGTCTTTTAACTGCTGTTATTAATTATAGCAATAAATCTCTTTTCCCTTTACGGTATCGCCTCACTTCCAGTAGCCAGTTCTTTCATACTCTTGCCGATCATTTATCAGTAGCCAGTGCTTTTATATTCTTGTCGGTCATTTATCTTCTTGTCCTACACTTACTTACTCCTTACAGTCCAATACTAGACAGAATTGTGTTGTTCAAACATATTGCAGCTCTAGATTTTTTTTGTCTAAATTGATCATTTCATTTTGTCTGGTTATAGACATGTAGATTGGGTCATTCAGTCTGTACTGATTTGGCTACCTACAATCATAGCCAAGTATGATCCTCGCACATACAAACCTCGAACATACAAGGAGCATCTACACTTACCATTGCTGCTTTTTTGTGACTGTGTCTTCCATGTAGCTACCAACCTTTACAGGGGAGCTCTTGTTTTTATCCTTTCTTTTTAATTTATTTTTTAAATAATTTTTATTCCAAGGTTTTATTTTATAAACTTGATACCCAAGCAATGCGTAGTACAGTGGTACCTTGGTTCACGAACAGGAAGTTTGGCAAAATGTTGCCTCTGTTCGGGAACTCTGCATCGGGTAACTAACACGACCGCGGCCATTTTCCCCACTTTGACACTGGTCGTGGCTTCCTATAGTCGAGATCGAGGTCGCAGAGAGAGCTGTGCACACTTGCTGTGAACCTTTTTTTGTGTGCTTTTTAGCACATCCAGTACTGTACAGTATTATTCAATCCAGCATGGCTCCAAAGAAAGTGCAGAGCAAGCATGGTGGTAAAAAGAACGTGCAGAGCGTTAATGAAGGTGACAAGAACGTTAGTGTTCACTCTCTTCATACTGTACTGTACTGTTTCATATTTTTATGGTTAAATTCTTTTTTTTACATGTGGTTCAGAACGGATTAACCTTATTTACATTGAACCCTATGGGAAAATTTGATTCTGTTCGCGACCAAAATCCATTTGCGACCACATTCGTAGGGGTCAGAACAGATTAACCTTATTTACATTGAACCTTATGGGGAAATTTGATTCGGGTCGTGACCAGAATCGTGGAACCAATTAAGTTTGTGCACCGAGGTACCACTGTAAATCTATCACAATCAACAATTGTCAGGTATTTTTTTTTAATGTTAAGTAATGAAGACAAAATCTTTCTTGTGTATATAAATCTGCAATAATAAAAAAGGCCACTCCCAGAATGATTTTTATTTATAAATGGAGTCTTGTGGGCTTAGCCAGCCTCTGGCTCCTTACATCCGTAGTAGTTCCCAGCTCTTTTACTACCCAGTAGTCTCATTCCCTTTGCTATAACAGAAATGTTTCCAGCACTCCGCTCTACTCTTGTACACTTCCCTGTAATATAAAATGAGTGAATGGTGCAGAGGAGAGGGACACTTTCTATTGCTGCAGTCAGTAAGCAGAGCTGGGACCTTAAATGAGACATAAATTGCTGTGGATGGGCTTACATTCTAAGCAGTATGTGGCAGCCATTGGCCTGTTGCAGTTTCTATGCATAGCCTTAAAAGAGAACTATGGGGGAAGTGTTTTCCCCCATAGTTCTCTTAATTGTCATGGGAGGACATATACTAGCGTCCTCCCATGACCCAAAGCTCAGTATATAGCTACAGCTCGCGGTATACTGAGACCGCCACAGCCGGGACAGATCCCGACATTACTGTCGAGATCCACGCAGCTGCGTGAGTGACAGCGGGCTGTCAGAGGCCGCTGTGCCTGCCCCCTACCCCGTCCGTTTCTCCAATCAGCGCTGGAGGATCGGACCGGGAGGGGGGGGGGTGGAATCCGTGCAGGGAGCCATGAATGACAGTCACGACTTTCTGCAGGGAGATGATCTAGAAGTGAGCGAGCGACGGTATGTGTTCGCTCACTAACAGATCTATAGAGCCGACCTGTGACAGTTTCATTGTCGCACGTCGGCTCGAACTATGAGGATGAGTGATTTTCACTCACCTCATAGTTCTCCTTTTAAGTTACTATTCACACTCTGGCGCGCGTTTACGCAATGCGTTAAAACATGCAACATGTTTGTGGTGCCGTTACTTGGTACCCCAAACACGGCCAGGAAAAAAAACGAGGCAGCTGAAAGTACTGCATGAGCTACTTTTCTGCACTTGTCGTTTGTGCGCAGCCTATTGATTGAATGGGCTCACTGTGGGAAAAACACATGCAAACGTGCACAAACTCAAGTTCGTGCTACGTGTAGTGTGAACCAGGCCTAAAGAAAACCTCTAACAAGAGAAACATGGAGCCTGTCATTGCGGAGTAGTTATTCTGAAAATATGAGTTAGCTGACTAGTATTTGACATTTTGAGTCACTAGAACTACGAGTCAGATAAGGACATTTTACTTCCTTAATCCGAATTCTCATTCTGGGTCAGTGACTCTCTAGGATCAGCCATGTAACTAGCATTTTTATACGTAGGTCAGCTATCCCCAGTTTCTGTATACACTGTGGTTTGTGTAGGTCCACTCATGTAAAAATAACTGATATAAAAGATCCAGACAGCAAGGCAGACAAAGGGCCGGCTGTCAGTCTCTGTATCCACATCTCCTATCTACAGGCTGATGGGAAGAATACTTCTAAATATTGCTGGTGTGTGACAAATGGGCTTGCTGTGCTCTGTGAATTATTAATTGATGGCCACTCCATGGCTAACTGGTCACGTTATTCTAATTGCCTCCCTCTTTTTAGGATATCGACTGGGTGCAGACAGAGAAGCACGTGTTTGAGCAGGCTTCTAATAATCCATTTCTAGTCGGTTTACACTCCTGCTTCCAGACGCCAAGCCGGTAAGAGCATCTATTATTCATCTGCTGGGAAAGTGGCGTATTATCTGCTCATCGCATAAGACTTCTTCCTCTCAACACTCTGAAAATCAAGTTTGTGTGCTTGAATACACCCCCCCCCCTCCCCACCCCCCCAAAAAAAGGAAACAAGCAGTGTTAATTCAGCTCGACAGCTTACACTGTTCTCATAGCAATGTAATACCGAGCCCATCTAAAACTGATATTTTTATTTTGTTTGCTTGTTGGAAAGCCAAAGGGAACCTGTCAGGAGGGAAACATGGGAGCTGCCATTGCTGACTTGTTTGTGCTTTTACAAGCTGCAAGGTTGTTATTCTCATCTTTGCTCATCTGCTTGTTGAGTCACGGACCTGGACCTTGTTTGTAGGTATGTAATTCAGCATTGCAGGCTGCCTACTAGTTTTGGGTCAGCAGCTTACTGAGTAGTAAACCAGGATAAGGGTGACATCCTCGGGGGCTTAACTTTTCCAGCATTGGCAGCTGTCTGCCCGAGTTCCCAGCAGTACATAAGCCAGCGCTAAACTTTTAGAAGCTTGGTCTTGTTTTTAGTGCTGTCTGCATAACTCTTGGGGTGACTTTACTTCCTGTCCTGATAACAGTAGTGACTGTGTCACAAAATAAGAGGAAATCTACTTAAATAGTTAAAGAGGAAACCCACCCTATTATAAAAATCACTACAAAGACACCTTTTAGTAATGACAATCTACAAGCAGATACTTCTAGATAATTGCCAGCTTTTTATTTTTAGTAGGGATCCACTGATACTGATACTAGTATCTGTGCTGATACAGAGTATACTCGTACTCCTTTAAATGCTCCGATACCTTCCCCGATACCGGAAATTTTGGTCAGAGGAAGATTTCCTCTGACCGGCAGTGTTGTAGGGGAACATGGAGCCAGCTTACCGTGCAATCAGGAAGCTCAATGCTGATTGTGATTGGCCGGGAAACCGGCTTCCCAGCCAATCAAGCCCGCCAAACAACATGGAGCCGGCTTTCCGGGCAATCAGGAAGCCGGACGGCATGTAATTACCCACCGCCCGGCTTCCTGATTGCCCGGAAAGCCGGCTCTATGTCAGCAGAAGCATCGGTATTCTGTATCAGCGAGTACCGAAAGCAAAGCATCGGTACTTGTTCTCAATACCGATGCTTTGTCAGTATCGGTGCATCCCTAATTTTTAGCATAGCTCCTTTTTTTCTTTTCCTTCCCATTCTCGTGGTGGCCATTTTTACTAAGGTCATATGAATCCATCTCCCTTTACTTCCCGGAACTCTAGCTCTGCCTCCTAGAACATGTGACATAATTTGAGGGGGAGGAAAAATGCATTTACCCCCGAGATCTCACAAGATTTTGCAGTTTACAGAGGAGATTTCCCAGGAAGACATTGGTAAAGTAGCCTTTCCAGGATGCATCCGTATAGCCAGGGCTACATGACAAGTGCCTCACTCAACCAGGTAGTGGGAAAAAAGTAACTGTAAATAAAAGAAAAAAAATGTTTGGTGAATGTGAGGTGATTTCATATGGACTTGCAGAGCTGCACGCTGATGTGATTTCTAGTTAAAGGGCGTGAAAACCTTTGCTCTAAAACCTGTTGGAGGTTCTGACACTAATCCTCTCCATCCAAAACAGACTGCTTTGCTTGGAGTTCCACTTTACCAGAGACTAAATCAATATCCTAATAATTATCTGCTCAGTTTTGTTCTTTTTCTTTAACGTTCCCACTGTTTATCAGAATGATTTCTTTGCATTTAAACCTTTCAGTGTGTCCTACATAATCTGGTTGTTTTAAATGAAGGGCACCTATAGGTGGTGCATCTCTAGGAGCTTCCAGGCCCAGAATTGCCCATTCCTCTCCGCTTAGACAGTGTATACTGACAGTAGGTTAACTCTAAGGGCTACAGTCTCACAGGTTTAGATTTCCTCTCACAGGTTTTTTAGCTTGACTCCACTACAATGGGGTAGACGAGTGTACTAAAAAAAAAATACCTTTCTGCCCAAAGCAGCCGTTGTTTTAATTTCAATACTGCACCACAGAAATAACAGTTGAGAAATTACTGAGGGCAGCACGAGATTTTCTTTGTTGGTGCACTTTGCACTCGCAGTCCCTTTTGTCTCTTTATGGAGCATGAGTGATACTGCAGTGGACCCTCAGAAGCTTGATGTGGTAAAATAAGGTGAGAGTGGAGGTTTATGAGTCACATTTATCAAAGTGGCAAGTTGTAAAGTTCTTAGCGGAGACAAAGACCATCTATAGGGAACATCAGTGCACCAGAAATCAGAGGCAGCAAAATAAAATGTACGTGTTAGCAGAACTTCAGCTCAAACAGCAGTGCTGTTCATTCTGAATATCTGCAGGTGTACCCACTGCTGCGTAGACTAGCTGTGCTGCAGAGAATCGGACATGGAATTACATTTTGAACCTTGTTTGCTGGGGGCAGTATAATTCAGGGGCTGGCTGTACAATGACCGTACAATTTTCGTATGAACATTGGATAACGCCATCAGAGACTCGAAAGTTTTTAAAAATTCTATTTCATTTTAACATAGTTACATAGCTAGTCAGGTTCAAAATAGACAAGGAGTTCAACCCATAGATTTTGGCCTTTTCACTTTGGATGCCCTTGTCCCAGCACTGCACTATCTAGATTTTAATTAGTTTATAGCCAGTCAAATATTTTTTCAGGTTTGTATAAAGAAGGGAAGGATTATAAATTCTAGGGATGCACCGATACCCATACTAGTATTGGTGCCAATGCCGAGTATTTGGTTGAATACTCGCCCAAATGCTAGATGCCTAGCCCAATACTTGAGATTCAGGTATCGGGAAGCCAGGCAGCGAGTCATGACACTCTGCCTGGCTTCCTGATTGGCCGGGAAGCTGTCTCCATGCTCCCTTCCTTCCCGATTGGAGCCAGCTTCCTGGCCAATCAGGAACCTGGGCAGCGTGTCATTATACACCCCCGGCTTTCTGATTGGCCACGGAGCCAGCTTCCCGGCAAATCAGGAAGGTGGGCTCAGTGTTATGACGCGTTGCCCGGCTTCCTGATTGGCCAGCTTCGCAAACAATCAGGAAGTCGGGCAACGCGCCATTACACGGAGACCGCCTTCGTGATTGGCCAGAAAGCCAGCTCCATGCTTCCTCGTCACCTGGTCACAAGAGAGCATGGAGACAGCTTACCTGCTGATCGGGAAGGCGAGTCTTTACAACCCGCCTGGCTTCTCTGCAAATCCCTAATAATTTCCATTGCTTTTTTTTTTTTTTACTGGTATCCAAGGCTGACTTTTTTTCCCCTGGGCTTCCAGTCCTGCTGACAGTGTTTTACCAGACCGGAAGTGTGGGGGAATCTCCATCAGCAACACAGGCAGAAATCAAAACCCTATAGCAGAGTAGGGGAAATATTGTTTTTCTTTTTGTCCCTTTTGCAGATTTTCCCTTATTTCGTGTTTTGGCACCAGACAACAAGTGAGGGAAAATCTCTCTAAGGGAGTCCCAGATAGCAGTAACTATCTGACGGGTGTTCTAGAACTGCCTTACCTTCTGGGTACACATACACTTTAAAGAATTAGTGCACATTCATAGCAAAACCTGTATTCCCTCTCATTCATGCACTTCATCAAGTTTGGAAATACAACTACAGTCAAAGCAAAGTTTACAGTGCCCTGCCCACCCAGAACCGCTTATGTCCTGCGATACCTTCTATATGCATTGATTGTGATGAATGTTTCTGGTTTTTCCCTTGGCTCACATGCTTGGTTTTGTTTGTATACTTCTGTAGGGCACATAAAACGTTAACAGTTTTTTCTCTTTTCTGCGTTTAGGTTATTTTTGGTAATAGAATATGTCAATGGAGGTGACCTCATGTTTCATATGCAAAGACAAAGAAAACTTCCTGAAGAACACGCCAGGTATGGCTTCCTCTTGTGGTGTGTGAGTGGGATGAAGTGACAGTTCAGGGTGTGTGTATGTTAAAGTACAACTAAAAGCTCCTGTATGACAATCTAAACACATACCAAATCCAATTACAATGTGATGCCAAATCCTCCTTCTTTTGTCTCTCACACACTCTCCCTCCCAAAAACTGCAGCTTATAGTGGGAGGGTTTTAGCAACAGAGGCAGAGCTGTCATCCAGAAAGCAGTGGGCAGGAGTAGGTGTAGCCAGCTGGTGACTGACAAGCTACAGGCTTGTGAATCAGCAGTGACCATGCTGATAGCCACTCCCCCTGTAACATTTTTCCATCCCACTGTAATGAAAGTAGGCACAGCCTACATTAGAGTGACAACTCTGCTCTGAATTCAGGAGCAGAGCAGCCGCACCATCACAGGAAGCTACATTAGGTGGACATCACTGGCGGGATCTAGGGATGTCCCGATGCCACTTTTTTAAGACCAAGTACAAGTACTTTCCCTCAGGTACTTGCCTATACCAATACTTTTTCCTAAAGGTCCCCAGGGCTAAATACATGTCCCCAGATCAGAATACATGTCAGCAGAGCAGAATACATGTCAGCAGAGCAGAATACATGTCCGCAGAGCAGAATACATGTCCGCAGAGCAGAATACATGTCCGCAGAGCAGAATACATGTCCCGAAGAAGAATTATTAATCTCGCCAGGCTTGGTGCCGATCTCACACGGGCGTCATGTGGATCTTTGCGGGCAGTGCCTATGCTGTAGAGGGTGCCAGTGTCCAGGGCTGTACTGTGCTGTGCGGGGCTGTCCTGAGCACTCTACAGTCTTATGTCCAACAATATTATCAAAATGTGCGTTATGGAGAAGAGGGTGGAGGTGTTTTGTAATCCTAACACTTCCTGTCCTGAGGTGATAAAGTGGTTCTTCCATAGATACAGTACAGTAAGTGAGCGTTGTCACACAAGAACAGGAAGTGTGTTAGTGGCATGATCACCCAGTGAAAATAAAGGGGAACAGAAGCTTAAAAAATAAATCTAATGCGGCCACCACATCCAATGACTGGTAAGCTGAAGAATTTTAGATTTCTATCAGTTTAGATACACTTTGCCTGTTATAGGTATCTACCATTCCAACCCTCCAGATGCAGCTGCTGAGAGAATATATTGCCACGAACAGTCACATTTCTTAGGAAGTTTAATAGCCGATCACTCTTGGCAAACACGTCAACAACGGACCCATCTGTATGATGGAGCCTTACTCCTCTGTGGGAATATATGTCCACTGCCGGGCTCGCCTTTTCCGTATTCGTCTCAGCACAATGAATGTCTTTTCCCTAAAAAAACAGCTAGTCACAGATGTCTCCATTTCCTCTAGGTTTTATGCTGCTGAAATCTGTATTGCTCTAAATTTCTTACATGAACGGGGAATCATCTACAGAGACCTGAAGCTGGACAATGTTCTGCTGGATGCAGAGGGTCACATCAAACTGACAGATTATGGCATGTGTAAGGTACGAGCCCGGACTTTGTTACTTCACTTTATTTCATGCTTTATTACCCTCTCCATATTTGTTTCTGGGATTCATTCTGTAGAAGGAGCTGTCTTTGTTATCCATATCAGCCAGTCTATTTTGTTACATTCATATTTCAGGTACCATTTCTATGACTGGTAGAGGAGATTAAAGTATCCGATAGCTAGGGCTAGAAGAACAATTTGTTTTCTTGGATGTCTGAATGTACAAGACTGTCTATTCTCGGATGTCCCCAAATCTTTACTGAAATTAATGTGAAACTTTTTGTGCTGCATATGATGGGAAAAAAAAACAAAGCAGAGTTTTCCTTAAGGGTTAGTTCACACCAAGCGCAGAGCAGTTACAGAACGGATCAAATCTGCGTCCAATGTATTCCAATGGTATTTTGGGCTCTAGTTCACACCAGAGCGTTCAGTTCCAGAGCATGTAGAAAAACTGCAGCATGCTCTATTTTTTCTGCTCTGGAACGCACCAAAGCGCATGCAAACGCCATGGAACGCACTGAAAGCCCATTTTAGGCTAAAGAAAAAAAAAATTGTTTTTTTTTTTTAACAGAAACGGCCCAGAACGCAACAAAAACACGGCAAAACACACTGCACTGCGTGTGCAGAAACTCATGCAGATCTGGGCTGCATTTGGTGTGAACAAGCCTTCAATGAAAATCAAGTCAAAACAACTGGTATATCCAGACACGTAAACACCTAAAGTGTTATGCAAATCCCAACTTTCTACTGTAGAAGTTATGCTTGGCTACACTTCCTGAGGCTAGGTTCACACCTAGGCGACTCGTGCACGATTGCCGCACGGTCGGGAGTCGCCAAGGTGTGAACCGATCGAGCTATAGGTGCCATTATTTTCTAATGGCACCCCAGTCGCTCTGTGTGGATTGTGCAGTTTCCCGCCGCGATTACACCCGTGCAAGTGAACACGGTCGCGGCTAAAAAAAAAGCCACGCGTCATGTGTCGCAAAAAACCTTTTTTTCTTTTAGCGATTGCCACGCAGATGTCACTCTATTGAAATCAATGGTGCCACGCGGCAATCGCTGTGTGCACTAGCACACGATCGCGCGGCCCAAGTGTCGTGCAGGTGTGAACCTAGCCTGAGACTCCCTATTGGTCATTGAGGCTGCCAATCACTTTAAAGAGCTGACGGGGAGGATTGAGAGGCTCAAGCTTTTACAGGAACAGTCAAGATATGGATATAAATCCAGGTTTATCATAAATCGTAGAGCTACTGATTACTTTGATGTGCAGTTTTCAATGATGGTAACCTGTGCTTGTGCATCGTTTCATCATGTGCTTTGTCTGAACCACCCTAGGCTGTGACAGGCGTGTTTTAATGGGATGAGTAGAGAATAGAGATACATGATGATGGGCATAAAAATATTTAAGGTGTGTCAGTTACCAGCTGATATAATCCATGCTGTGAACTGTTGGGGCATTAATATATATATATATATATATCTATGACACTTTCTGTATATTACAGGAGGGTCTGGGGCCAGGGGACACAACTAGCACTTTCTGTGGAACGCCAAATTACATTGCTCCTGAAATTCTCCGTGGAGAAGAGTATG
Organism: Nanorana parkeri; assembly: GCF_000935625.1. NCBI lineage: Eukaryota > Metazoa > Chordata > Amphibia > Anura > Dicroglossidae > Nanorana > Nanorana parkeri. Next base: position 1,271,943 of record NW_017306377.1, read on the forward strand.
GTGAGTAAGGAGCGTGATCTGGTTGTGATCTTGTGTAATCCAGTCTGTCTATCATTTGATTCCAAGCTAAAGTGATTGACAGTCTATTATTCTTAAATACTATTCCTATTGAGAATCCATTAAACAGCATTGTACACAAAGATAACGTAGCGTGTATACTCTACTGAATTCTCCATAGGAATACATAGAGAACATACAAGCCCATGGTGCACATAGCAGAGTTTGTCACAGTTGTGATGTGGGACAGGTCTACTGGGGTCAATAAAACAGAAAAGATCGGACTGGGATTAAAGCCTTTTCCACTTCACCCAATAAGAGGTTGCAGGGCAGAAAAATATTGGATATCATGATGGAACATACCATATCTCAAAGTAAACATTTTGAGTGGAATTTAAATCAAAGTGTATTTAAAACCATTTTCTTTCATATCGAATAAAGTAGATAATTATTCTTGCCTCTGTCCCCCCTGGAGAGTTTCCACCCTTCTATTTGTCCTGGTGACTATTAACACTAGAACAGTAAGTGAGGGGAAATCCAAATTTTGAGTTGTCACCAGAACAGAAGTAAAAGAGAAATATTCCAATGGGGACACTTGCTCCAGTGAAAACTATCTTAGATTGCGTTCATTTGCTTTGGAGAGATCTCTGTTCTGTCTGGGAGACAGGAAGTAAAGGAACCTCTCCCCAGTGGTTTACAGACACCAAAATACACTTGACATGGGGTATTAATCATTCACTATTCTATTTAAACCCCCAAAATGTTTAGCTTTAGATATGCATAAAGTATGCACTCAAGGAGCTTACAGAAGAAGATAAATATATAGGCTAAATATTTAGGCTGCTGTTGCTGACCTGTACATCTGGAAGTATCTGCTTGGCATTCAGTCTTATCCTGGACAAAAAAGGGCATCTTAAATGTATCTGGTTACACAGGCCATAAATGGGGCTTTTAGGCCAACAAATTAGACCTCCTTAGTAAAATCACACATTTGTTACATTAAAATTACAATAAAATCACCACATAAGAATTAAAATCAACATTGCTGTTCATAGTTCACGTATTGTACGCAGGGTCAAGTTGATATATCACAACATTGAAAATCCATAGATCTGGACGACAAATTGTGCAGCCCTTTATGACAAATATTTTGTCTGTTGCAAGAATCCTCAATGCATTTTGCCAAAAAAGGAGGACAAGAGCAGTGAATATTTTTTATAGCTCAACCATGAGTCGACACAACAGGGAACCTTGGACAAAGAGTCCCCCGCAGGAGGGGGCAACAGATACAGGAGTCAATGCATATAAACATGAGCTGTGATCTGATATAGATTCCTCCTCCGAGCGTTCGGGCTGCAGTCACCCTCAAGACAAATGTCAGGCAAAATTAACTAAATAATTTCTTTATTACTTTTATATTTATTTATTTTTTCTTTACTGTTGGGGGCTTTGGTGCAATATCAGAGGTCTAAACACACCCCTGCTATTTCCCCTTTTTAAAATAGAAAAAGAGATTGAGGACACAGAGTCCTCCATCTCTTTTTCTGTAGCCCCTGTTATAAATGAACAGAGAACCTCTATACTGAGTGCGCCTGTCCATTCATAAACTGTGGAGATAGCATCAGTTACTATGTCCACAATCACGAATGAACAGGAAGTGATGTATAGCATTTCCTGTTCATTCATAACTGGGGACACAGTAAGCATACGATGTCCTCAGTTATTTACAAACACTTCGCTATCAGTTCTGATCGATGAGTATTTGTACTCCGCTCTCAATCCTGACTCGCCTGTCACAGGAGGCCGAGCGGGGCGGTGAGGAGAGCTCGGCCTACTGTGACAGCTATCTCCTCCTCGCATCACCCCATTTGGTCTCCTGACAGTTTCTCTTCTCTTCTCAGGGCGCCTGTCTGTGTCCCCTCTGATCTGCCGACACAGGTGGGGAAAAGCAGCAGGAATCAGAGGGGACACAGACCAGCAGCCAGTGGGGAAGAGAGAAACTAGGGATGCACTGAATTTTTTCCCGCATTTTCTGCCGTTTTGGCACTTTGCCCATATTACCATTTTTGGACAAAATGTTTCAGTGGCTGAAATTTAGGTGCATCCCTAATTTTCAGAATTAGGCTAGCAGTTGCAGTCTAAATTCTTCTGTTTGTACTGTTTTCTTTTAATATTGCTAAGCATTCAAGACTTGGGAAGAATCTGCACAATGATTGACCCTTGGCTCTATACTATCCATATAAAAATGTTCCTCCTTTTCTTGTAATGAGGGTTATAAAAAGGCACTAAAATATTCATAAGTGGCAGAATCAAATACAGAGCCTTTCCTGTCCTCCTCCTTCACAGTATTATATTTACTACCAAATGATTACATGCTGTCTTGATTTCAGCATTCTCCATATTCTTTCATCAAACACGGTTCTCATTTCTGCGTTGCAGGCTTCAGTGTGGACTGGTGGGCTCTCGGGGTCCTCATGTTTGAGATGATGGCCGGTAGATCCCCATTTGATATCATTACAGACAATCCAGACATGAACACTGAAGATTATCTTTTTCAAGGTTTGTATAGATCGTGTGACTGTTTATATTGCTGACATTAGAGATGCACAACTGGCTTATGTGTAACCTGACTTACTATTCAAAAATGCTATTGATGTTTTTTTAAAGAGCTGCTACACCATGTTTATTATGGGTGTCAAAGTACACCTGTCTCTGAACACATAACTAAAGGCACCTTAAAGTGTCAAAATGTGTTTTTAGCAGTGGTAGCCTTAGAAGCCCACATGGC
>NW_017306377.1:1274792-1286355 GCF_000935625.1 Nanorana parkeri
GGGGGGGGGGAAGAGGGGGGGGGGGGGGAGTAGGGAGGCTGATAAGGCAAATAAAGATATAAAATCTGTGTGCATGTGACAGTAGCACAGATCCAGTTCTGTTTCATTGAAAAGTGTTGCCATTGACACTGACGCTCTTTAAAGTCTCCAGTCATGAAAAGCTGGCATCAGATTCACAACAGAACCATCGTTAGTCCCAACTTTCGCTTACTTGCTCTGTACAGCAAGCAACTTTGTTTGGCTGCTCTCAAGGTTAAGTGTCAGGAAACAATACCGGCGCCTCCACGTGCAATATCGGCCAGTTGAAATGGTAACGAACACACTGAAGAGGCAGCTCCCACAAGTCAAAGGACCTTCAATCTGAGAGACAAAAAACAAATAGGAGCGCCTCCATAGTGTAAAACGAAGAGACCACCGAGACCACACAGGAGCAGTGGACGCTGATGCTACACATCTTTTCAGACGTCCGCTGCTAGATGATTTGACATCCCATTGTTTTCTACATGCCTTTTTACTCCCGACTTCTTGTAAGTACAATACAGTTGTGCGTTTTTATCATTAAAATTCGTTTTACACTATGGAGGCGCTCCTTTTTTGTTTTTTGCTCTCAAGGTTGCCTGGTATCTTAGCCATCACTCTGGAACTAAATCTGTATTGCTTTACAATCTTCCGGAGGCTATAAAAAAAGGAATCTCAGCTAAACACCGACAAGACAGCTTAGGTTTGGGGTTTTTACAAAAAAACACTACAAGGAGGTTTGCAGGTATATTAACAATGATGTGTTGATACAAAATATCATTATGGATATTATCATTATTACTGTTACTACAACTGTTTCAGAAACTGCTAGGAAAGGGGTGTGAGGGCTTAGAATTTGTACCTGAGATCTTCTACCCCTTTAAGCCCCATGCACACAAGTCTCCTGTGATAACCAAGGAGAAGTTGTCCTGTGGGAAAAATGTTTATGCCTCCCAGACCACCCTTTCCTGTGTTTAAATGTTCCTGGGTTTCTTAGCTGCATTTACATATCTTTACATGTGTTTAGTCACATAAAACTGGGTTGAATAGTCCCAGGCTGCATACAATTCTGGTTTGTGTAAATGCAGCTAGACTGAATCCACCTAGATGCTGCTAAACGTCTAGGTGTGGATTGAACCATAGCAAAGCATTACATGCTTCCGAGTGTATTTAGAAATAAGCTCCACATGCACCTGGTCTCATGTATTATAATTCCAATGTGCATGGGGCCTTAAATATCAACTTATGCTTAAAGACTGGTAAGCTATTGAGGAAAAAGTCAGTTGCTGGAAAATTGAGCTTTAAACTTATGTCCCGGAACTGCTGCACCCCCACCCCACTCACCACCCTCCCTCACCACCCTCAATCCTTAACCTGACAAATTCTATCTACAGAACTGGTCCCTAACAGAGGACTAACTATGTTGACACCTCTGTTGCTACAGGTTCTTGATTTAGGCATACCTTATATTAATATCAATGGCAGTATCGTCTCAATTGATGCTGCCTTGTGGCATAGAGAGAGCTTGCCCAGAGAGAAGGTGAGGTCCATGGAGTAGAGCTTAAACGTTAAAAGCATATAAGCAGATATAGCAAAATCCTGCTTACTTTTAGATGTTTTGCTAGCTGGATCTGTCAGTGTTGATGGCTGCAACAGTGAAATGTTGTCTTGATTTATACCACTGGACTTATGTCTTTATTCAGCTGTCATGATAGCAGCAAATCAGAAATAAGTAAACTGAGCAGGACATTGCTTTTTAACTAGGCCTTTACATCATGGCATAAAATTGTTCTGTTACATTTTGTCACTCTTTAGGCTACATTTACACCTCTGTCTTCTAAGAATTGCTGTTGCTGTTCAATGCAATTGAGGTGCCTTTAGATCCACAATCTTTAATGTGTATGCTGCAGAAAAAGATTTTTTGGTAACTCATTGTACTAAAATGCAGAGGTGCAAATGTAGCCGTCTGCTGTGTAATGTGTTCAGAGATAAAATTTACAGAACTTTTCTTAATAACTTGGGTTTTTTTTTGTTTTCTTTTTGCATGTAACCAGTTATCCTAGAGAAGCCAATTCGGATCCCAAGGTTCCTGTCTGTTAAAGCCTCCCATGTATTAAAAGGGTTTTTAAACAAGGTGCGTTGATTTTTGGTTTTATGAGTACCTGTCTCTTACGAGGTCTTCAAAAGGTTTTCAGATATATAGTTCAATGTGACCACCTTTTACATAAACAGGGCAAATCTGTCAGTCATCCCAGACTGACTGAAAACAGTCTCTAGACATCTCTTGCTTTTATGTCAGCAGTCACTCAGGTGTGAATGGCACAGTCTCTAACATAATGGTAGCCACAGGATGGGATCAGGTTGTATGCAACATACTACCCAAGCCATTCTTGATCGTTCAGATGATGGGGCTTTTTAGGTTCTGTGTATGTTTAGTTGATCTCACTGGTTCATAGAATTAAACATTTTGTTACTTCAACTACAATTTTTCTGTAATTTGCTGGAAAATTAGAAGCTGGATTGATGTGTTGGTGCCTTCCATAATCTGCACATATCTTGAGGACAGCATGATACAGTATGTTGTAAGCGTGCACCATGGTCCACACAGCTCTGCTGGTTACTATGAGTCACAGCTAGTTAGTTTCTCCAATACCTAATTATTCCCATCTGTACATAATTATCTGTCCTTTAGAATCTATTGTCAGGCTAATGGTCAGATGTGTTAGTGTGTGGGCAAGTTTAACAACTGCTGACAGAATTTCGAGCCTCTATTAGATCAGAATGCAGCAATTTTATGGCAAAGTTATGTTTTGCCAATACTGTAAATGATTTGCCTTTCTTCAGTTTAATTCACTAAGATCTGTTGATTATTTTAAAGAAAACAAAACAAAGTTTACTACATTCCCCCGTAATTGTCCATTGTGTACACCATTCAGTCAGCACAGCAGTTACTATATGCTTACTCCATCCAAAACTTATTTTCTGTTGGTTTTTTTCTTGCTGCGAGCCTGCTGGTGAAGTTTAGGCCCTTTCAGACGGTCATTCGGATCAGGTCTTTCTGTCACCAAGACAGGAAAAGAGGGGAAACCTAAAGTTTTACAATTGTCACTGGAATTGAGAGGAAACTGGAAGTCTTTCTACCTTATAGTATTCCAGGTGTCTTTTTCTGTTTAGTACATGATATGTCTTGGTAAATTAAACTCCTTAATCTAACTTTTTCCCTGAAGGATCCAAAAGACAGACTGGGATGCCAGCTACAGACGGGATTTGCTGATATCAAGTCACACACCTTTTTCCGCAGCATAGACTGGGATACGGTAAGATGAGGAACAGTTATTGGCCTCTGCATGCTTTTTATTGTAATTCTTGTTAGATCTGATTCCTTATTTATTGATGTGTAAGTTGTATGCATGTTAAAGGTAAACTGTATTCAGAAAATTGAGCCTTGTATAAAGCAACACAATCTAGCTTAAGAGTATTCCTTTCCATGTAGGCACAGCTGTGGTACACCAGAACTGTAGTTGCATAGGTTCATATTGTTTTTGGTTATTTGGTGTCCTGGTAACACCAGTTACTGAGCCTTTACATGTGCAGGCCACTTATTCCATCTACTGTATGTCTACTGAAGGCTCTTAGAGGAGGAGGAAGGAGAATAGAGCACAACATCATGTGAAAAAGGAATGTAGTGCCATTGAGAAGTATATGTGAGATAAACACTTCTGCAGTGAATAGCATGGAGATCAGACTACAGTTAAGAGAGATGTAATGATTCCTAAATGGCATTAGCAGTACTTGGATTGATTCTGCGTCTTGCCTCTTATAACATACCTTGCGTACATCAGGCCCTTCCCAACCACTTAAAATGTCTCTCTTTACTCCTATATCAACAAGGAGCTAATATATACAATGTCATTATAAAACAGACCTGCAGACTCTCCAGTACATGTGATGGCCCATGTATATGGAACGGTTTGAATTGTTAATGGCCCACCATCAGTTCCAGATCAACCCCTGACATTTCCTTATTTTACAAATGAGGCAGGCCTTCCTTTAGTAATGTGTAACTACTTAAATTCCATGTGCACCTTGCTTTAAAGCTAGTTATGAGTTGTTGAGCGTGTTTGCCATTCGTTTTAACAGTCACCTTAAGGGCTCATGTTGATGGGTGTTGTTTTCCTGCAAAATGCCATTGAATTTAATTGGTCCCAAGCAGTGCCTGGACCTCGGTGGACTGGAAATTGCGGGACTTGCCTAGAATGTGATGTATGGGTCCTGGGCTCTGTATTGCGCTGTTTTCCAGATCTTATGTGTACCGTGTTAGCTGCAGAGTGCTTTCTGAATCCAGTGACGTGGCACAGCTCTAGATGTGACCCAGTCTCTGCAGACTCACTTAATCAGTAAGAGCGGTAGGGTGAAGCCTCAGGAGCTACCACACCATTGGGCCCCATTTTACATTTCCTGCTGAGTTTACTATGGTAAGGTTTAAGGCTGAGGGGTCAAACTCTAAAGTCATCTCTTTTCCACCATTTAGTTTGGAGAAAGCATGATTCCGCTGTTGCTCCTGTTCTTAAAGCACCATGTGGCTCTCAGGTCTTTTTATGGTTTTCATTGTTTGCCTACAGTGAATTGGTGATCTGTGGCAGTCTGAATCCCTCATCAGCACCAGCTGCCCAGGTCTGTAAGTACTTGAAGCCTAACTTCACAATGAGCTTGGTTGTATTACCACTGTCTGGATGCAACATGTCCTAGAAAAGGCATACAGAGGACAGTCCCGCCGCCACAGGTGACCTCAGCCCACACTCCCTCTAGTGACATTTACCTGGTATTCCTAGAAGAAACCAACACCTGTAATCCAGAATTCAGGACTCCTATTGTCATATGATCATTATTATCGGATCCTAATGCAGCTCTGTCAGGTGCAGCTGAGGCCTCCCTCATGTCAATAGGGACCTCCATGTCCATTTTGCACTTCTTATCTGTTGTGTTCAAATACTTAGGTATCTGCCCAGAGTGGTTAATTAAGTGTGCTCCGGCACCATCCCCTGCACAGTGTGGCTCTGAACATCCTAAGCCCTATAGCTTAAGGGGCCTCCTTGGTCCTTTTTATTGTCTCAGGTTCAGATTTAGAGATCCAACAGTCTGTCTGGTGAGGCTGTTTTCAGGTCAGCACAGTCTCCCACAACTGACTCTAATCCTTATAAATGTAGTTCACTCTACCCTGTACTTGGAGTATCAGCCTACTGGTCTAGGGTCTTGGCTCTGTTAGAGCTCCTACAACTACAAAGACCTTCCTGGATCATCAGCTATTTTTCTATTGACTATTTGAAACACACTGAAGGTTCCTGGGCCCCTCCTGAGTGTGTCAGGACGTTTTCTCTTTGCAAGGGAATTCATAAATCTGTGGTACTTTCCAACTGTGGGAGAGTACCACCATCTTAGCAGTAGAACCTTAAGAGACAGACCACCAAGTGGGTGGACGGCATGCTTACCTTTATGGATGTCACTGATAGACAGTTATGTTACCTCCTAAAATCCCAGTTTGAATTAACTGGTGTGACTCTTCATCCTGTGTTGGCATTAGCTTTAATCTGCCAAACCATCTCAGAATGGTTGTATGCTCTCTGAGGATCCCTCCATCACTGCTGTAGGGTCCTTGTGTTTTAGTTGTGATGGCTTGTCAGCAGCTTTTAAGCTTAAGTCTTGCATGGGGTTGATGTCTTTACAAATGTGCAGGGCAGTATGGCTGCATGCTTGGGATGCTGACAAGGCATTCTAGGAGCATCTGGCTACCGTATGAGGGATGAGGTCTCTCTTCGGAACTGCTGCTGACATTGTCATTGGCAACGATAGGCTGTAATGTGCTTCTGCCTAAGTGCAGGAGGTCCATGGTGGGGGAAGAGGAATCCCACTCTGTTTTTCATCCACTGTAGTAATCAGTACACATAGGCATTCTGAGCCTACCTCCCATGCAACCCACAAGGCTCAATGCTAGAGGTCAGCCAACTCCTCTGGTAAGCCTTCTGCATTAAAGTATGCACATCTAAATGAGTCTTTGTGTACTTTGCCACCTCTAAATTCAGGTACTCTGGTCACCCCCCAGAGGCTAAGCCCTTGTGCTTGGCATATCCTCCAGCTGACCTTCACCTTTTTTTATGGTGTTGCTGCACTTCACATTGTATCTTTCCAGGTCTGTCTGGGTTCCTCACAACTGGCTTATTGCACCAACACAGCTTCAGATGGGCAGAGGACTGAACCTACAGCTCATCAACAAAACCATCCTGACCCCCCCCAGCAGCCTCTCGTGGCTAAAACTCCTGCTGTATCTTCTTACAAGTAGGAACGGACAGCTACACTTGCACCCTTCAGCAGCAGCCAAGCTGCAAGTCAAAAATCCAAAAAACACTACCGTTTCAAAAGCTTACTCTTGGATATCCGTTTCCCACATGTGCAGGCACAGCTCCTGAAGCCTTTCTCTACTCACAGTCCACCACATAGCAAGAAACAAATGTTGCCCATCATGTTCAGTCTAAAACATTGTGTTTCCAGGTGGAAAAATCTGATTAAAACCCACCTGCAATCCTCACTCCCTGACCTGTTTTGCCCAACAAGGGCTCATTCATGGAGGTGAACTGCTCCCCACCACCACCACCTATGAGTTCATTTGTTTATTAAAGTAGGATGGGTGATAGTAATTTGGGGGTGTGGGGGGATAACTGCGTAGATGGGATGCTATGGAATAAGTAAGTGGGAAAGAGAAGAAGGTGGAGTAGGGGTGGATGAAGTTTTGCCAGTGCATGGTTTGGTGTGTCTCTATATTGAATATAATTGTAGAAAGTATATTTATCCTGCACCTGAGCTCTTCGCTTTTCTAGTCTCATTATTAGACAGAGTTTCTGAATCCATTCCTTTCTGGTTGTAGTATTGGTGGTATTCCAGTGTCTGGGGATTGCATACTGCTGATAGGAAGACCTATATGAGATATTTCTTTGTGTCAGAAAGTGATCCAGGAACAAGAGAAGGCACGGATAATAAAAGGGTGTTTGGTAGCTTGGAGAAGCCTTTCTTAACCAGGGTTCTATTTGGCTTCCTCAGGGGTACTTCGAAATTTTGGCACAATGTCATGCCTTTTCTGTGGAACAGGTACCCTTCTGATATGAAGGGGCTCCTGATGTAAAAGGGGAGGACTCTGATATGAAAGAGAGGACTCTGAGTGGACGGTGTCTCTGATTTCAAGAACAGTGTTCCTAGTATGAGAGGGGAGACTCTGTTGTGAAAGAAGACGACTCCTTCTAGGTTAAGCTGGATTCTGATGTGAAGAAGGTTCTTGATGTAAAGCAGGGATTCTGGTTTTAAGGGGGGCTTGTGATGTGAGGGGGGGGGGCTCTGATCTGAAAGGAGGGGACTCTAATGTGAAGGGGGACTTCTAGTGTGAGAGGGGGAACTTTGATGTGAAAGGAGGGGGCTCCCTGTTTGCATTTCTAGACTCAATTTTCCATTTTGACTGGAGTGTCACTTTAAGCCGTTAATTAGAATTTTATCGACAATAAATAATCCCATTAGCTTTCCACAAGACGCAGGACCCTAATCAAAGCCCTTTCTGCTGTAATTTACTGGTTTACATCCATCCACATGAAAGCAAAGGAATGGCTGATTGAAATCACTTAACACTACCTGAGACCTCACAACATGATTCCCTCTGATTAAAGCAGCCGCCACAATCACTGCTCTCGGCAGAGGTCCCGGAGTGTGGAATTGCAAGGCGCGAGTCCACAAAACATTCAGCAGGAGGCAGCAGAGGCTTGGTCATGGAATAGCGTGTGCACGTTGTGAATCATTTCTTCTGCTCCTATTTATAGAAAGAAAGCAAAACAGGCATTTTTGGAGCTTTTTACCGGCTTTCAATCACCGCAATCTGCCACCCACAGCTCAGGCGTTTCCCAGTTCTAAGTGACCAATAGACCAGAAGATTCATCAATTAGAGAAATAATCAAAAATGCCTTTCAATGGACTCTGCTGCGGGTTTGATCCATTTTTACTGCAGCAGAAGAATAGAACCAGTATAACAATATGTGTTTTCTTCAATACTGGGGCATAGCCTGAACTATCCAATCGGGCAAGCCCTTGCACTCAGGACCATCCATATAAAGAGGCAGCCGGAGGTGGCATCTCTTTGGGTCACCTGGGGGAGGGCGGCAGGCACAATGGCATGGCCACTCTGCTGCACAATGTATGCAGTGTTTTCCCTCCACCACCTTTCCAGCCAGAGTGTCCCAGGTTGCTGAGTCGGGCAATCTGGGACACTCTGGCAGGCGTCCCGCTCAGTTCCTAGCACCCAGTGACTTCACTGGTTGGCAGGAGGTGAGTGGAACACATTATCCCCCTCCCACCGGATGGCGTGCACCACCGCGCCCCAACCCCACCTCCTCCCCCTCGCTGCCTCAGGCGGCGAAAACACTAGGGACACCCCTGCTTGCACTAATTAGTTGTTGGCAGATCTAAAGGAGATTGTACAATCAGATTGTAATGTTTATGGTGAGCCTAAGAGGGTAACACTAATTTTCTCACCTTTTGAGTCTGTGAAGTAAATAGACAAATTGTGCAAGATTGGGAGCTTTGAGGACCAGAGCCAAAGAGTCCCGTATTACAAAAAGTGTGTCCGTGAGATCCATTTTGATAAATAATTTCCATAAATAAATGATCTATATGTCTGGCCAGCTGACCAGAAATCTCCCTCTCACCTGAATCCACCATATAGAACACTTGTGGCATTAAATGACACATTACAATTTTCAGGGATCCGCTCACCCTCAGCTGATTGTTCAGGGTTTCAGTCACTGGATAATATTGATTATATATCTATTTATGATGATTGTATGTAAATGGTGGAATAACGGCAGCTGGCCATTTGTTGTTTGAAGCAGCAGCTTTGTTCTGTGGTAATAAAGTGACACCTGGTGGCCACCAACGGCATAACACATCTATGAGCCACGTTGTTCGCCGAGTCTGTTTTAGTGTTTTGTTTCGCTAAGGTCTCCTCGCCATTACTCTGGCAAAGTCTTCATACGGCTTCAAAGCTGATTTTATAATGCTGCTGTTTGTATTCAGATATTGTATAGAAAGAAGAAGAAATGTGATGGGGCTTAATTTTTTTCACATGCATAAAAATATTTACAAAACATCAGAAATGTAACTCGTCTTGATCAGAAGTGACTTTTATTGAAGACTTCTATTTTATAGGTTAGAGCATGTTAGAATGAGGCCTTTCCTGTGAAGGTTACTGTATATGATGTACACCAAGGTTAGGCCCTACACTGTGTTTCTATTCCATGTATCTAGGCCTGCAGATCAGAATCTCCTTCATATCCTGACCACTAGAACCTAGTTACACTTCAGTACACTTCAGCTTCCTGGTTGGCTAGGAAACCAACTTCAGTTGTTGCTAGGCAGCCTGGCTTCCTGACCAATCAGGAAGCTGGACGGCACCTCATGACTCGCCACCCAGCTTCCTGATTGGTCAGAAAGCCAGGTAGCCTCGGCAAGTAAAGCCGGTGTTTGTTCACTAGAAAACCGGCTTTACAGGCAATCGGGACACCGGTCGACGGGTCATGATCTGCTGCCCGAATTCCTGATAATCGGTTCACACGGCACCAGTACTCAGTATCAGTGAGTACAGTAAAAAAAATATCGGTACTCAATGCCAAAAGACTGGTATCGGTGCATCCCCATCAAAAAGGGTCACTTGTGATGTTTGTTGGCTTACTATTCATCTGCCTTAATGCAACACACCACAAAAATGTAAACGGACCGAGGTGATCATGTGGCACTGCGAGCAGCAGAGTGAACAGGGAGAGGGTGTCGCGCTTCATATGAACCTCCTAACTTCTATCACCAACTATGTTATATGAATGTTATCGTGAGAATGAAAACCGGAAAGCTGCTGTCAGAAGAACGAGCCGCCCTCTTTATATGCAGCAGGGGCTGTACAGTCTGCTACTTAAACTCTATGTAAACCCCAACAATGAACCTCTCTTATTTGCTCCGTTTTGCTCTTTTATATATATCATTGAAAGTGTTTTGTTATATTTGTTCGATTGGTGCAAAAAAAGTTCCTGTTTATTCGGCCAGAAATCTCATCAGCTGAAAACTTTTGTGCTGTCTGTTATCAGTTACATTGTATCCGGTTATCACTGTAGTCTATAGAACACCCCCCCCCATGTTATGGAGATGAAGAGAGTTGATCTGTAGTCCTAACATACTTCCTGTCCTGGGGTGACAACACTGCTCCTCCATAGACTCAGTGCAGTGAGGGAGCGCAGGACATGGTGTATTCCTGGCAGGATCACCAGTTGAAAATAAAACTAAAGCAGCCACATCATTGAAGGATTGGTAAGCTGCCATATAGTACATCTTTGTCCTTGAGTTTAGATACACTCTGAGTATGGCGATAAGGATAGGATGAGTATGCATTAAACTACACAGTCTGGTGACTCTTCTCAGCAGCCACATGATCCCCTTCCTCTAAAGCTGCGGCACTGGGTTAACCACAACCGTCCAGATGGGAAAAGCAAAAATATCTATTTGAGAGAAGCCCTCAATGTGCAGCTTCTGTGCTGCCCACGGTTAGTTCCGATTGGGGCCGATGCCTAGTACTTTTGTATCGTCATCTTATACACAGAGTTGAGGTATATATTATATATTGAGCAGAGTCGTGTGGATATAAAGTAACACTAGCAGCGCAATGATTGTTGACGGGCTCAGCTTCCCAGTGCTGAGAAAGGCCACAGTTGCAGACAATGTAACTTTGCACAGTAGTTTCCACCAAACTAGATGACAGCAGCAGGAAGGTCTGATCACAGAGCGCCGATACCTTTCATCACATTGCCGCTGATAACATTTTCCCAGGAATCCATTGTTGCTGCATCAGTTCCCAGCTCTAGAGGGAGATGCATTCCATGTTTCTGCAGCAATTGCCAATTAAAGTGGGAGCAGCATACACCGAGGAGAGCGAATGTTTACGGAGTTCCTGATCTGCAGGTTATCTTGCTGGGACCGTGCTTCCCTTTTGTACATCCAGTTTTTATTTTTGGATATTGAATTCTGGCCAGCCATTGCAATGTAACAGAGGTTACTGTAATTTCTGCCAATGCCTCTAAGCTGCAACCTGCTCAAGTTTCCAGGTCGTGTTCCACACATTCCCGGCTTTCCTGGCATCAGGGACGTTTACTTAACCCCTGTAGGGCTGATTTGTAATGGTCAGAGACCCATACCAAACCATACAGGGAAAAAACAGATTGATCTGCCCAGTACAAGCTGCTGCATTCTGAATGCCATAGAATGCTGCACAATGGGGGGAATTTATCAAATCTGGAGCAGTTGTCCATGGCAACCAATCAGCTTCTCTCTTTAGTTTGTTCAGTTGTTTGAAAATGAAAGATAGAAGCGGATTGGTTGCCATGGGCAGCTGCTCCAGATTTGATCAATTCCTTTCAATGTTTCTTTATAAATTGCTATTCAGGAAGCTTAAGAGTGGAAAAATGAGCAAAAT
>NW_017306377.1:1286559-1301816 GCF_000935625.1 Nanorana parkeri
AACTGCCTAAAATGTTTTAGCAGGAGTTGGTTGACAAGACTGCACAATTTCACAGCAGAATAGGGTTGTCACACTAATACAGGAAGTGGAAAAATAACACATCAACACATCTGCTGGCAGGACCAACAGGTAAGAAAACTGTTGCAGGGAAAAACAAACTGTTAATTCTAGAGACAGACTGCAGTATATATGTCATTTTTGTATGTGGTTCATAGTTCCACCTTAATAAAACAAGAGCTGTGCTCAGCGTGTCATTCTGTGTCGGGGAGGAAGCCACAGTAAACAAGTACATGGCCACTGGACGCTACCTCTGTATAGAGGACAAGAGCTGGACATTGGTTCCTCCTCATTGATTTAAGGATTCTTCGTTCCCAAAGCCCTCCGCGGGGTGTGTCTGTCAGTGTTCTGGCCTGGCAGCTGACTAGTTAATGACAAGAACAGTCTCCCTAGTGTAACAGAGGCTCGCTTTCCTGTAAACCAACAAGTGCCAAGATTACTGCTAGGAAACAGACATCTCATTACACGTCTATTTGTTTTATTTGTGTGAGCGAGGATGCTCGGCTGAACTGAGGTCATTTCCACCGCAGTGCCTGGCTGGCCGACGTGTATCCAGTGGGAGATCACCATCACATATATTGTCTGGCTGCAGTCCTCTGGTACCCGTGGAGGGGAATGTGCTGTGTGCCGCTCGCTACACTCAGATCTGCCTTGCTCCCGTCAGAGAACGCTCTTCTGATCTACAGACATGAGACTGCAGAGTTCAGACTCCTATTATTTCGTTTCATAGGAGGCTTATTTCAATCTCTGCAGAGCGGGTGGAAAGGATAAACCCAGTAGAGCTTTTTCTCATGTTCTTCTATTTCTCTTCAGCCAGTGCTCCGCAGTCTATTAAAATTCTGTGTGCAGACATGTGGCTCCCTGGTCAGTGTGTGCGCTGCAGTGAGGGTAAGCGCGGTCCGTTCCCAACTGTTTTTAATGCATGAGAACCCGAACCCAGGTTTACCTTCAAACGCATTGATTGTGTTTAACTATTCATAAATGTTATTGAGTGTTCTGGCTTCCCTACAGCTTCATAAGTACATCGGGGGTTACACCGATCGGTTCCTGGGCGTCTGCTGATGGAGGCCGCTCTGCTTTGCCAGCTGAAGTCTTTATATGTATAATATCAGTCTCTTCTCGGGGGAGGGGGGTGTTTGGATCTTGTATATATTTTGTTGCTGCGGAATGCAGCAGAGTCAACCTGTACCGAGGGGAGTGTAATAAATAGAAGCTGTCCCCATTGACAGGCAGATCATCTACGCTACTTTCTGTTATTATGGGCCATCAAATTTCGGCTAAATCTCTTCGGCGAGGATGGAGGATGTCAGTAGGCTCAATTTGCAAACTTTGGAACAAGGAGATGATCTTTAGTATCCACCGTGTGGCTGAAATATTAAAATCTTTGACTGTTGTAAATAGTTGTCACTCCTTTTGAAAATAAGGATCCATCTCCTAATGTGTTAGGATTATGTAGGAGCCGTATTGCTATGTGTGTGCTGCTGAGAAACACCCCAGACATAATGTTTAGAATTGAGGCCAAACGGTTCAATCTTGGTTTCATTGGACCAGATAATTTTGTTCCTCACAGTCAGTCTTTCAGGTGCTTCTTTGCAAACTCCAAGCAGGTTTTCATGTGTTTTTGGAGGCTTCCGTCTAGCCACTCTGCCATAAAGGCCAGATGGGAGGAGGGCTGCAGTGATGGTTGTCCTTCTGGAATTTTGTCCCATCTCCACACAGTATCTCTGGAGCTCAGTCAGAGTGACCATTGGGTTCTTGGGTCACCTTCTCCCCCGATTGCTCAGTTTGGCCGGGTGACCAGCTCTTGGAAGAGTCCTGGTTGTGCCAAACTTCTTCCATTTGACAATTATGGAGGTCACTGTCCTCTTGAGAACATTCAGTGCAGCAGACATTTTTTGTAGCCTTCCCCAGACCAGTGCCTTGTAATAATCCCGTCTCTGAGCTCTGCAGGCAGTTCCTGTCACCTTATTTGCTCTGATGCAGTATGCATTGTTAGCTGTGAGGCCTTCTATAGAGAGGCGTGTGCCTTTCCCATTATGTCCAATCAATTTAGTTTACCGCAGGTGGACTCCAATTTTTGCAGATCGCACTGGACTGGAACGCAGGTACGAATGTGCCACGCGTTTGGGTGCCGGCGATCGCACTGCGGCACTATGGTGTAAACCGGCCTAAAGGCTCTGAATACTAAAGTACATGTAATGATTTCGTTTATTCTTTTTAATAAATTTAGACATTTCTAAGATTCTGTGTTCACTTTGTCATTATGGGGTACTGAGTGTAGATTCATGAGGGAAAAAAATAATTTTAACAACTGCAGTATCAGGCTGCAACATAACAACATTGAAACAAGTGAACAGAGTGTGGATACGTTCTGTATACACTGAATATCACAATCCACATATACAGTATAATGGAATCCACACTGGCCTGTGGTTCTTTGGACCTCTCATAAATATGATCACAGTAGTAGCCCCACCATGTTCTCTCCTATAAATCCACCCAATAACCTTCATCCTCTGCTCCATCAACTTACAGAGCAAGCATTCGCATGGCAAACCTGCAGCTCTTGAAGTCACAATTCACCTCCCATCCACATAAGATTGATGGGTAACCAAAGTTATGTGTTAAAGTCAATGGTAGATCATTAGGCCGGGATTTTGGCAGGAGAAATCTAAATTGAGCAGTCATTGCAGATCTTAGCTACCCTCCCCCTTTTTTCCTCTGTTTACATTGTATGAAGGGGCTCTGCGGTCTTTGTTTCTCAAGTGGGTTAGTTGTGCTTGTGTCATATGCGTTACCATGTGAGAGTGAGCAGTGATGATGACAAGGTCATCGATAAATGACATTAGAGGTTACAATCAAGATCTATGCAGTGCATAAATATTTCTGCCTTCCAGGCGAGGAGAACTGACGAGTTGGGATCACTTTAGGTACCCATCAATGAGATTTCTTTTTCCAATATGGCAATAACTATTTTGCTTCACTGGATTTGTGTCAGACAATGAACAAGCATTTGAACATTTTGGTCTGATGAGTGTAGAGAAGAGCCGGACTCTCCACACACCGTACAAATCATAGGATGTTCTGAGCAGTAGTGTGAGGTTTGTGAAGTGTCATTCCTGGTCATGTTGTTTCCTAATGACCACAGATAGCCTATTGTCTCTGGTTAGATTAGGTGTATGGAAACCCTAACATCATTTTTGCCATTTCAAAAATAACCTAGCAGAGCCTAAGGGTTTATAACGAGGGTGTACCTTTGTAGTGATAGTTACCTGTGGAGTGCCCATGGAGCTTCCTGAAATACGGTGACAACACCAACCCACCAGCTCCCAACACTGCAGGAGCATTGTTACACTTCTGTGCACCCTGCAGACAGCCAAGGCAATGCACAGTGGTCCTGATAGTTTCAGTGTCCTCAGCCAATGGCGTAGAGTCCTCACCCGCTGTAACGCCCAGTAGTGGGTAATTGACGGCAGATCCAGTACGGAGCATCTCAATCAGCAGCTGAAATGGGTCTTGGAAGTCCTCCAGCCTGCAGAAACGTCCCATGCAGTAATGATGGGCGGTAGCTTCTCCAGAGCATGCAGAGATGGGAGTAGTTATATAGTAGTCACGTGACCACTTAAAAATAGTATTTTATTGAATGTTTTCATAGCAAAATGTACACATTTATTAATGGTGCATGGCTCTGCTACACCCTGCCGGATTGTGAAATGCAGAATTCACGTCTGATTTAAGCAGGCCATACACACAACACTGATGCAGTGTCAGGTACGTTTGCTACAGAGAACCTCAGGGGACCAGCGTCACATTTGAACGAGGGATGCTGGGTTGGAAAACTGTGCATAGCTTCTGTTTTTATTTTCTGAGTCAGTAGAAATAAGCCATTAGCCTGTGTCACTTGTACTGGGAGCTTAGCCAACATGCAGCTAACAGTATATAGACCTTTCAGTGAGACAAGATACTTTACATCAGGGGTGCCCACAATTTTTTATCTGGAGATCTACTTTTCAAATGACGAACTCAATGAGATCTACCAACGAAAAACGCATGCATTTCAAAATCAAGCACATTCAAATTGTTACTGGGACTACTGTCTCTCTCTGCGGGCCGGTTCACACCACAAAGTCTGCGTTCCAGAGAGCGTTCGGCCTCTGGAACGCAAGCCGGCCGGCTCCCTGCGTTCAGGGCGGCAGGGGGTGTGGCGGTGCACTTAAAGTGCCTGTGTTCCGGTACAATACAATCTACAAAAATGCTGCAAACACTATTTTTGCAGATTGCACTGGATCGGAACACAGGCACTAATGTGCTTGCGTTCTCGGGTGCGGGCGATCGCACTGCAGGCGGAGGGTGTGGCTGCAGTGCCATTGGCTTCAATGCACCACCACGCCCCCTCCCGCAGGGAGGCGGCCGGCTTGTGTTCCAGAGGCTGGACGCAGACTTTGTGGTGTGAACCGGCCCTCTCTCTTAGCTGCATCTTCTCTCTCCTCGTGCTGTCTCCTCTCTCTCTCTCTGCTGTCTCTCCTCTTCCTCTGTCCCGCCCCTTCCGTTCTGCAGCATCTGACGCATTCAGCTGCTCTAGCACCACGGGAGGGAGCTCAGGTCAGTGATCCGATGGCGATCTACCAGTGTACGCTTTGACCTAATGGGCACCCCTGCTTTAGAGGGTCAGACTGTTATAACAATGACAACTTTGCATGATCTAGTGCCTCAGTACTTGTATGTATGTAAACTATTGATAATGGAGACCAGGGTGGCATCAGACAAGATTTCCAGACCAGTAAATTCCACTTTTGCGAGTGAAGACCAAATCCTTACATCTCTAGATGTTGTATGTAGATCTTTAGTGCCAGGCACATGAGGCAAGGGGAAATCAAATCACAAACTCATAAACCACAGCTGAGATCATGGTGTCATCTTTATACAGAGTTGCGTCTGTCCCTTTAACACAATTTGTGACTTCCATGCTGTGGTCTGGTGTGTGAGATCTTCAGCTGTGACCTGCTTGAATAATCATATATATTTGTATCATTTTAATCCTAATGTTTTCCAGAACTGCCTTCTCATTGAGTTTATTAGGTAAATTGGTAGGAAATGGTTGTTGGCTACAATCTAGTTGAGCAGTTGCACAATTTCCTCTTAAACATCTGTGCTATATATGGTACACGGCAGCCATGTTTTCTAAGTCAGCTCAGTCACACAGATATAGGGAGTTATTTTCCATACATAATACATTACATCTGATGATATTTATTCTCAATGTCCATAAGCCTGCAATGTGCAGGAGCCAATCATAAGTGAGAATTGGGTCATCTGCACACAAATCTGAATTAATTTACAACACATTATACATTTTCTGTAATGTATTAATCTCTTACGTTTACTAATTAGCTGTAAGTTAATTTCATTTCTTCTTCTATCCTTTAAAACAGCTGCATTCACAAGTTGTGATCTGCTCACCATTCTCCTACATCATTTTCTGTTGAGAAACCGAAATAAAAATACAGAGGAAAATGAAATGGCCAGAAATAGTGTTATGTTTAATCTCTGTGTGTATTGTGTATCCTGTATTGTTAGAGCAGTGACAATGTGGTGCTCTATTCCCCAGGAAGGGGAAGGCTGGGAGTGTTTATAGATGCAGAAAGTCAACATAATATTCAGGGCAATGGGAATTCTGTAGTTCAATCCAGGGATTTATCCCATCACCAGTATGGGGGCAGGAAGGAATTTTATTTTACCTTCTCAGAGAAAAGTGTCTTATGCTTGTGGAGGTTGTTTATTTTCACGTTCCTCTGGATCAAACACACAAAACTCAGAGGGTGAACTTGATGGTGATTATAAACTATGTAAATAACAATCTATGGTGGCACTTTTAGGGAAGGGCCTTGAATAGGCCACACAACAGGAAGTTAGAGGAAACCCCCCAATTGCCTGGAATCCCCTCTTAAGTTGTCCTCAGAACAGGTGTCCCCATTGGGCGATTTCCCTTCCCCTGTTCTTCTGGGAACAACTCTTAACATTTTGGATTTCCCCTCACTCTCTTTGTCAATGACAGCGGTCACCAGTACCAGTAGAGGGGTAAATCTCTCCATTGGGGACTCAGACAGCAATAAAAACCTCACCAAGCATCCAAAACTAAAAAAAAGCCTATAGATTCAGTGGACACTGCCATATAGGAGGCATAGTGCGATCCTTCACATATATGTGCACAGAGGGTTATGATTAAGGTCCCTTGGTGTACTGAAACAAGTTGGCCATCTTTGCAGCTAGTTTTATGCCTTTTCAATAGAGACGCCATTAGGAGGATTTCTACGAGTGTCGGCTCTTCTACTTCACATTGTACAGAGAGTTTGGTTGGTAAGACTGTTGCAGTCCCATGTGTGGCGCTCTGTATTTCATCACCAATTGTATTCTGCTTTGCATGCACTATAATAACTAGATTTGATGGAACAATCTCCATATAAATTATTAATCACAGTAGTAGCGCTAATATGACGATTCAAACAATTAAATCTTCTCTAGAAATCTTCACACCCTCCACATAGACACACTCGAGCATTGCGCTCTTCCTTGCGGCTGACTAGCACCGTATTGCGTCATCACATCGACCTGCCGGGGTTGAGGGTTGTGCACAACCCCTCAGGTTTTCTAGACAGACTTACTCTCCCATGATAGATTCTTTGTAATATTCTTGCTTATTAAAACCTTTCATTGTGTAATCTTTGCCTGCGACTCTTTCCTTTGAATGGGGATGGAGCCAGGTCTGGTGGGAATACAGGCAGTCTGTGCTGGAGATAGAGAGATCTACATCTCTGGTGACCGGTCTGCCAAACATTATGGATCAGAAAAGCAGTCTTAGTAAAGAAGACTTCACAGTGTGAGGAGAGGGTACAACGTACCTAACATACTATAGTGAAATTACATCTTGTTATCATGAATGTCTTATTGCTCACCTAGGCACATAGACTTTATCGGTCCTATTCAGAACAAAGAGAAATGAGTAACATTTAGAAATTAATATCAATCAGTTTATCGTTTTCTGATCCAAGTACTGCTGTAACCTGAGTTTATGAGACTGCAAACCATAGTTTCTTGCACCACTGATTTGAATGAACCTGTGTAATGCATTGTATTTCAGGGAAGCATGACGGGCCTATATATAGATAGATATATATATATATACCCGTCATGCTTCCCTGAAATACAATGCATTACACATGTTGCATATCGCCGCAAACGGAGTGAGAGCAATCATTTTAGAGCCATTAAGGCTGGGTTCACACCTGGGCGTTTTACAGCGCTGATCGACGCGCTGTAAAACGCCCTGCAAGTGAAATCCCATTATTTCTTATGGGCATGGTTCTCACTTGGGCGTATTTCAGCGTGTCGGAACGTGCTGAAAAACGCCCTATGCCCAAAGAAGTACAGGAGCTTCTTTGGGGCGTATTTCCGCGCGTATCCATAAGGATACAGCCGGATAGCCCTCGTAAATGCACGTTTGACGTGCGTTTTGTGGGCTGCAAATCGCGGTTAAATTGTTTTCTGGCCAGCATCTTCAGTTTTATCACTCGATCTCCATCACTTGCTAGTGGTGGAACTGACCTTCACTGTAGGTAAGACATTGCAGGGTTAATCGTTTCTGTGCAGAGCTGTCTGGCTGGAGAACTGGAGAAAATACTTGATCAGTGTCTGTATAAGTGGCAGAGAGAA
This sequence comes from Nanorana parkeri, assembly GCF_000935625.1. Classification (NCBI taxonomy): domain Eukaryota; kingdom Metazoa; phylum Chordata; class Amphibia; order Anura; family Dicroglossidae; genus Nanorana; species Nanorana parkeri. The sequence continues at coordinate 1,294,327 of NW_017306377.1, forward strand.
CAGGGAGCATGGTGAAGTAGTTTGCGTGGGCTTAAATATGTTCCACAGGAAATTATGGAGAAGACAATTTCCTAACTGTAAGCTGATAGAATATGTGCTCAGACCATGGAAGGAATAGGATGGGGGTACACAGTTGGGAACTTCTAATGGCATACATTTCATCCAGTGAAGAGAATCCTCGGAAGCAGTGGTAGCATTAATAGGTACATTGTATGCATTTCCAACAAACCATCTGTTCCACAATGTGTAGCTGATGCATGACATAGGACAAGATGGCAGTATGTAATAGTTTGTAGTCCTGGAAGGTATGCCATCATCACTAAGTGTACACAGCAACCATGATTCCCCCATATAACATTGTAAGTTGTATTCTAATTAGTATGACAGATGAGACTCCCCAGCACAACAATGTCTAGAGCTGAGCAACTTCTGTATGTCACGTTACTTTCTTCCTGGATTCTTCTCTCCAATTCCCTGGGCACTGTACTGCACAGAAGCCTATTCACCTTCTTATCTGCACTTGTTAATTCATGCCTTGCAGAGTGCCTGTGAGGAAAACAAGGTCCTAGGAGCACATAGGCCTTTGTTAATCAAGTCTGTATTGACTTTGTGTACCTGTTCACTCAACTCGTCTAACTAGACCAGAACACAGTGAGGAACATACTCACTCAACGTTCATAAAGAGGCAACGCAATCCTGGTACAAACCTGGACAGTTCACACTGAGCAAAGGCTAAAGGAATGCAAAATCACTGCTTACCATTACTGAGATACACATATTAGAATAGGTAGTAGATCCAGATATAAAGGCAGCTGATATCACATACAGATGGTAACTTTCCTGTGCAAGGATCATTGGCCTGGCCCAAACATGAAACAACTCGCCAGTTACAAGATGGCTATGCAGAACACAGTACAAACTCCCCTCGTTCCACTCCTCACTGCCTCAATGTTCGGATGAGCGAGCTCCTGCTAATGATAGGCTGCAGCTTGTTACTTACCAAGAATGGCTCGCTCATCCTGTGAGGGAGCAAAGCATGAAACCAGACAAATAATAACTGCTTTGCATCATGATCCTGTTACTGGTGAGATGTCACCAGATCACTACTTTGACATGGCTCTTAGACCCCATTCACACTGAGCGACATGGAGAACCCCGTGTTTTTCTGCGCCATTTCGCGCTGAGTGGCATTGAGCTACATCGCGCAAGATTGGGCGACATTGCCAGTGACATTTGTCGCGCTACGTAGTGCGACTTTTGGGAGGGACTTCGACGCAGCGGTCTTGATGTGACATCATTCTTTCCTTCCATATTGCTGTGTAAAAGTAACCCTTCTGTAGTGCGATATCGCACGACTATCGCCAGAAATGCGTGACTTTGCGCGACACCATTGAGTCTATGGGGCCAAATCGTGCGACATCCGCCGAAAGATAGATCATGTTCGAGCAACAACCGACATTGAGCTGTGAACAGCTCCATTGAAATACATTGGACAAGCTTACATTGAGCAACATTGCGTTAAAGGAACAATAGGTGGGCTGGGTCAAATATATATATATTATACATTGTGTCTTAGCAGTTGGAACAAATAAGATTTTGCACCCATGTTATATTCCACATTTTAGGCCTGAAAATGACTTAAAACCCCCAAACATTACAAGCCACCCATGTGATAGCAGATGGTGGTGACAGGTACTCTTTAAGGTGATGCGGGGGGTCCAAAAGACCCCCAGTGTCACCTTTACACTCCACATAAGCTATTGAAATGCAGATCACACTTCAATAGCTTATAGCTGGGCTTCAGACACCCAGCACTGACAGCCCAGGGACCGGAAGTGATGCAACGTTAGTTATTGTAAAGCCGACAGACGGCTTTACAAGTTTAAACAGAGTTCCGGCACCAAAAGCCGCAGAGTCTGTTTATACAGCCCCGATGCTGGCGATGTACACTGTACGTCGTCAGTCACAAAGGGGTTAAACATGAGTTTAAAAAACTTTATAAACAGCGTATGCAAATGCTAAAAACACTGGTGAATAGATCTTCAGTTTGCTGAATTGTGTCGTGAAATTTTATAAAGGGGACTCTTCATTTGTAAAATCTTTCGTCTTACTTTTTCATACTAAGTGTCTGTGTTGCTCATAGCAACCAAATTGCAGCAGTTTTTCATGTGCAGACTTGGGAGTGGGCTGCATGATGCCAGTCATTGGTATGGGTATAATGATGGTTTCCAACATGCACCTCTCTGGTAACATGGCTGTGACCTATAGATCTGTGTATTCTATGTAGGGGATTATGCATGTTGGTGTATATATTCATATCCCCATGTTTTGAATATATGTATGTGTTCATACTAATGTCTTACTGCGTGTGATCATGTGTGCATATGACTGTTGTATGATTAGGAAAAGTGTGCCAAACCTTTTTTAGTTAGTAATCGTGAATCAGGGATATGGTTCAGCAGCATTGTATTGGTAGGTCATCAGTTTGCTCTCCTCTCCGGTAACACGAGTTGATGGGTTGGAAGTTTACATGATGTACTAGAAATCTAGATGGCGGTTTACATAAATGACATTATAAATATCCGGGTATTTCTCTGCCATGGATGACATTTCCTCTCTTCTAGCTGGAGAAGAAGCAGGTGGTTCCACCCTTCAAGCCCCAGATCGCAGATGATTACGGTTTGGACAACTTTGACACACAGTTTACCAGTGAGCCCGTGCAACTTACACCAGACGATGAGTACGTAACATGAAACATAAAGTGTTTATATACAGAGTTGTTTATAGAAAAGATTCCAGATGAAAAAAACAAATGTACAATAAAAGAAGAGTGCAGTAATTTTGAATAGATTTTATGTGTTCATTTTTATACTTGTCCTTCATTAAATCCTCCCCCCTCAGCGCAGAATGCAATACCTCCCTGTTCCATTGATTTTCACGGTGCATAGCCCTCTCTCCCAAAAAAATGCCCCCTGTGGCTTCTCTTCATATCAGACAGAATTGCTGCTTTACAAACAAAACAAAAAAAACAACCTGTGCTTCCCTCTGCCAGATTCAGAACTCTGAGGCCAGAAGAGCATAATAATAATGGATGTTCCTGGGGGAAAAGATATAAATAAAACACTTTATTAAGCTCAGTGGGGTGACTGATCAGTCACATGACCATCTCCCCTCCAAACAAGGAGCTCTTTCTGCTCTGTTAAGCATAGAGAACTTGGTGGGTCTTTTCCAACTTGATGTATAAAAGTAATGGGGATATACAATATCCTTTTTGTAAACGTTTTACACTTAAAAAGAAGTTTTAAGATTAAATGGACAAAAAAAGTATTTAAAGCCCCCTTTTTAACATTAAAGTTCCAATTTAAACTGAAATGTTGGGACAACTGTGACTAGAACCAGCTCATTGTGTCAACTGTCTTCATAAATTGTACATTTCATATCATTGTGTGTTAATTGCCCTTGATATAAACAATGTAGTAGCTGACTAAGACATTGTACTGTAGCTGCAGGATGCACATTACAAAGCTGATTTCCACCTGTCCCTTTTCTCTTCACAGAGATGTCATTAAACGAATAGACCAATCAGAGTTCGAAGGATTTGAATACATTAACCCGTTGTTGCTGTCAACGGAAGAGACAGTATGAAGGACCGCAATGTCTATGAAGAATAAAAACAAAACATGTGATTGATCCCAAACTTGTATCCTTAACTACAGTATATGCATGCGAGGCTGGAAAACTGACACCAGGTTCTTAATACTGAGCAGTACCACAGGATTAGCTGCTGAGGGGGGAGACCTCTCCCCCTGGGTAGTAGCTGCTCTTTTAGAGCAAGAAACGGTTCTCCGGCTGAGTTACACAAGGGATTCACTTTTTGTGCCTGCCTCTTTGAAGGGTCTACAATGTACGATAACTCCATCCGAGGGCGCCTGTGTGGAAGAACTCTTTATTTCAGGCAATCACATAAGCAAGCCGCTTCCATTAGTGCATTAGACGCCGTGTGCTGCAATCCTGCAAACCAAGATGAGAGGAGACCGAGGAAAGGTCCCGGTGCAAACTGCTTACGTCCTCCTCCCAGAATCACCTACATGGCACTTGTAAATCGGGGTATTAAGGCAAGCTGTGTTCCTGCTGGTTACATACATGTTTTTCATTGACTGGAAACCTAAGATATTAATTGCACTGGAATTATTATTATTATAAGGGTAGATAAATATTTGGATTGGTAAACAAAAGCTAACACAGCAATATTGCACTTAAAGCTAAATTCTAGAATGTTTGGGAACGGTAAAGGCAATACAAACCAAAACAATTTGTTGGGAGGAAGAAAAACAAAATTGCACATTTGAATGGCTTTCCTAAATTCCATAATGTCATGTGCCTAACTTTAAGCTTGTAATGTATGACATAATGCTAATTGGGTAAGCTTTAACGCAGTATTCCAAGCAGACCAAGCCGCCCAGCCATAGATCCTGACCACACATCCCTTAGCCTTAACAGGTGGAATTGTATCCTTCCTTCACTTCTAATGCATAGCCCGCGTCCTTGTCAAGCACATTGTTTTCTAGTCGTTGGCTGATTTGTTTTGTAGCTGCTGATGATGGGAGGAAGATGTGACCTCCAATCCGTTACATATCTTGTATGTCACGTTACACAGGACATTCCAATCATGAGAGACTTGAGGTTGATTTCATCGTTATTGGGCTTTCCGTTAAAGCAGTGCCAAGGGACAACTTGAACTTTGGTAGACCCTTTTACAAACTGCTGTTCAGGTAAATGGAGCTCTATCATGCGCAATACACATGCTGTGTGACAGAACCATTTGTTAGAACAGTACAGGGACTTGGGCAGAGAATGTTTGCAGATGGTCCACGAACATACTCGGCTGAAGTGATGGCAGTGAGTCAAATTCAAGTCAAGTTTATTTTTTTTTAAAAGGAAAGTCGCTTTTGTGACCTTCTCCACTGAACTTAAACCGGCTTCAATTCACCTTTGATGAGGAGAAGTTCTGATTTCAGTTTATGAATATGCATTGGCCAGTGAGGGCTGTAAGAGATCCAGACTTGCCCAATAGCAGCTATGAAGCAGAGCTGTTGCCTGAAGAGGTCCTGATCACAGATGTTCAGACTTCTGGGAGCATCCATGGTACTGGTACTTTACTGGCAACTATGCCATCTCTGAGCAGGGTTTAGACCTTACACAGTCCTCAGCAGAACATCCACACAAAGAATAGATTGAAGTAATTGTATACTGTACAAGAACGTCTCAACTGAAGGTTGTATTTATGCGATGATCACTTGTTTCTTCAAAGCTTTGTGCCATCATAACTTCATGTAGACCGCAAACAAAAACATTCCTAGCCAAAGCAAATCTTAAGTCATCAATGATACAGGCAAGATGTTGACGTTATATTCCCACCCCAAAAAAACTGTACTGTGAAGTATAAAAATGAAGGCATTTAAAGGAGGCCTTGCCCACAGCAAAGGTGACATTAGGGATGGGTAAGGAAATGAAAACAAAGCATGTGATTGGTTACTATGAAATCAAGCTTCCACTTGCTTCATATTTTGTCAAATCAATGCGGATTTCTTTGTATGCAACAGATTATTAACCTGCTTTTCAGAAATTGACAAAGCCTTCAGAGTTATCAATAGACATCTAAAGTGAAATGATTTAGGCTTTGAATGGTCTTGTCCATGTGTCACCCATTTCTGTACATATGAGATGGCTTTCGCTGGCCACACAGACTTTGCTTTATGCGTGTCACCATGTGTCAGGTCTACACCAGCTATGTAGTATGGAGCCCTACCTACACATTCCAATAGAACTACACATAGCCAAGTCGACTGTCAACCTCCAGCCATGTTGGTGAACTTTGCTGAACCGACAAAAAGAACCATTTCCTACTAGCAACTTTATTGCAGAGTTTTCTAACATGGTTGTAGCTGGATACCTGACCACACTGCTCATCTCTGCTGCTACACATTGTTGGTGTGCCATGATCATTACCAGTTGCATTGGATAACATGAGTAGCTACTGAAACGTGATGTTTTTTGTAAAAAGTCAATCACTTCCTTGAAATTTCTGTGACAAAGGCAAACAAACAGTAAGGCGAGGATGCTGTAGCTGCTACAAAATCAGCAGTGTGACATTGTCCTTACTGTGTATATGTGCGCCCAGCAGTAGGATGTAACAGAATTGTATGCAGAGCTATACATGTGGTATTATCACCTAGCACTAAATCACTTAAGACTCCTCCATAATGAAGAGACGGATTGGCTGCTACAGGTTACTGCACATTGCTTTTTGCCTTATTACATTTAGTGAATAGGTCAGCCTACCTTGAATAGATTACTAGCAAATGTTCCCCATTTCAGTTCTTGCTACCAATGTGTTCATGGCTGCATGAGATAAAGGGACCTTGAGCTGTAAACTGCTGCTAGACTTTCCCAAACTCTTTCCAAAAAGATATCTTTCTTGTATAGATTACCCAGTAAAGGGAACAGGAATGATTATACGAACACTGACAAGCCTGTAAAACATGCATGCGCCAGGATCATCATCCTTTTCCTGCCTTTACTACCTCGTGATCCACTGATCTGGAAGCATGCTCAGGCAACATGCTCACAAATGGATCTCCTGGTGATGATGACAGCCCCAGAACGGCTCTCATCTAACTTTTCTGGCATACGTTAATGTTCGCATTCTGTCTATAGCAATCACATCTACTGTTAAAGCAACCCTGTTCCATGATTCAGAAGTTGAAAAGAAGAGATGTGATACCCGTCTTGCTATCTTCACTCCAAAGGTTACAATGCCGGATGAATCCTCTTCATCCGACACACTTCTGGGAGTTTAAGATTCCTAATGCCCCGCTGAGCACTGTGGTTCCTTTTGTGGGCCCCATACAGGTTCTGCAGTGACATTGTAGAAGGAACCAAAGGGCTCGGCCGGGGTCCAGGAAGTGTGTCAGAGAACGATAATTCTCTGGGCACTATAGCACTTGGAGAGAATAAAGATTGGCAGTGTGGGGTGCAGAATGTCTCCTTTATAGGGGGGAAACCTTCTTTTATACATGATCATTTTGCAGTAGGGCCACTTTCATACACAGTCCTAAATCATGCTGATAAAAATGGCCTATTTGAGAAACATCCCATCCCCCCCCCCACCCTATAAAATCCAATCTAGATGTTCCTTGAATTTGTAAATGTATTTCCTATCTTTTGAGTGTGATTCCTGAGTGATCACTGCAGTTCTGTACGTTGGATTGAATTATGCTGCAACACTGAGTGTAAAAGGTTTAGTCCTGTGTAACTTCATGTGCTTGTTTTGTGCAGGATGGAGATAGCAGATGTATATTTGCGACGTTTAACAAGAAAACAAAAAAAAACTTGATTTTATACATTTTAATTTAAGGCATTACAAAATATTCCTGTGTTGTCAAACAGTTTTTGTTGCTCATATGCAAGTGTATGAAAAAGAAATGTTT
>NW_017306377.1:1301833-1322922 GCF_000935625.1 Nanorana parkeri
CATTATAGCTAATTTAATGATTGTAAATCAGTAAATATGTTCTTGTAGTTTTGTAAATTGAAATGAGCTAAGACCTTGCTAACTAAGTTAATTGTGCAGAGGATGGTATACTAATCCATTAAACAAACAAGATCATTTATATTCTTGCACATTAAAATACTTTATTGAAAAATAAGCTTTGTGTTCAATTTGTGTTTTTTTTTTTCTTAGGTAAAGATTAGCTATGTTAGATACCGAGGCTCCAGAAAATAATTCCTCACCCAATATACAGGGGGATCCCTAAGCCAGTCACACTACAGGGTTACCTAAACACTATATTGTAACAATCCGCCACCATCGGGCTCCCTGAAAAACACACAGTGTTATTCACAAAAGGGTGAGGAGTTTGGAGAACTGAACAATCTAGGACAACATAACTGATTTGGAAACATTCTCCCATTCAACTCACTTTCCAGTTCAGCTATGTTGTCCTAGATTGTTCACTTCTCCTGCCTTCTCCAAACTCTTCACCCTTTAGTGAATAACCCTGACAATTTCCGGTAGAGGAAAATGGTAACATCACTTCAGCCTCCAATAAGGTGGGGTAACCTATCAGCAGACCTACAGGTCATAACCAACGAGCCCAACCTACCTGTACGCCTTGCAAATGCATAGAAGATGAAACTTTCTTCCTGATCTTTCCCTATCCATATGACAGGGATGCAGATCCTGAATATGACCCGCTTCGTGGTATTTAACAGAGCCTGCTGTGCAAATAACAGAAAATCATAGACAATCGGGTTTTACTACTACTACCACCATCATCATCATCATCATGAGGTCTTGACACTGGCAAATCAGTAAAGGCAGCCAGCCCTGTATAGGCCCACCTCCAACGGTGATACACTTCTGTTATTTGAGCAAGCAATACATAAGGCCAAAAACTAGAGGACCGGGACCTGGGCCCCTCAATGAGATTTTTGCAATCGTAAAATCTTTCTTGATCAATGACTGAGGGACACAGGAATAGTAGAAAATCATAGACAATCATGATATTCAAAAGCAGTCCAACTGAGAGATCCAACAATGTAGGGGGAGAGAGGTGACTAAATCAATGCTTCTTAAAAGGTGCCCATATACCTTGCAATCATCAGATGAAAATTTTCGTCCGATGATAAAACCGTCGTATGATTTTCCTGCCCCGACCATCGCACAGTTCAATTAGCAGTCTTTGAAGAAATCACCTGGACTAATTTCGTTAATCGACCGCACGGACATTTGTTTGCGCATAAGCAGCGTTAATCGTACGATTTTTGACATACAGAAACGCCACCAACCTTGCGAAAGTCGTACAATTCGACAGACTTTTTCTAACCTGCTGGAAAGTCAAATGTTGTACGATTGTACAGTATTTGTGGTTGTATACTGCCCATCAACCTTACGCATATCGGACGAAAACGAGATCGCAAACGAAAAGCGGCCGATATTCGAAAGGTGTATGGGCACCGTAAGAGGAGAATCTGTACTAAAAGGTTATGGTCCTAAACAGTAAAATTAAGGACCAATTAACAGGCCACCAAACATTAGCTGAAACAATAGAACACCTGAGGAAGGTAAACTAGACTAGGCAAGTAAGTCTTTGGTTAAAGGAGGGACACGGCTGAAGCCTTGCGTATCAAACCCATAACATCAAGGAAGGAGACCAGACGTGTTCCAGTAAAGAGTTCATGGGGATACCAAGGCTCAGAACGAAATCTCCAAACGGAAGAAAACTGTGAAAGTGGATTTCCAAGTATTACCATGTAGCCCTAAAGGAGAGAAGGCAGCGAGGGAGTCCATCCAAACAGCAATCTAGAATGGTTAGAGCAATGGTGGTCAACTTAGTGACTATTGGAGGCCTTATTCGGAGCCTGCTATTACATCTGAGCAGGCGATAAGAGTCCCGTCCCCTGTGCACACAGACCCAGGCACACTGCAAGAAGGGCTCACAGCCCTTTCATTATTTCATTATTCACAGTAAAACATGTGTTGCTGCAATGCATGGTAACCTGTGCACCGCTGTGCATAGGTTGTGGTACCATTCTTTATTAACATTCCAACTCACAGTAGCAGGCCACGTGCCGGCACGGTGCATGGTGTGCCTTGCTGCATTTTAAAAAAGTCATTTGATTTTTAATGTAAATCATTCAAATTCTGAATGCATGTGCAGTAACTGCAAACGTCACTTAGAACTTCCAGTGTGGTGTGACCCGCTAGGATAAATTTGTTTTTTTTTTTGTTTTAAATCTTTTAATATCTTTTTTTTTTTTCTTCATTGGGGGGTCTGGATTTGGTCAGCAGAGACCTGATTCAGCCTCCCACGCAGCTCTGCAGCAAAATATTTCTAATAGCAATAAATCATTAGAGCAGTGATCCAATGCTGTAAGGAGAAGCTGGACAGAGCCATTTCAGCACTACCTGAGCCTCCATTCCATCAGGAAATGCCCGGACAACATTTCAGTTCCAATGTAAACACAGTGCGGAAGCACTATTCCACCTTGTATTTACATAGGGATGATGGAAGGGAATCACTAAATTCCCGAGATTAAATCAGAAGAATTACAGACAATTTAGGAGACTTAGATACCACAGGAGCATAAACAACTCTAGCCTAGTGATTCCTAGGAAAGAGGAAAAGGTATGATAGATAGTCTCAACCAGAGTACTAGGTAATCACAGAAAGACAAAAGTCTCTGAGTTCTGGGGGACTCTGAATTAGAAAACTCTTTAGAGGTGGGAACCACTAGAGTAAGAAAAAAACAACCAGAACGGTCAAGAATGGGAGCCACAGGGAGAAGCCCGGGCAAGCAAACTGACAGGAAGAAACGTTTGTCAAGAGACTAAAAAAATTTGGAAGTGCTAATTATTTAAGCACAAATAAAATTCTGCAACTAGAATGAGAGGCACGTTTAGAACGTCTTTGAGGAACAGGAGCAATAGAAGAGAAATCCAGAGATAGACCGGTCTCATTGAAGGACTTCCTGCATGCAGGAGACTTGGGCATGTCACCGTCAAGAAGAAATCAACCACAAATGTCGCCAGCCTTCAAGAAGCAAGTGCAGAAGATGTTCTTTAGCTACATGCTTAAAATGTTAAAGATGTTCAAAGTGTTCTCCACTTAAGGGCAGACATCATTGTCATGCGAGACACTAACCTGGAGCATGCAGACATGCATTACATCCACACACAGGTCTTTGTCAGTATTAAAAGCTCTTTCACTTTATTGCATAACAGTACAAAACAGTCACGCTCTGGTTTCACATAGCAACCTTTTCGGACCATGTCCAGCCCTCTGTCACGCTAGCAGCAAACTCACTTAGATGCAAAAGACCAGTTCAGGGCACGATACAGTTGCTTTACAAGCTGTAAAACTCAAGTGTTTTGGCCAGAATAAGAGGAGCCAGTCTTAAAGGATGTGATCAAATTAGACATGGTTTCACAAATGAGTCACCGGAAGAATAGGGTGGAGAGTGATACCAGTTAGCCCAAACTGGGATGAAATGGGGGAATTCTAAATGAACCATCAATTTAATCCCTGAAGGAAAACTATCATTCACAGTAGCAATATGATGTCTATTCAAGCCAAATACTGGTAGGGCACCATGAGGGGAGTCTATCAAAACTAGAGCAGATGAAATCTGGAACAGCTGTGCATGGCAACCAGCTTCACTCTTCAGTTTGTTCATTTAAGCTTTGAAAATGAAAGAGAAGCCAATTGGTTGTTGGTTGTACAACTGCTCCCGTTTTGATAAATTCCCGTCCTTGTGTCCAAAATATCTATCTCCAATAGAGAAAAAAAAAACTTGATCAGGCAAAGGTCTGGAATGAATACAATGTTTCCAGTCTTCCTACATTTGCTAGATAAGAGGGTACAAGGAAGGTCTTGGCATCCTAAGAAGTGTTAGAAAACTGTGACTATATGGATCATCATGTTGATTCCTAATGCACAAAGCAGAACATACCGCATCAATCAAACTGGCAGGAATATTGTGCACGTGAGTTGCATCAATAACTTGGTTAACTACCGTCTGAGCAAGGAAGACGTTTCTAAATCAGAGTCAGAAACAAGCATAGGAGCCTCAGATATCATAGAAGGGCCAACAGAATCAGAACTGGCTTCTGCTGAAGTAGCAGCTGGGGTGTTGGCAGAAGAACTGCATGCAGATATTGTCATTACATGTGCGCAGACTGACCAAAAAATCAGTAGTAGAATATGAGACCCAAGGCAAGGTGTCATGCTCAGGTAGTGAAGCGGAGGAACCTATAATAATGGGGTCCCAGGATCTGAAATACCTGTATAGGTTTACCATACAAGATCAGGAAAGCCAGTCCCTGAAAGAGTAGGAAGATAGAAGTGAGGTGAACCCTAAAGCTGGCCATACACCTATAGATTATCTGCAGATTTTCTATGGTCAGATGGAAAAAGTGCAACAGATTCCTCCATCTACGCTAAACTGTGCGGATGGAGGAATCTCCCACTGGGCCAAGCCTCAGTATCTGGCAAGTCGGCACCGCTGGCTCTCAAAATACGCGAACACGTATGCAGGCATTGTTCAGGTATTTTGAGAAGCAGCTGGCCCAACTAGCAAGATCCTGAAGCTTGGCCCAGTGGGAGATGAAGGAATCTGTGGCACTTTTTCCATCTGAACATAGAAAATCTGCAGATAATCTATAGGTGTATGACCAGCTTAGCACAGGGTACTATCCTCAGAACATCTGTAACAGATATGTTGGATTGATTACCAGAAAACCACAAGAGGTAAGACCCAGCACAATCACAGCGTTGGTGATAATTATAGGAAGCCAGAGATTAACAATGAGCAGAAGGCAGGCAGTGTAACTAGTCTGGAGACCAGAAAAGAAAACCGCAATCCTGATTCGCAGGCAAGCAGTGAAAGAAAACTTGCTAGAGGCCCAATGGTGGGAAGGGACTTGTGCAGCACTGCCCCTAGCAGATGATGTCAGCAATTCTCACATCATTACCACAGAGGAAAAATAAAGAGAGCGAAAATTCTTACCAAAGAATAGCAGTGGCCTTAAAAGAATACACCAACTTTCTGACCACATTTCTCATTGCCCCTATATTTAGGGTGTAAAATGAAAAATGGTCACATTCCCAATCCCTCCTACCTACCTTCAACCCCATAACTGGAGCTGGGAGAGTATATCTGCAGGAGCCTGTGCATTGCACCCATGATCCACTGATCGTAGTTGCAATGCTTTGCAGGCTTACATGCAAATAATTAGTAAAGCACACTTCCTTTTGTGTTACCTGTAAACTCAGTTTCTTGAAGTACATCACAGGAAATGGAATGAATTCTTGAATGGATAAGGTTATGCAGCTACCTTCTGCCCAGCACCTTCATGCAAAAGCAAACAATCAGGAAACTCCTGGACCGCAAGGTCTGGCCATGAGAGCAGAGGGATAGGATCTTTTCCAGTGGAAGGAAGACCCTGGACAGGGTCATGTCCAAGACCAGGCCCAGGTACTCCAAGCATTGGGAGGGTTCCAGCAATGACATCTGGAGATTTTAGGACCCATCTGAATCTCTGCAGGATTTGTATCATCTGATGAAAGTTAGATGACAAGGCTTGCACCTCCTTTTCTATAAGGAGAAGGTCGGCTAGGTACCCCACACTATGGGGAGACAGAAACCATGCCTATACAGGGGCCAGTACTTTGGTGAAGACCGGAGGCGCATTACATGGGCAAAATGGAAAGGCAGCAAACTACTAGTGTTGCATGCCCACAGCAAAACGCAGGTAGTGTTTCGGAGCAGGAAAAATTGGGTTGTGCAAATTTGCATCCTTGATGTCAACTGATGCCAGAAGAACCCACTAAGTATCCTGAGATCAAGAATAGGGTGGACCCCCTACTTGCTTTGGGGACAGTGAACAGGTTGAAGTAAAACCCCTGAAACATTTCTACCTCTGTTATAGGGGCAATGCCCCCCTAAGCAATGAGCTAACTTCGGGCAGGAAGAAGATCTGGCCATCTGTAGGTTGAACTTGGCAAGTTTGACAGCAGAAAGCAAGGAGGTGGCAAGGAGCAAAACTCCAGCTTGTAACCCTTGGTTTTGATCTAGACATCGGTAATCTCCCGGACCCAGGAGGCCGAAGACATCTGCCCACTTGAGAAAGGGGAGGGGGGAGATGACCCTTTTCATAATGAAGAGGACTTGTTCTCAAGATTTTGCTGTCTTGTAGGGCCAGGACTTAAGACACAGATGAGAGCCTGGCTTATATTTGGACCCTCTCAGAAAAGAAGGTGCTATAATATATATAAATAAAGACAACCGTTAAACAGACAGAGGTCAGGCGAGACCGTAAACATTTCCTCCATGCTAGTCATAACTAATTTTAAAACTGTTGGGAACCTTGAGACCAACTCTTATCAAGTTCTACCCAGCTTTTCCTAGAAAGCACGGATCTCAAAGTCCACAGTGTGAACCAGATGACCCGCTTTCCCAAAGCCCAGTGCACGAGCAGCCAATTAGGAAAGCCTTGGAGACTATTTACTCTCTGATATTTTCCAGATCTTTAGCACAAAGTTTTACAGCCCGCTACCATGTTTTTCTGACCATGCTGAGCAATAACTGTGACGTTCAGTTTGCCTGCTCTGTAAAATCTGTAATGAATGGCTTTGCAGACACATTATGATTTATCTCTCACGCATAAATGCCGCTTTCAGTGCTCTGGAGACAGAAATGCATTATAAAAGTATGTAAATACGAGTTCAAATTATAGTAAATAAAAATGTCTACAGTATAAAAAATAAATGCGTTCACCTCTAGCTGGCATACATAAAACAGGCTTAAAGTGTATTTCCACATTTGCAGCCAAATTGAGATAACACCTACTTCATGTTCCCGATCACATAGCAGAACTTTAAATTTGCAGCATTAATTATTAGGTACTTTTTACTTGCTTAAAACTCCTATCTAGCTTCCCCCTATGTAACGTTAAGGAAGGGGGGGTATAGTTATGTTAGCTCCAATTAACCCTGTCTGTACTGTGCTGTGAACTAAAGGGTTAAAAACACAGAAGCAGTGTATGTTAATGAGAGGAAGGTCAGTCTGTCCCTCTACTTTCACGCTGCTCAGAGTAGCCTGGAATCTACACAAAAGCCTTGAAAGAAACCAGGTGCAAACAGACACCCTGCCATTTTGGAACATGGGGGCATCCCTTATTTCATAACTAAGAGGACTTGTCAGTAGGTTTTATGGATTTAAGGGCTCAGGGTTTGCTAATAAACTGGGCTTGGGTCTGGCTCTAGAGGTTGCAGCCTGGGAGTAACAAAATAAATTATTGTTGGCCTCAGAAGGGGAGTCTTCCTGGTTTGTGGTTCACGCTTCCTTAGCTGGGGCAAATGAGTACTTTTACCTCCCCATGATATGAGGGTATCCAAAGAGACATCAAAAGGTATGCACAGCAGCCGTATTTTACATTGCTGTTCTGCGGACCACCATTTCAGCAAAAGAGTTCTCTGCATATTCACTGACAGCAGACTAATTTGGTAAATAAGATGAACAATGTAGATTAATCTGTCTACACAATAGTGTAGTGCTGAAGGCGTAAGCTCTGAGCACTCTACCAAAAAAGGTTGGTGAGTAGCCAGCTCATTTACCATACGTTTAGCCTATTCCCCTAAGGTCTAACAAACTGACATTAAGGCTAAAGGCAAGCTGCACAGTAGTTGCAAACAAATTGGACTTACGAACGTGCTCTCGGAACTGAACCTGTTCATAAGTAGGGGACTTACTGTATACACAAGAACAGACCTCAGACCAGTTTAGCTTTTACAGTCACGGCCTATGATGGGTCAGGTCACAATTTTCTTTTCCTGGACGAGTGAGCTGTGCAGTACGGAACATGTGCCAGTTCCTTACTAAAGTAAACTGGCAAGCCCATGCCCCTGTAAGAATGCAAGGAGACAGGAAACCCACTATACAGTACTACCAAGAAAAAGAAATGCCACCTTACCCAGAATAGACCACAGCATTAGATCTGGTGAATGTCTGCTCTGGACTGACAAAGCAGCAGCACAAATTCAGCCAGGGCTTGCTGCTGTGTAAAACAAAGTGTCTGATCAGTGCCTGAGCAGTGTTTAGAAGCTTCAGTGAAAAATACAATGCAATAAATTTTAGGGCTTGTAATGATTAAAATGTTCCTTTTCGATTAATCGAAATTTTTTTTTAATCGATTAATTTCGATTAATTATAACACACATACAGATCCAACTACATTGGCCTATACACATACAGCACAGCAATGAAGTAATAAAATGAACTAGGATCACACTAATCCAGCACGTTATTAATCTGAGTTGCCCCACTCAAGCGGCACTAACAGTAGCAGTGGTCGGGTGCATTAGCTAGTTTGCTATTTACTATTGCAAAGTGCAATAGCCAATAGGAATCTAGCTATGCAATCGTATGCCTTTTTTTCTTTTCTGACTGACGGTCGGGCCGCGGCTCCCGATGTCAGAAAAAAAAAAAACGATCGCAGGGAAAGGTTTAATCTGCTCGATTGAGCAGATTAAACCTTTCCGTTAAAAAGAGAGTTGGGATGTGTACTCACCTGCCCAAGCGGCTCCATCGGGTAATGAAGGGAAGGGGAAGGAGTCCAGTGACGTCACGGATATCGACGTCACCGGACTCCTCCCCACTTCCCTTCGTTAGCCGACAGCCACTTGGGGAAGGGGGGAGGAGTCCGGTAACGTCGATGTCCGTGACGTCACCGGCTCTCCAACGGAAGACCCGGAAGCTGCGGAGAGGTGAGTACGGATCAAAAGAACTTTGATCGATCAAAATAATTTACGATTAATCGAGGGATTAATCGTTCATTTCCGCAGCCCTAATAAAATTATATTACATTGTTTACACCCTTTTTTTACTAATAAATACATCAAAGGGGTGACCTTTATTCTGCATTAATCACATTTAATACAACCTACCGTTCAAGTAAAAATGTGTTCCTTCTTAACCCTAATCACTCCCTAGTTGACTTCTGGCTCCCCATAGCTATTTTTTTTAAATTGTTATATTTTAACCAATAATATTAAATTTTTTTGGATAATTAACTTTGCTAATTTTTTTTTTTTTTTAGTGTTACATGAAAAAATGCACAAAATGTATTTCATTAGTAAATAACTGCAATTCTTTGTACCAGAATCAGCATTTTAGAGTCATTATGAAGAAAACAAATTTATGACATAAAAACATGTATACTTTCTATTCATAGTAACACTAGTTTCAAATCTAACCGATGAAAGAACAAAAAAATGTTTTTGTTTTGAAATGTATTTTTATTTATAGATTGAATGGAAAATAAAATAATTTTTGCTGGTACTTGGTTATCTTAGGCAGTAACGATATTATCCCCGAATCAATAGGCCTATAGCACAAATGTAAAAAAAAAATAAAAAAATCTCTGGTCCATAAATGGGGATTACAGGTGCCAGAGCCGAATTGGTTAAAATTCACGTATTCCTTGTTTGCAGCTTGGTATTTGGAATAACAATGTCACTGTATATAGTCAATGGAGGGTTACCGTTCATTTTAGGGGATATCATTTTTTTGGTACATTGGAATATTATTTTTGCTTGGCTGTGGGCCTACCAATGTTTTTAAGCTGCTGAAGCATAGCGTGTCCCAAGGTATTTGTCTTTCTCACCTAATTATTATACAGACGATTACATTACCACACAACATCAACCGTCGTCTCTGACAAGCACTGAGCCAAGTGGCTGTCCACATCAAGTTGTGAAAACCTGTTAAGAAGGAAAAGACATTTTAGTTTAGTACATATCCCGAATGCTCTCCTTACTATAGAGTACTTTATATGTACTTGGCACATTTATTTAGAAAAATATACACATATATGCTGTGTTTTCCCAAGGCAACCATTGCCAACATACAACTGCTACCTTGTGCACTGGATTTACCTAAAATGAAAAATCTATGTCCCATGCTCAACCGTGTGACCATCAGTACTATCACTCCAGGCAAAATTAAGTTGAAATAACTATGTTTAGTGTTTTACTGATGAAACAGCACCACCATCACAGAACTAGCGGGAAAGTCATTGTATTACTTCCTTGGTTACCTACCAATGGGACAGAAGTGATGATATTGCTCAACTGACTGTCCAATGAACAAATAAAAGGCGTACAGGCAACACAGAAAGCCAAATTGCAAACCCAGGAAATAAAGGTGCTGTGCTTGTTTGGATGTGCAGTGTGGCAGATGTGGGTAAATCACATGATTGGCTGTACAGAATTACAAATCTTTGGTGGGAAAATCAGTAAACATTATTTGTAGATATCCTGGTCAGGTAAGCAGTAATGAACCAAGACACAAGTACAAGTGAACAAGGTAATAAGCAGCATAAGCCATGAAGGTGCATGCACTTAAAGGCTAAGTTCACCTTTTGCAAAAATTAAAGAAATGCATATTTAATATAAAAATATATATATATGCTTTTCTTTCATTTTTGCATTCAAGCCTGGAAAGCATTGCAACGGTGATCACTTGATCAGGGCTGCAGAGCTCAGGCATCAGCACATTCTCATACAGGCAGAGCTCTGTACTAAGATACGGCGTTTCAGTTAGGAGATGAGGAAGGACGGCTGGATGGGAATAAGGACAGCTTTACCGCATCGAAACCAGATAGAGGACAGCCGGACGCTGTATGAGGTGATTTAATACAGTTTGAAGTCCAGCCGTCCTCTCTCTGGTTCGATGCGGTAGAGCTGTCCTTCCCCATCTCTCCTAACAAACTCCGTACCTCAGTAGAGAGCTCTGCCTGGGAGAGAAAGTGCTGAAGCCTGAGCTCTGCAGCCCTGATCGAGTGATCACCATTGCAATGCTTTCTAGGCTTGAATGTAAAAATTAAAGAAAAGCATTTTTTTTTAAAATATATTATTGAATATGCAGTCCTTACATTTTTGCAAAAGGTGAACTTAGCCTTTAAAGAGACTCTGTTTCAAGAGCAACAAAGTAGTAGGGAAGTGCAGAGAGGGTAGAAGAAGTGGGTTGGGATCGGCTAGAAAGAGTTCAACTTTATGGGGCAGGACCAGAACTTGTGATTTTATCTAATTATCGTGTCTCGATAAGGGAGATTTTATTCCTTGCTTGCTATTGTGCACGCACCACTGTCCACATCAGATTTGTATCATGGGTCCCGGTGCTCCAGTGAATCACTCAGTGGAGGAGCAGGTGACTTTCTTCCTTTCATTCTTGGTGAGATATCTGCTTGGCTACGGCTCATAAATGCATGTATGTATATAATCATGGCAAGGCATTCATAATTAACTCTACTAGCTCCACTTTACAGGTTAGTAAGTGAAAGCTAAAACCTGCCGGGATGTTATTTCCATGCTTTGTTCCAGAATTCAGTTCTTATTTTAGGTCACCCAGGTTAATCAATATACTTACTGTTTGGGGAACTGCATCAGGCAAATGGGACAGTTCTCCAACGATCCTGCTGCTCCGGTGTTGTCTGCATTTTCCTGCACCACTTGCAGTCTGCCCCCACTCTCTGAAACCGGTTCTTCTTCATTGTCCATCACAACATCATTACACTCGGACACTCTCTGAGCTGGTAATTCTGCCTGTTTGGGTTCCTCTTTAGCTTTGCTATTTTTTGCCGATGTAACAGTAGGCCACAAGTGAACAGTCTGTTTTGGCAACGTCTGAGGTTCTCTCACATTCTTTGCAGAACCTTTTTGTGACACCTGAGGTCCGTGGATGGCTTTTTTGGATCTCTTTTGAGAGGTCTGTGGTTCTTTTATTCTATCGGCCAAGCCTTTTTGTAATTTTTGAGGTACTTTGATGCTCTTTGTGGAAGTTTTCTGTGAGGCAAGTAGTGTTTTATCATCCTCTGTGGAACTCTTCTGGAAAGCTATTGGCTCTTTGAGATTTATTGCGACTTCTCTCTGCAATTCTTTATGATGCAGGGTTACATTTTTGTTACAGACCTGATCATTCCCTTTAGAACCTGGTGCCATCAAACTGATTTCTAAACGGTTAACAGCATTAAGAGACTGCTGACTTTGATTTCTTGGTTTAGATAATACCAGTTCTGCCAACTCTTCATTGCTCTGGCTGATTTCATAGCTAAGATCGGTTGTGCAGGGCTGTTCTGTAACAGTGGGTGGAAGAGAAGAAGGAAATGGAAACCATTCAAAACTTTGATGTCCAACTTTAAAAACTTCTACAGTTGTCTTCTCCTGTCCTTGGCCAACAACCTAAAAGTAAATGCTTATAAATATTGATTTACAAAGGGGACAAGTTTATCAAAAACATGACACGTTTTGATTAATGTGGGTATTGCTAAAAGAATTCCCTGACATTGCTGAGTAGACACATTAGATGCAATAATGTATAATAAAGGGCTTGGTTATCAAAATGGGTGTGTGCAGGGGTGGGGTGGGGGGTTTAAATCACACACGGACATATCTCTTGGGGACTCCAGTTCATGGTTCAATTGTTGCAACGTATTCCCAGTCTAGATGCCCTATTATCCTGCAAATTAAATATAAGCTCCTGCAGGAAGAGTTAGAGCTATCTGTAATGGTTGTTGTAAGTTGGCCAAGTTGGGGATTCAGGTGCCCGTATCTGAAAGTAAGATGCCCAAGACATCTCGAAACCCCCCCCCAAAATCCATTTTAATTTCAGGTTTTAATACTTTGCAAGGCATTGTATAGATTACCAAAAAAAGCTAATTTTGAAGAGCTGTCTTGTAATTGCAGGGTTATATGATCTAGCGCACTGAAAATGTAGACATTATTATGACTAGGTCTCATTGCTGGGTTGTGGCTGTTTCAGTTAGTTCTCTTTATCTCCTTCCAAGTTAATCTTTACAGTAAACGCTGTTGTGTCATTAGTGATTAGACCTTCTGTAAATGGTATTATACAATGGAGTGTGGTCAAGTGGAGTACATAAGAGACTGATAAGGTGACCGCAAACTGCCCCTTGTTCATAATAAAAGTGGTACTGTTTGGAAATGTTGTTTTACTTTTGTTACTGGACCACCACCCACCTCTTACTATTCCAGTCATATAAGGATATTCTACTTTATACTTCAAATGGTTTGCGGTCTGATACAGAAAAGTAAATTACCATTAGGGCACGCTGGTTTAAATAGCATTTGATATGTTATAAGGTATTTTATAGTTAGGGTATCTTTCGTTTATCCATCAGCGACAACATCCTCAGTATCTATTCAGTTTGCACAATTATTACTGTATTTACCGCGCCACTTGCCAGCAGTGATGTATCTCAGATTAACAGCAGTGCATGGCAGCTCTGGTGTAGCGTCTCCTCCCCGGTGTATGCACAGAGAGGGCTGTGCTTGTATTATACTAGGGTGTATTATGAATAAAAACAGACATACCCTTACATGTCTCTACTCCTCCATAACAAACTCTCTGACTTCTGTATGTGTTGCTTGCCATTGGAGAGTTCCCCTCACCTCCTTTCTGGAAAACATTGTCAGTGAGACAAGAAGTTGGGGGAAATCTCTCCCAACAGAGCCATGGATCATATTAAAAACCGTACAGGGGTTACGATGCATCCCTACAGGGGTTAGGGATGCATCGATACCGATACCAAGTAATTTGGTGAGTACTCGTACTCACCCAAATGCTCCGATACTTAATACCAATACCAGAACTTCCGGTCAGAGAGGCAATCTCCCTCTGACCGGCAGTTACCGAGGGAGCATGGAGCCGCCTACCTTTCCAATCAGGAAGCCAGGTGGTGGGTTATGACCCTCCTCCCGGCTTCCTGATTGGCTAAGAAGCCGGCTTCACGTGTTGCAGCCTGGCTTACTAACCAATCAGGAAATCGGGTGACACATAATGACCCGCCTTCTGGCTTCCTGATTGGTCAGGAAGCCAGGCTTCCTCAAAACAAGTGAAACCAGCTTCCTAGACACTCAGGAAAACAGGAGGCAGGTCACGATGTGCTGTCTGGTTTCCTAATTTGCTAGGAAGCCGGCTTCACTTTTTGCTAGGCAGCCCGACTTCCTGAACAATCAGGAAGCTGGGCGGCACTTCGTGCTTTTGCTAGAACACCAGCTTCACAGGCAATGGGTCATGATCCGCCACCCGACTTCCTGATAATCGGGACAAAAGGCATTGGTACTTGGCATCAGCGAGCACCAAAAAAAAAAAAAAAAAAAATTAAAACCAAAAAAAAAAAAAAAAATAGTTCCTCGGACTCGATACCGAAAAACCGGTATTGGTGCATACCTAGTTACAACACTTCCACATTGTATGCAAAACCAATAAAAACGTTTAGGCTTGACATACACTTAGTTTTGAATTTAGATACGCTTTAAGTTATTAAAATGCAATCTTTTAAAACCATTTGTTCGCTTTCTCAGGCATTATACTTTAAAGATACACTGCCACCTTGCCCGCAGAGGGCAAAGTGACAGCGCCTTGCAAAGGCCCCCACTGAAAAACAACTAATCTCACATCTAAAGCTAAATGAAACTTTTAAAAGTAGAGATTGAAATCCACTACAAAATGCCCATTGGTGACCAATTCTCTTTAAAACTAGCACCACGCTCACCAGTCACTATTCGAAGAAATAAATATTTGGAAATTGTTGGTTGTAAAGCATTTCGATTTTTACAATACCCAAAGTGTCGACCTACATGACGACACCAGTTCAGTTCATTAGAGTAGAACAAGGGCTAAACCTTGGTCCAGGCCCAAGAACACACAAACTTTCTAAATGACTGTACACTGGCAAGGGCTTTACAACATATTCTAGTACAACAGATGGTACCTTTCAATGCAGCACAAGCATTCTGAATTCCGCCCAAAACACGGAGCCAGTGCTTTTTAAATAAAATCACGGTTGCTGTGGTAACAAGGGAAATGCCTAAGAGACATTGCCTTAAACATCATCATAAAATCTAATGAAGAAAAGGGTGCATTTTATTACACAGGGCAAATCTGCACACAGTTTGTTTATGCCAATACAGCTGGTGAGCGTTTAGTACCATATAAATTGGCCTTTAACTACAGCATTTTGGTAAAAAGACTTTTTTTATTTGCAATTTACTGTAGCCAGAACGGGGAAAAAAAATTCCAGGATCTGGACCGCTTTAGCAATGTAGGCTTTTCAACAGAACGACTTGACAATCTGTTCAAGTAATAATCACTAACTCGCAGCATTCGTCATCTGCAATGTAAAAGTCCCAGTGCTAACGCACTTAATACATCATTAGAATCTAAAGTGATGTCTATTGATCCCTCTCCCGCCAATGACCTGTAACTTAGTGTGTCTTCATTTATCAACATGGCAACATTTAACAAAGGTGACAATTCACACTCTGCACGTCATCTTCAAGGTGTTTTCTGAGTGAATGCACAACTTTTACATAATGCTAAACTGCTGGAAAACGGCAAAGTACACAGCTTAAGGCCCCATTCACACTGAGCGACATGAAAATCGCGCGATTTTCCGCGCGATTTTATATGAGCGATATTGAGCGACATGTCGCGACTTTTTCCTATTGGGCTGTATGCAATCAGGAGCAAAATTGCTCAAAATCGCTCGAAAAAAGGGTCATGTAGGAGCGACAAGCTACAGCGACGAGCTACAAGCGATATTGAGCGACGAGATGTGAACAGCTCCATTGAAATGGATTGGAGAAGCTACATAGAGCGATACCACGTGGAAATATGAGCGGCACTGTGCTCGATCTCCTGTGACACCTGAGACAGGAAGGCTGCGAGTACAGCACTCCTACCTCACTGTTCACATGGAACTACTGGACTCCACCGACAACGTTTACCAGAACAGTGTCTGGAAAGCGCCCTACATAGAACTCAGCACCCAAATTACACTTCCAGGCCATCTCCCCATAATCCAGTTTAGCAGGGACATACTGTTTCCCCGAAAATAAGACCTACCCCGAAAATAAGACCTAGTTGTGACCATTCCCAGGGCCGGTGGTGGCATAAGGGGGAACTTGAAAAGTCGCGGGAGAGAATCAGCGGTGCCAACAAAGCCAGCGCTAGAGGAAGCAAGGCGGCAGCGGAGGGAGCAGAGCTGCATAAGCCGATGCCTCCTCTATAGCGCCGGCTCCTGTCACAGGCGGAGTGATACCAAATGCACTCCCCCTGTGAGGAATCATAGTGAAAGTGCGCTTCGCTCATTCTGGCCAGCGATTGGCTAGCAAATTGCTCTTGGAAAGGTACGGCACCCCTGATCACCATTTTTTTGTACATGAATACATGTAGACTTTTCTACATGAAGAAGTGTGGATTGTTGTACATTAAAAAAATTATAATAAGACCTACCCCGAAAATAAGACCTAGTGTGTTTTTTTGAGCCAATAAGACAGTGTCTTATTTTCGGGCAAACACGGTAGTTCTCCAAAAGCCAAGCTGATGGTGGCTTTGCTGGAAAGCTAAAATTGAAGAGACAAAGTTTCAGCAGCAATGCAGAGAAGAGTTACCGCGCTGATCTTGCAAGGAAGGTTTTGGGAGTTTTCAATTGCGTTTCACCGCTGATCCATTGAAACCTGTATGGAAACCGCACTGATCAGCACGGCAAAAATAGTGCAGGGGGGGGGGGGGGGGGGGGATCTTCATTTATCAACATGGCAACATTTAACAAAGGTGACAATTCACACTGTGCACGTCATCTTCAAGGTGTTTTCTGAGTGAATGCACAACTTTTACATAATGCTAAACTGCTGGAAAACGGCAAAGTACACAGCTTAAGGCTCCATTCACACTGAGCGACATGAAAATCGCGCGATTTTCCGCGCGATTTTATATGAGCGATATTGAGCGACATGTCGCGACTTTTTCCTATTGGGCTGTATGCAATCAGGAGCAAAATTGCTCAAAATCGCTCGAAAAAAGGGTCATGTAGGAGCGACAAGCTACAGCGACGAGCTACAAGCGATATTGAGCGACGAGATGTGAACAGCTCCATTGAAATGGATTGGAGAAGCTACATAGAGCGATACCACGTGGAAATATGAGCGGCACTGTGCTCGATCTCCTGTGACACCTGAGACAGGAAGGCTGGGAGTACAGCACTCCTACCTCACTGTTCACATGGAACTACTGGACTCCACCGACAACGTTTACCAGAACAGTGTCTGGAAAGCGCCCTACATAGAACTCAGCACCCAAATTACACTTCCAGGCCATCTCCCCATAATCCAGTTTAGCAGGGACATACTGTTTCCCCGAAAATAAGACCTACCCCGAAAATAAGACCTAGTTGTGACCATTCCCAGGGCCGGTGGTGGCATAAGGGGGAACTTGAAAAGTCGCGGGAGAGAATCAGCGGTGCCAACAAAGCCAGCGCTAGAGGAAGCAAGGCGGCAGCGGAGGGAGCAGAGCTGCATAAGCCGATGCCTCCTCTATAGCGCCGGCTCCTGTCACAGGCGGAGTGATACCAAATGCACTCCCCCTGTGAGGAATCATAGTGAAAGTGCGCTTCGCTCATTCTGGCCAGCGATTGGCTAGCAAATTGCTCTTGGAAAGGTACGGCACCCCTGATCACCATTTTTTTGTACATGAATACATGTAGACTTTTCTACATGAAGAAGTGTGGATTGTTGTACATTAAAAAAATTATAATAAGACCTACCCCGAAAATAAGACCTAGTGTGTTTTTTTGAGCCAATAAGACAGTGTCTTATTTTCGGGCAAACACGGTAGTTCTCCAAAAGCCAAGCTGAGGGTGACTTTGCTGGAAAGCTAAAATTGAAGAGACAAAGTTTCAGCAGCAATGCAGAGAAGAGTTACCGCGCTGATCTTGCAAGGAAGGTTTTGGGAGTTTTCAATTGCGTTTCACCGCTGATCCATTGAAACCTGTATGGAAACCGCACTGATCAGCACGGCAAAAATAGTGCAGGGGGGGGGGGGGGGGGGGGATCTTTGAAAATGCTAGTTCCCTGGCCGCCATGTGGTTGGTTTTGCATAAGATACTTTTACCAGTCTTTGGATCAGAAGTACTGAAGCCAGGCAAGCAGCATTTTCAGGAGGCCATCAATGCTGGCCTACATATTTCTCTCATGACAAGTATAGCAGCACAGGGGAAGCTCCAAGAAAAAAAACAGATAAAAGTGATTTAAAACATTGTATAAAACATCTGTAGCCTGGGTTAGACCGCCGGGCATATTATGATGGAAGGGAGTCTATTAAAAACACTCAATGTCTACTCAGGGTACCGCACCTGACAAGTGAAGTCTGGCAGACCTGGCACGGATCCCCAGCCCACGCTCCGAAGGTCTGGAGACACGCAGGTTAGAACCTGCTTCCATAGCTGCTCGGCAGTAGTTAACTCAATTTCGTCAAACCAGGATCCAGCGGAGCTCTGTCTTCTGGAAGAAAGAAAATGCAGCAAGCCATGAGCACGAGCAGGAATGGTTAGTTCCAAAAGGCACTTCTGTCAAATTCCATCAGCTAAAACTGTCATTACTGGAAACACTTGCAGTGTGAAGTGGGGATAAAAAAAAAAAGGCATGCTTCAGCACCATCGTAACACAGAGACGTGGTGTACACATCGCACAGAGACGACACTGCACTTGCTTAGTATGTTAAATTAAGACAACCGATCATATTTTTACAATAATATTTTGCTGAGCCCAAAAGCACGCAGAGTTCATCGGCCCAGCAAGCTCAGAGCACCAATTATCATAATGAATCAATGACCCGGTAACCGCAAGGGTCTGGTGGAAACCTTTGCTCACTAGGATTAATAGAATTTTTTTTTAAAAACAGGCACTGCATGGTGTCATGGTAATCAGACTTGCTTCTGTAACTTGAAGGGAAAGCAATGCCTTGCTCCAATTCCGATTACCTTGAATCAGGCGCGATCACAGAACTGGTGTGTTTTCTAATTCAACAATCTGAAAAATTAATTCCAGGGAATAAACGATTAACACGGATTGACTTGTGTGTCATTTCAAAATGCTTTTGAACATTTTCTTTTTGTATTTTGAAGTTGTCGCTTTAAAGTAGGCAAACCTATTGTCTTCCTATAAATAAAAGAGACTGCTACATTTAACCCTTTTGCTGCCAGTGCATTTTATCGATTTGTCACACATTCTAGAATACACATTTTTGACAAAAATATAGTTAAAAACCAAAACAATATAGGTCTGTGTAGAGTCTCATTCATCCATGTCATGGTATATCTGTAAAAAAGAAATCAAAGCATCTGGACTTGCTGTCTTTTTCTAAAATAAACACAGCAAGTCACGTTGCTCGGATTCATTTATTTATTTTTTACAGAAAAAAACTATCTATATTTCCTAAGGCTATGTGCACACCATGTCTGGACCAGATCTGCAAACTCAGTGCATTTTTACTGCAAATAGTTTTTTCTTTAGCATAAAATAGCTTTCAGGTGCAGTGCAGAGCGTTAGAATGCGTTTTCATGCATTCCAGTGCATTCTAGACCAGAGAAAATTAGACAGGCAGTATTTTTCTTGTGTGGACCAGAACTGACAGTGCTGAGCCCAGAAATACCATAGGGATACACTGGGATGCTTTTTTGGTCCGGGAACAAACTGTTCTGGTCTGGACATGATCCCGACATGGTGTGAACAAGCCCTAAAAGCGGAAGACCTGAACAACAAAAAGATGGTCGTTGCGATTTAATTAAGGCCAGTCAGAGCTAAATTTTGAGAGAAAAAAATACACACATTACTGTCAGACTCACAAACACAATATGAACTTAAAAGTTTTGCTAAACATAAAAGAATAGAGTGTGTTGATTAAATAGATACCAAATCTGTCAAGCATCAAAACCAGCAACAAACCCATTATCGTCAGCAGACGACGTGTGTAAAAATACATTTACTAAATCATATACTGGAATAAGTATTTTTTTTACATTAAAGGAGAAATTGTGGGAGAGTAAAATATACTTTTCCCAATAGAGCCGGCATGTAACACTGCAGGTGTCGCATACTGGCTCTATAGATGGAGAGCTGAACCATCATGAGCTGCTGATCGCTCAGCTCTCTGTCTTCTCCTGCAGAAAGAGGTGACTGCCAGGGATTCACCCCCTCCCCTCTCTCTATTACTCCAGCGCTCATTGGAGGAACAGACAGGGGAGGGGGCAGGCACAGCTGGCTCTAGAGAGGAAGAGCCAGCTGTCAATCAAGCAGCGGGGTGGATCCTGACAATATTCTCAAAATCTTTCCCAGCTGCAGCGCAGCTCTGAGCTGTCAGCATGTAGCGGGCAATAGCCTGCTAGATGCTGACTTTGGGTCATAGGAGTACATTAGTAAATGTGCTCTTGTGAGCCAAAACAAGACAAAAGCCAAATAAATGGTTTGGCTTTAGTCATCTTTTAATAAAAACAGCTATATGGTTCAGTCACATCTTCAAGTTCCACTGCAGTTGGTTGCCACATGTACGGTAATGTGCAGCATTTCATGAGCTGCATTACAATAAGGAAGTCCATTTATTTACAATGGGGTGCCTACAAATGGAAAAACGGAACAAAAAATGTACCTGTACTTTTTGTTTTTAATGCACGTACCGCAATGCATGCCATACGCATTGTGTTGTGCTGGAGTACTAGTCCTTCAGGGATTTCATTCTGAACAATCTATAACAGGGGTCAGCAACCTTTTACACACCGAGTGCCATTTTTGCAACCATCAGACAACCGAGTGCCATTGAACAATAGTGCACCATGGTATTAGCAAATTTCAGTTTTTGTACTCATAGTTGTACTGCTAATAATAAGTTAAACTCACTAATTATTTGAATGTGTTTATCTTGCCGTTAGCAGCACAACTGTAAGTGAAAACATTTTATAACTATTGCACACACAAAATATATTTACATGTACTAAAAAAGTAAACTGGACTTACAGTTTTAGTGTGATCCCTGTTTCTGTATTATCTTAAAACTCCAGACCAGCCCAGACGCTGCACTTTCATAAAACACAGGTTTTTTACATACCTGATGCCCGGCAGACCTCAGATCAGCACCAATACATGGCAGACCTCAGACCAGCACCAACACCGGCAGACCTCAGTCCAGCACCAACACACAGCAGACCTC
>NW_017306377.1:1326808-1336711 GCF_000935625.1 Nanorana parkeri
CCGCAACTTCCCCACAGGGTCACCGCTGCCGCCCCGAGGCCGGGCCTCGGTGGCCTTGTGGGAAATCCGGGCCTGCGTGCCAGCCGATGTGGCCTCGCGTGCCAAGCCGGGCACGCGTGCCGGGGGTTGCCGACCCCTGATCTATAACCTATCTGTCTGCAAAAAGTGAAGCAATGCCCCAGGGATGCAGCAATGCATAAAACCGCAGACAGACGTACACTCCCACACTCTCCTGAGATGTTTAAAAGCCACTGTAGGGTTACTATATTTTATGGAAAAAGGAAACTCCTCAACCATATAAGAAACTACATTAGTAATCACCCGGCTAAAAAGCATGCATCAAGCATCTTGGGGGTTCCCAGGAAATGCTGCTGGTTTTATGTTTTTAGCTTTATTTTCCGAAGGCTCACTCATTTGACAGCTGTCTTCCCCTATCATCTGACCTCTTTCACACGCTACTGAACCAGGTCATCTACATCCAGCATGGTTCTCCTTGCTGGGATTTGACACGGGAGTACATCAAGGGAGGTTACAGAGACGCAAGGCTTTCATACACTCTCAGTATCTCTAGTGCTATGCCGCACTGGAAATTTACCGTGGTTTTAAGGCTTGTTACCTCCGTCATCAAGAAAGGTGTAGAGCAAGACAAGGATACCACAAAATGGTGATTTAATTTAAGGCTTCATTGATTAGGTTTCATGAAAATCATTATGAGAAATACTAACTGGTCTTAACTGCATGCCAAAGGTTGTAAACCGTCAGACACGGCTTTGAATCATCTTCTCTCAGCCAGAATATGAGATAGAAGATAAAAATGTCGTAAAAAAACAAAGCTATTTCTACAATGGTTCAATTCAATGTACACCCCTCAAATAGATGAACAGTAACGTTAAAGGGTTAACTCTTGCTTCTACCATTTTGTGTTTATTAAAGCACAAGGGCCACCACATTGCAACTGGGTAACTACCTGAACATGTAACCAAACATGTAACAACATGGAACATTTGTTACATGTTCAGGACATGTAACAAAATTGCCTGCTTATAGGGCTTGTTCGCACCATGCCCGGACCATGTCCAGACCAGAACAGTTTGTTCCCGGACCAAAAATGCATCCCAATGTATCCCTATGGTATTTCTGGGCTCTGTTCACACCAGCGCAGTCCGTTCGGGACCAGACAAAAAGAAAAATACTGCTTGTCTCATTTTCTCTGGTCTGGAATGCACAGAAACACTTCAAAAATGCATGCAAACGCAGTAGACCACACCTGAAAGCACATTTTAAGAAAAATTGTAGTAAAACCTGACAAACGCAATGCACCGCTCCCCAGATCTGCTCCGGAAAATGGTGTGAACCTGGCCATAAACCAGAGGACAGTCAGTATTGTTGTCAGACTTGGAATTGGTCCTGGCCATTACTGTCCAGATCTGCCATACATAGGGGTCTATTCACAAAAGAGTGAAGAGTTTGGAGAAGGCAGGAGAATGTGAACAATCTAGGACAACATCGCTGAACTGGAAAGTGAGCTGAATTGGAGAATTTTTCCAAATCGACTATTTTGTCCTAGATAGTTCCCTTCTCCAAACTCTTCACCCTTTTGTGAATAGACCCGATAGTCTTCAGTCCAGCAGAATTTGATGCAGTAAAGTTACTGTGGTTGGTATTGTAACTCCCATAAAGTAATCCTATACTTTGCCATTGCTAGGAAACGTTACCAGGTTGGGGGGACCTAATGAGCCAGTATTCACTTATCAGCTTCGCAAGCAACAAATACCTGAAACTTTTGGGCATTCAGGAACAGATTACAATCCACATCATGGCTCCAGTACTTGGTGGCCCATTGCTAGGGCCAGAGCACAAGAGAGTGGGACAATTATGCAAAGCCCTTGCTCAGCAAGTAGAAACTTACACAGACAGTCTGGAAGCAGAGACGCATGAGGAAGGCGAGCAAATGTAATATTTTTTTTTCTTTAGTGCATTATGATAATGTGTGGTAAAATATATTATTGAATAGAGTATCTCCCTCTCTTTGTAGGTAGTCTTTAGTAGTAATTTTCTGTCTGCTGCATATCATGTGCAACATTGTTTACCTTAGAGGATATTACATTACAGGAAAAGGATATTACATTAAAATGAGGGAAATTGTTTGTTTGTTTTCATGTAAAACTGTTATGTCCCTTAGTCTGAGCAGAGGACAGGTTCATTTTAAAGAGAACAAAAGGGAACAGAGCGCCACCTCTGTGGCGCTCTGTTCCCTTATGTTTTCTGTGTTCGTGGTGGAAGCCCCAGAGCCTTGGATGAGCAGCCCCTCAAGTCTGTGTGCAAAACTGTGATAAACTGTTGAAAACTTTGAGTATGCAACAGCAAGTGGATCATTCAGCTGTCAGCCATTAGCCCCAAGAGTTAAAGAAAACTGTTTGTCATTTTAAAGAGAACCTACAGTATAGAAGATGTGCCCAAAAGAGGCAAGCAGAGGACAAAGGACTACTTACCAACATTGCCTTTGGTTTCCCCATTACTGAATTATGTTGCCTTGTTCCACACTGGCTCTGTGTGCAGGTGGCCAAATTGGTAGAGGAACAGGGCTTTGCTTCCTCATGTCAGAGCTGCCCCCCTAATAAAACTGGTGATCTAATAACAACACAGGAATATTCAAGAAGCAGCAAGCGATATGGATCAGAGACAGGGTGTGCTTGCACTGCAGGTCCTCAGGTTCAGTTTTCTCTTCAGCAAGCCCTCAGCAAAACAGAAAACCACAAAGTAGTGACATCACCCAATTTTACTTCAATCCCCTGACACTTGCAGTACCTTAGATTCAAGCTTCAGATTTCCAGCTATGGGGCACATGGCACAAACAGTGTATTGCTATTTTTCATGAGAACAATATGTCTGCTTGGGGTTTATCGCTTCCTATCCCAAACATAGTTATCCTTTAATGAATTAGTAGCAATAAACTAAACTTCTTGCTGATAAGAGACTCTCCATCAACACATGAAAATTAATGAGCTGTAATTGAAGCTTTTTTCAAGGAGATATTAATCTATATTAAGCAATGTAAAACCTTCCCTTCAGCTGAGCCCTTACACACCCTGATGACATCTTACAGATTACACACACAAGGCGAGGCATTAAGCTGCTGTGCACAGAAAGTAACGCTGTACTTTATATTGTATTTTTTTTTAGTGTAATTCATTTAGTCTATAATAAAATGGAATGATGCTATTTGGGGTTTCTCTCCTTACCCTAAAGCAACTATCCAGTAAGGTTATTTGAGTGCACAGTGCTAATCAAGGACACAGAAGTGGATCAGCAAGATGCTACATCATAGACAGCACCGATTCCAAGCTATTGCTGCAATACTCAACTCCTCCTCAGTGCTATATCCAAAAAAGCAAAAAGACTCAACCCCTCCCAATACCAACAGACTGCAGATGAATACAGACATCGGGTGCAGGCTGCAGTGTGCCCACACTTGTCAAACAATATCTCTCCAATCAGCCGCACGAAACCGAGGTCCATAAAAATCCAACTTGATTGTTGTAAATTCCGTGCTAAGTTCAAAATACAAGGTATACACCACCATAGTATCTCTCCCACTCCAACGCCTCTCACGCATTTCACCACCTGGGCTTAATCATAGAGGTCTCTCCAGTGCTGTCCCATAAGACTCACTGCTCCCATCTGCATATGCAAGTGGTCTTCCGGGTTGAATGACATCCTTAGTTATTTAAACCCATGTCCTGTGAGCCAAGGATGTCATGGATGCACTCCCAGGGAGGGGGGCCATCATGCAACACTAAGCTCACAGTACTGTTGTACAAAATGGTGCAGTAAGGACCATCACCACCAGAAGGAATAAGAGGAGGAAGCAGATTCTCTACATCATGTGATCACAGAGAAGGTATGTATGCTAAAAACGTCATTAAATGTGTTTGGGAAGGGGAGGTGGGATGGGAGCTTTGTGTGTTTAAAATGGGGCTTTTAAAGAAGCAGTTGGTATTCGCTTATTATTTACAAAGTGCAAATTGAGGTTATACGTCTTTATACATAGACAGCTAAGCTTCACACCACTTCATCTGCTGTCCACAAAAAGAGTTAAAAGAAAAATAAGATTACTAGCATTCTGTATTACACTGAACGCCCTGCTCTATGAGAAGCTGTATAGAAATCAGATTATTATGTATTATGTGAAACTGTTTCATTGCTTTCTGGTTTGCATTAGTGATTGGATGAAAGCTTCTACTTGAGGCCTGAAGCTATTCTTTAATTCTTGTGTTCTCTGGCTCTGCCATTATTGTCATATAAGCGTGGCCAGTCATGTGAGAGATGCATCTAAACCAAGAAGTCACCTCTGACCTCCTTATGCTTCACTTACTGCCCTTCTCCACTGATACTTGTCAAGGGAATCCCTACATCTGACGTCTTTTTATTCTGTCACAATATGGTTACAGGTGCAACAACCTGAAAACGACCTTATGAAAGCATACAGCACCAGATTTCAAGTCCTTATAATTGAATAACCCAATCTTAAGCCTCTGAGGAACCATCAAGTCATCACTGCTGAGACTCTGCTCACGCAGGAATGCATTAGGACACAATAAACAACGTTTTCAGAGTGCTCAACGGTCCTTAAATCAAGCCAGAAGTATTCTGTTTGGAGAAATCAAGCTCTCTGTGGGAATCCAAAACAATACTAAGACATACAAGTGTTGGAATATGGACCCTGAAGCAGAAGAGATAGCTTAGAAAAATGATTGGCAAAAAAGCAGTGTGACATCAAGCAAGCAAGCCAAAAAAAGTTATTTCTAAGGAATAAAAACTTCAAAACAATATGCAGCTTTGTTGAATTGAAGAATTTATTTTGCAGCAAACCAAATAAAAGCCATCAAGCATCTATTTTAGTTGCTTATGGCAATCTTGAGGCCATGTTGCAGAGCAACCTGCAGTGAAAAAAAAATGTAATCCAATGGAAGCCTTATCTGCTCTTCTCCTGCATAAGCTGTAGCATAAGTCTGCATGATGTAGGTGGAGGAGGTATACTGTATATGGATGTCAAGTTCCTGACTGACCACCCATTTCCATTCTACCTCTACAATCGTAATACAGATATTCCTCACTTAACAACCGAGTTCAGTTCCTACGACCAGGTCGTTAAACGAATTGGTCGTTAAGCGAGGAACTGTATACAGTACAGCACTGAACGCGGTGAGACGTTGCACTGCCGCTGCTACGTTCCCGCACGCGAGGTCGGAGAGCTGGTCGTAAGTGTGAGTGGTCGTAAAACAGGTAAGTCATAAAGTGAGGAATATCTGTATTTAATAATATCTGATTTAAAACAACAACATAAACTTTAAAAAGACTCAACCTCCCTGGTTCGAATCCCAGGCCAGGTCACTATTGCAAAGAGTTTGCATGTTCCCCCTGTGCTTGTGTGGGTTTCCTCCGGGTACTCCGGTTTCCTTCCACACTCCAAAGACATGCTGGAAGGTTAATTAGTCCTGTATGTATGTATGTGAGATAGGGACCTTAGATTGTAAGCTCCTGGAGGGCGGGGACTGATGTGAATGTGCAACTATGTAAAGTGCTGCGTAAATTGTCGGCGCTATATAAATACCCGTAATAAATAAATAGAAATTAAGTGCAAAAACCTGAATGTGTGACTGCAACAGACATTGAGGGGAATTGATAAAATCTGGAGCAGTTGTCCACAGCAACATGTTGAACAAATAAATCCTCTATAAATTGTCAAACTATAGGTAGTTATATTTCACCTAATTGTTAAGAGGGGATTAAAAAATAATAGTGGTTTTATTTCAGCATAACATATTTTGATATATAGAGCCAATATCTGTTGCAGTCACACATTGAGGTCTCCGTACATCATTTTAATATCCGATTAAGTATAGAGTTCCTCATTTTAAAATGTACGTACATAACCAATATGTAGTGTGCAATTGCGACTTAGCACTGTGATCCCTCCTTACTTGAATATCAAATGCAACAAGTGTTACAGTTAATCTATATAAAACTTTTACTATTAAACCACCATGAGATTCATGTGAACAAAGGGTTACTGTAAAACAAAACATATGACAAGTTCAATAATACAAATGTATCTTAAAAGAATTGTGAACAAACTTCTCCAAATGAATGCGTCAGTGTGTTGTTTCACCACCTCCATGTAATAAAACCACACTCGCTGGAAGCTGTGAGACCGCTACATAAGACAAGGAATTATGGAGGAGGACTGATAATTAGGTTTATCTAGACTTCATTATTTAGAGGTCTATAGGTTCCGGTGAGTGCGGGGTTTCATTATATGGCCGTGGTGCAACAACACAATGACACATTGATTTAGGAAAACCTTATTCACGATTCTTTTATGATACATTTGTGTCAATGGACTTAAATTCGGCATAGGTTTTACTTTAAAATAATAGCTTGTTCACAAGTGGTTATTGCATGGTAAAACTTTATAAAGATGAACAGTAATACTTCTTGCATTTGGAATAGAGGAAGGAGGGACCACAGAGCTACTTCACACTTACACACTACCTATGAGTTATTTATATACATAAGAATTAGCAGCCGATCCTTCGTAGTACCCATTTTCTGTGATGAATATTTTTGTTCGGGTTTCAGAAAAGCACGGTAGCGTAAACTGGTGTACAGAACATCCGAAAATGAGAGGGATAAGAAAAAAAAATTTCTGCCAATAACCATATGTGTGTGCGCAAGTTAATAGAACACTTTTGGAGCTGATCCAAATTCATAACGGGACCCACCGGGGCTATCCCCTGACTCCATACCTGTATATTTCAGCTATGGAGCACTTGCTGACAGCCATTCGAAATAACCCAACCATTTACGGGATTTCCAGAAAAGACCAAGAATTTAAACTCAGCCTGTACGCTGAGGACTTTTTTATTACTTTATAGCACCAATCCTAAATTGGCCTTTCCATCTCTTATGAAGGCATTCACTACTTTTGCACTCTATAGTAATTTTAAGGTCAATGTTTATAAAACCAAGGTCTTTCCCTTCTTATTTCCAACTTAGAGATTTTTATCAAATGCTTGGTCAGAAATGTGGACTTCATCGGGATCCCTCTCCCTGAACAAATCTGCCTACCAGGTACCTTGTATAATCTTTTATCACACAAATGCCCAGAGCAACGAAAAAATAATTTTCATCAAAAGACTAAAACGAAAATGAAATTTGGTGCCAAAATTATAACTGGCCAGCCCTATCCTAGTTGGGCAGGGTGCTACAGAGGGGTCCGAGAGCTGACGTCAGACTACTCCCATCTCACATGCTCCCCTTTACAGTGGTAGCTCAGTTCACAAACTTAATTTGCTCCCCGATTCTGGTCACGAACTGAATTGGTCACGAACTAAATCAAACTGTGATCAGAACGCGATCTCGACTAGAGGAAGCCACGGCCAGTGTCAGAGCAGGGAAGAAGGCGGCAGGTGTGTTCGTCACCCGAGTGCGGAGTTCACGAATTGAAGCAAAATTTTGCCAACTTCCTGTTCACGAACAGAAGCGTTCGTGAACCGAGGTACCACTGTACCTTGGGTAGGTCATCTGAGGTGGACTTAGCACAGCCTCCAGATGTCACGAAAAATCAGTGAACTGCTAAGGGAAGCCAAGAAACACATTAGGTGCTCCGAACATTCAAAAATGCTGCCAACATAAAAATGTTAAATTCTACATTCTCATGTAGGTTTGCAAAAGCCCGGTGCAGGTAGTCTGTCTGTGTTGCTGGCCATACCCTCTGCCATTTTGGAGCTTCCACTACAGCAATCTACCAGCCACAGTTGAATTTATTTGCCTGGCTAACTAAACTATTGAAATTGCAAATGGAAATCTATCCAAACCCCTGCAGTGCCAGCTGATTCCTATGCCCATTTCAATCATCTGCTCCCTCAAAACTGGGGAATGAGTGAAGACAAGGTTGGTTCATGGGTGCAGATGAATGCTCCAGAAATGGTGAGCACATGGCTAGTCTTACATGCAATTCCATACTACATCATCTAAAAACAGATACAAAAAAAAACTTACATGTCCACTACTGGCAGTGACTGCAATTTGGCCTCTGTCTCCTGTGCCCCCTGAACTGTAGTCGTACACTTCTTCCTCTTCAACTTGAACTTAGCTGTTCTCTCTTCAGTCATTGTGCACAAGCTGCACAAGAAAAACAAAGAACCGTGAGACCTCAGGAATACCATTTCACTCTCCTACAAGAAGAGGAAGGCTTAGAACCACTGCCAGTTTCGAATTGCTTTTAGGGAGATCTCGCTACCAGAGAGCAGTGAAACCTGACAGAGAATCCAACCCTTCCCCACTCTACAAAACCAAAAAAAGTTTGGTTGGAGAAGCAATTTACAGAGACTCTGTTGCATGATTACTTTGTTGCAAACAAGGCCTGCCTGTATAGAAAAGCTTTACTACTTACCTGTCCCTCTGTCAACATTCTCCTCTGTTGAAGAGCGAGGGTGGGTGACGTAGTATCTGCACCCGACACACCTTCATGGGGCGGCAGATGCCTGGTTCTCCGCTGAGCACTGAGGTTCCGTCCCTCGCCCCATACATTACTACTGTATCCTGCAGTGGTATAGGGTTCCGAGTATTGAACTGCAGAACACAGAAGGGGACCAGGAAACCGATGCTCCTAGAAGTCTCAGATTATTCAGCAGCAACTCTATAAAACAGCAAAGATTGGCAGAACAACCAGTATTAGTGAACCTGGCACTACCCTTAAATTACTAAAAGCTGCACTCTGGGGTAAGCAACTAGTCTAAATACAACTTTGTGTATTTCTTCCACATATGTGCAGTAATCCACTGTGACACTTGGAGCTTCCTGTAATAAAGACCAGTCACTGCTGCTCTCTCTCCTTGTGCAGGGTCACTGGTCTGGTCTCTGCCCCCTGCTGCTCTCCCATACTCGCCTCCAGGACTTCTCTAGAGTCTATCCCATCCTCTGGAACTCTTTACCCCAACCTGTCCATCTATCTCCCACCTTGACTGCCTTTAGGCGATCCCTAAAGACTCATCTCTTCAGGGAAGCCTATCCCACCTCAACCTAACCACTGAACCATCACATTCTCAAACAATTCATCCCCATAAAGCTACCTCCTCATG
Source organism: Nanorana parkeri (assembly GCF_000935625.1). Classification (NCBI taxonomy): domain Eukaryota; kingdom Metazoa; phylum Chordata; class Amphibia; order Anura; family Dicroglossidae; genus Nanorana; species Nanorana parkeri. The sequence continues at coordinate 1,335,955 of NW_017306377.1, forward strand.
TATCACTTCCCCCTCTCTTTTAGATTGTAAGCCCTCAGGGGCAGGGCCCTCCTTACCATCGTGTCTTGTTTTGTGATTGTAATGTCTTCCTTATATTGTAAAGTGCTGCACAAACTGTTGGCGCTATATATATCCTGTATAATAATCATTTCTTACATTTTTGCATTGAAGCCTGCAGAGCAGATCAGTGACATGGATGCAATTCACAGATTCCGCCATTGTTTACATCCCAGGTCCAGGCAGCGGTACAAACCTTGTTATGGGACTGGAGCAAGTAAACAACGCACTACAAAGTGGGGCAACGCCGCCGCATTTGTGCTGGTGTGACCTGAGCCCCCTCTGCTGAGGTGGCGGATGGTACCTGTGAATGGACGATATGGATGTGCAGGCATAGGCGCAGGACAGGATGCTTTGGGGGGATTCAGGTAAGTGGGGGAGTTGGGACGTTTCATATTAAACCTTAAATATAGGTGCATCATAGTCAGAAGGGTGGACTAAACCTTTAAAAAAGGATATTCTGTGTAATATTCTGTGCAGTTCGTGGAAAAGGATATTCTGTGCAGTTCGTGGAAATGGATGCATTTGCTTTGCAGACTTTGTGCAAGTCTCACGTCCCAGTATGGAGAACAAGCAGGCCCGGGCATTACCTGCCTGCTGGGACTTGTAGTTCCTCCTCAGCTCGCCTTGTCTGGCAGTGAAGGGGTTCTATAGTCCCCGGCTGCAAAGTTGTGGGGGGGGCTCTCTATGGCGAGCTGCA
>NW_017306377.1:1336807-1337885 GCF_000935625.1 Nanorana parkeri
CCACAACGCCCGTGCAATTACAAGCCTTGTTCTCCTGTCTGCACGCTGCCTGGTAATTAGGCTTCGCCTTCATTAGAGGCTTACAACACGCTGCGAGCTGATTACCTGCTCATAAAAGTCAGCTACAAGACAGACATGGCCACCAAGTTCAGCAACAAACCCGGGGCGGCCCGGACACCACAGCAACACGCACCAAGAGAAAGAGCGCGGGAGAGGATGTGACGTCACCGCCCGTACGTCTCTTTGGAGAAGAGAGAGAGGCGGGCGGGTACGTGAAGGAAGATACAGGGGAGAGGGGCGGGCGGGCAACAACAACAAAAATGATACGGGGGAGAGTGGTGAGCGAGTAAGTGAGGGAAGCTGGTCAAGCAAGAGCTTACTTAGCTTCACTGGAGTGCAAAGGTGACATTATGGGGTCTAACAGACCCCTAATATCTCCTGAAAGAGAACCATCACCTCTCATGTGCTATCGCATAAGGGGCTTGCGATTCCCTTATGTGATAGCAATAAAGTTTAGCAAAAAAAGTAAAGAAAAAATGATGTAAAGTAAAATAAACCAAAAAAAGTATAACTAAATAAAAAACAGCATTTTTTTTTAAAGCTCTAAACATACACGCACGTATATAAAACGCAAAACACGTCAGGTGTGCCAATGTACAAAAACAATTGTGCCACGCGCATTGAGCATCATTGCGCACGCCAAGCAAATGCAATCATTGTAAGGCCGTTATTCATAGTTGACAGTAAACCGGGAACCTGTAAAGGCTTTTAAAGCGTTAACTATGGACAATTTTGGGCACTGTAGTTTTTTGCTATCTCACGGCCGCACACAATTTTAAAGCTGGGCAAATTTGGTATCTGTTTACACGGCACAGTCTCATCTTTTATATTTCACCAGAAGATTGTGTAGTATAATGAGTTTATGTGCACTAAAATCTAAAAGGTACTTTTAATCAAAATTTGGGTTTCATAAACAGTTGCACTAATATCGTGTGACAAAAAAAAAATGCAACTGCCACCATTTTATTCTACAGGGTCTCTGCTTTAAGAAAATATATAATTCGGGGGGGGGGGGGGG
>NW_017306377.1:1338190-1394490 GCF_000935625.1 Nanorana parkeri
TTTTGCAATGCAAAAATGGCTCTCGCAGGGAAAGGGTTAAAGTGTTCATGTCACTTGAAGAATAAAATGCAAATAAAGGCAGCCTGCAAAAGAAAATGCCAGGGTCGGATCGCATGTACCCTGGTGGGCATCTCTGTAGTGTTCTCTCGCCGGCTGCTATGTCACGACGTAAGAGACAAATCCCAAAATAGACACAGCGCAGCCGTGTGCAGGATGGTCAAAGTCTACAACTGGATAAATGCTAATGGGGCACCATGTAACCATTAGTACTTGTCCAGTTGTGGGCCTTTGCCATGCTGCACCTGCCCCCCCAAAAATTCAGTGTACACAGGGCATATGTAGTACGCCCTCTCCTTCTGCCCCCCTGACACTAAACCCAGGAGTAAAAATCTTAAAAATACATTCAAGTCCCCTAACTATTAACAAAAATGTATCTTATTTGTGTATCACTTGGCTGTAGATCCTCCAATCATCTCTGAATTGGTGCTGACACTGTCCTTCCTTCTGGATGGGGGCTACTTTGGTTTCCCATAGTCCCTGTGTGTGTTGTAAAGTATTCACCGCTCTAAGCTCACTCCCGTTATGGACTACAATCTCAACACAAATGAGTAAACTAACAGGTCTATTCACAAAAGGGAGAAGAGGTTGGAGAAGACAGGAGAAGTGAACAATCTAGGCCAAAATAGCTGATCTGGAAAGTGAGCTGAATTGGAGAATTTTTCTAAATCAGCTATGTTGTCCTAGATTGTTCACTTCTCCTGTCTTCTCCAACCTCTTCTCCCTTTTGTGAATAGACCTGTTAGTTTACTCATTTGTGTTGAGATTGTAGTCCATAACGGGAGTGAGCTTAGAGCGGTGAATACTTTACAACACACACAGGGACCATGGGGAACAAAAGTAGCCACCCTCCAGAAGGAAGGACAGTGTCAGCACCAATTCAGAGATGATTTGAGGATCTACAGCCGAGTGATACATAAATAAGATGTTTTAACAGTTAAGCTACTTCAATACATTTTTAAGATTTTCTTTAAGGCCCCATTCACACACGAACCGGCCTGCAGTACAGCTCCGTGCGGGGCCGTACCAAGTAGCTGCCGGGAAGGACAGGTGCTGCTTGTGATTAGAACGCAGCCCCCGTCCTTCTCTATGGGGCTACGCAGCCGTACGTCCCCCTACGCTGGCTCGCCCTGCACGTCCATAGAGGTGCGGATGAGCGTATTCCTATGCCGCCGGAATGGATCCTGTATGCGTCCCGGCCAGAAAACCCGCACCCCTACGGACCTGCAGTTGAGGAGAGCGTAGGGGGACGTACGGCTGCGTAGCCCCATAGAGAAGGACGGGGGCTGTGTACTAATTACACGCAGCACCTGTCCTTTCCGGCAGCTGCTTGGTACGGCCCCGCACGCAGCACGGAGCTGTACGTGCAGGCCGATTCGTGTGTGAATGGGGCCTTAGTGTCACTTCTCAAATTCAGCAGCTATTACAACTTCAGCTGTCAATAAATCAGACCTTCTGACATAAATACTGTTCACGCACCAGATAGAGACAGAGAGATACAAAGTAAAGGTGGCCACACACCTTACGATTATCAGACGACACTTTTTGTCCAATGATTGTCTCTTAAGGGTCACGGGAGGAGACATACTAGCGTCCTCGTGTTACCCAAAGCTCAGTATATCGCGAGCTACAGCAGCGACCCAGCGAGTCAGCGCTGGCGGATCGGAGCGGGGAGGGGGGAATCCAGCCCCTCCCCTGTCACGGCAGAGAGCCGTGACAGGATCGAGAGGCGAGCGAACACCGGTATGTGTTCGCTCACTTCCCGATCTACTGAGCCGACCTGTGACAGTCTCATTATCACAGGTCGGCTAGAACTATGAGGTGAGTGAAAAGCACTCACCTCATAGTTCGCTTTTAAGCCATGTTATCCCACATTCTTGATTGGACACTTTTAAAGCCCCATTATCGCTTTGTTTTTTCATGTATTGTATTCAGGGGTGTGGTGTCACAGTTCCGATGGGTGCAGGGGCGTATCTGCCGCGAGGCAAACAAGGCGTTTGCCTCGAGCGGCAGATTCCTAGGGAGCGGCAAAAATGCCGGGGTCAGTGTTCTGGGAGATACCCACTTGTTTTATTTACCTATTTTATATTTGTTACATGTGCCCATCTACATCACTTAACCTCTTGCCGTCCGCCCGTAGTAAAAAAACGGACGGACGGCACTGCAGCATCTGCGGGTATAAAAAATAAATGCTTGCAGTTTAAATTGCTTTTACTTGGGTTAGAGTTTCTTGGCTTCTTAAGGGCTAAAATCTCTATTTGCTTCTCCTTTGTACTGATAGGAGAGGCTGTGATGGTTTTTTTTAACCCTGTCTGTACTGTGCTGGCTCACTTCATTATAATTTGTAAAGGAGATTTGAACAATGCTTGTCCTAACAAATGGTTAAAGTATTACAGCAGTGGCTTCTGCGGTGCACATTAATGAAGTTAATGAGAGAAACACAATCCTCAAATTTTAGTCCTAGGTCTTTCTTGAAGGACAGATCACTGTAAAGGTGCTCAGAAAAAAACCCTCGATTCAGCCATTTTTGCCTGCTGCAACAAAACAACTTAAAAGGGTAAAAAAATATTTTGTAAATATATTTTTTGGTTTGCTGTGTGAATGGAAACACATAAACATATAAAGGTTTTTGGTCAAATTTGACTGCAAAAGTGGAAATACTCTTTAAAGAAAACTACATCAGACACTAATAAAAGGTTTTTCTACTGTGTACTGAATGACTAAGCTGACCACACAATGTAAATTGTTAATTGACATTAAAGTCTATTTCGTTCGTTCCCTTACAAAATTGCATACAAGCTTACTTGCTGATAGACAAGTAAGACAAGGCTGCGGCTCACTCCCACCCACTTATACCCTCGCTGGAGTGAGAAGGGCTACCCGAGGTGCCTTTGTGGTTTATCACTTATAATCCGCTCAACCACATCAGCATATGACTCCATACGTCACCCTGCCAGGGAGACTCACAGCTCTCTCACATAGGGGACTATTTAAATATATATATATATTTAAAATTGCACAGCTATTCATCCAGCAAAACTGCATATACAAATGTTTTGTGCAAATTAAGTAGCTGTTGTAAAAATGGGGCAAAATCGAATGTTCTTATTTTCTCTTCTTGTTGATACTGTGTTTCCCCGAAAATAAGACCTAGTTGTGACCATTCCCGGGGGTGGCATAAGGGGGAACTTGAAGAGCTGAGAGAGGTGGGAGAGAATCAGTGGTGCCAACGAAGCCAGCGCTAGAGGAAGCTAGGCGGCAGTGGAGGGAGCAGAGCCGCACAAGCCGATGCTCTCTCTATGGCGCCAGCTCCTGTCACAGGCGGAGTGATACCAAATGCACTCTGCCCGTGAGGAATCCATAGTGAAAGCGAGCTTCACCCATTCTGGTTAGCAAATTGCTCCTGGAAAGGTATGGCACCCCTCATCACCTATTTCTTAACTTTGCCAGTGTCTTATTTTCGGGAAACACGGTAGTTCTTCATATATTAAAGTGGTAGGATGTTTATGGCAGAAGAGACTGTGTAAGCCTCTTCTGCCATAAAAGCTTCTTTTTATCATTTGGCAATGTCTTTTTTTCTGCGCGTTGAGCCACGCATGCACAGCTCAGCACACAGACTCGGCATGCTGAGATGAAGTAACTTCCATGCGCATGCGGAGGAGTTGTCATCTAGGCACGGCCAATCAAGCAGCCGAAGACTCGAAAACCCAGAAGAGGACCGAGCCAAAGATGGAAGCTACGGAGCGGGAGGAGCACGGCGCTGGAGGGGATTGGTTTGGCGGATAAATTTGCCATAATGTGCTAATATGCTGTGCATACTAGCACAATATGGCAAATAGCGCCTGTGGAAACATTTTTTTTTTTTAGTTTTTTTTTTTAGCCAGCGTTAACATCCGCTATAAGGTCAATAGAGTGAATCGGGAAAAATGCCACAACATGGCCACTAGATGGATATGTGGATCATATGTTCAAAAAAGATACAGTCCCCCATAAATCGAAATCCCTAAAAAGTGGAAATGATCTGATGAATAGATCACAATAAGTAATGTAATACAGTATAACAAAATTTATTGCATTTCAACACTATACTTATAAAGACACCTATGACACGACATTTAAAAACAGTTAAAAGGTGTCTTTATAAAGGTGCCCATACACTGCACGATTATCGTACGATAATCGTATGCGATCGGGTTTTCGTACGATAATCGAGCAGTGTGAACGGAGACGTGCGACCGTTTCTACTGTACGGTCGCACGTCTTCTGTCGAACCAGCATGTTCGAAAACCAGCCGGGAATCGTACGATTCTCGGCTGGTTAGAACGGTGCTCGGAAGATAAATGCTGAACGGGCCGGTGTGCGCACGCGCACACTGCCCGTTCAGCATTGCGGTCATCGGAAGCCCGCCCCTCAGGAGGGCGGGCTTGCGATGATCGAGAGTGCGATCTGCCTGTCCAAGATAGGCAGATCGTACGTTTTTTTAATCCCTTTACAACCATCGCAAGACTAAAGTCTTGCGATGGTTGTAGAGTGTATGGCCACCTTAAGTATAGTGTTGAAATTCAATAAATTTTGTTATATTATATTACTTGTTTGTGATCTATTCATCAGATCATTTCCACTTTTTAGGGATTTCGATTTATGGGGGACTGTATCTTTTTTGAACAAATGTATTGAAACCCTAGAATTTGGTCATTACCATATATTGTTACTCAGTGTGAAGCTCCTGTGTGTGCCCCCCCCCTTTTCTTTGAAATATGTGGATCATAGTAAATAAATACAGATATAGATTCCATAGTGTTGCTCACACCCAGTTCCCCTATAACAGGGGTAAATGGTGTCCCTTTGAGTGTAATGGTGTAAATGGGGTAAATGGTGTCCCTTTGAGTGTATCAAAACAAAAATGTCATAAAAAATAAATGTAATCAACACACAAATGTCATATATTGCAGCTTACAGATGTGGTGGCTAGCAAGCAGTAGATATAAGTTGTTTTTTTTAAAACCCCGCTTTAACAGCAGTTTACACTTACCCCATCTTCGCTGCGCGTTCCCGTCCAAGAAAACGAAACTGCCGGCCGCAAAGCATCTTGGGGCGGGTGCATGAGCAGTTCGGATTTTCGGACGGGAGACGAGCAGAGCCGCATGGTAACTCTATGGACGCGTGCACCCGCATGCAGACACCACTGGATCGGAAGTGCCTGCAAGGACAGAGGAGTCAGCGCTGGATCGGAGATCCGCCGCACCGCTGGAGGGACAGATGAAAACATCAGGAAAGAAGAAGATCGGATTAAGAGACATAATTTAAGGTAAGTGCTGGCATTAACATTGGGGGAGGGAATTTTTTTTTGCCTTTAATGTCACTTTAAGACTGTTTTCCCCATTATTTTTCCCTGGTAATCCTGCAAACAACACACTTCCTGTCCCTATGCAGGTAAGCAGTATCCCCACTGGCATTTCCATGAGGTTTTTACCTAAAACAACTCTGTCACTGTATAAGACTTCCCAAATAAAGCTATACCTTTAAAAATATCAGAGGGAACACTTACCTCTCCTGGTGCCTATGCTGGAAAACACCAATTAGATCAGAAGGAATCATCTTCCAAAGTCCACGTTGCAGGATCCCAACCTGAAAGAAGCCATTTCAGGGAGGTGTCCTTCTCATTTCAGGGAGGTGCCCTCTACGCCCCCCCCCCATCCGCGGAGGGGGGTTAGGGGGGCTGGGAGAGAGCACCACCCTGAAAATGATGGCAGATAGCACAGGAAGCAATAGCTTTTTTTGCTATCTGCAGGTTTTTTTTCTGATTTTGTTTTTAGTATTCTGACAGTTGCAGTCGAATATTAAAAAAAAGGCATAAGAATGCATAGCTAGATTCCTATTGGCTATTGCACTTTGCAATAGCCAATAGCAAACTAGCTATTGCACCCGCCCTCTGCTGCTTTCAATCACCAGAAGAGGACCTGATAGAAAAATTCAGGTCCCCCTCTGCTGATTGACAGCAGCAGTGGGAGGGTACATTACCTAGTTTGCTATTGGCTATTGCAAAGTGCAATAGCCAATAGGAATCTAGCTATGGATTCGTATGCCTTTTTGTTTCTTTTCTGACTGACGGTCGGGCCGCGGCTCCCGATGTCAGAAAAGAAAAAACAATCGCAGGGAAAGGTTTATTTGCTTGATCGAGCAGATAGACCTTTCCGGGAGGAAGTGTTTCTCTCCCGGGCGGCCGGGAGCCGCTATCCAATAGCGGGAGACTCCCGGAGCGTCCGGGAGAGTTGGGATGTCTGACGTGGAAATCAACATTTCCAGGAGTGTTGATCTCCTTGGTCTACTGCAGTTCTTACAGCCGGTTCTTCCTACTGACTTTCCCGTCACCACTGTCTTCTGCAGTCACATGGAGATCAACAGGAGGAACCAGTGAGCTCTGTGGGGGACCAAGGAGATCAACACTGTCAAAAGGTTGATTTCCATGTGGTCCTGGTGGGCGATTCCTCAGAATGGAAAGTGTTTCCCGAAGTGTTGGTTTCCCTGTAGACTTTGGGGGATTCGATTGATGTTCAGGGACCAAGCAGCAGAAGAGACAAGTATTCCCTCTCTACTTTTTACAGGTATGGCTTCACTGTAGACAGGGTCACTTTATCTGGAGGGAACCTTTAACACATAAAATCAACTGGAAACATTCAAAGAACATCTACATTGTGTTGTCACCTTCCCTTCCTGCATGCTAAAGAAACATGATCTTAGCAATTTTGGAAATAGTAAACAAATTGGCAGCACTACATAACGTTCCGATCACCATACTAGTTATAGAATATGTTTTTCTTATTAAGCTGTACTTCCTCTTTGCTGCCCTGCATAACAGCGGTTTCATGTGCAACACACAATTTAATTGCTGAAATTTGAAGAAATTTTCCTAATAACTAAACTTTTTCGAGGTACTCACACTTCTATTAGACCACTTCCTTCCTGTTGACAAGCAATAGAGTTCTTGGTAATCTGACGCTGTCAAAACTTCTGGATACAAAGTAAAGTTGGCATGATGGTGCACCATTATGGGGTTTCAGCAGCTTTGTTTTTTCCTTTTTCTGAATGCCTCCAAGGTGTTTTTTTACTTTTACGTGTCCCATAACCTCATTTGTGAATGTGTCTGTGCACAGCAGCCACTTATCAGAGTCAAATCCAAAATAGAAGATAACGGTTGAAGAGCAAACGTTTAAGTCTGATAAGTTTGCTCATCAGTGAGATCTAAACTTGCGTATGATATGTAAACCTGAATGTGTTTTCCCTAGATCAAACAGTGTGATTCAAAGACTAATTCTCCAACTGTCATTTCCAAGAACAGCTGGTGACTGGGGAGCAATTCTAGAACATCCGCATCATCTCGCTCGTGTATATATATATATATATATCCTGTAATCAGGACACTCAACTGCAGTCAAGGAAATTCAAGTAAAAAGCAGTTTATTAAGGGCAAACACAAAGTCTGTTCATTCACAGGGTAGCCTTCCCCTGTTCACATAAAGGCCAACATTTATGCACTTCTCCTGATAAATCAGTCTTCTTGAGCATATACAGTCCTTTGTAGCATATACGGTCCTTAGTAGCTTTCCTCAGCTCTAAGGCTCTCAGCACACCTCTGTGTGGTACTCACACTGCTCTCCCAGCAGTGGATCATGGACTCTCTCAGTGGTGTCCAACAAGTCCCTTGGGTCACCGACCTTCCTGACCTCTCCCAAGCTCCCCCGGCTGTTCCTTGTGCGTCCATTACGCACCTGAGTCTGCCTGTGTCCGTGTGCCTCCTGCACACAAAAACAACTCCAACACTCCTCTCTGAGCACTGGGCTGGCTTACTAAGTAGGCTGCTCTCAGCCACCTGCCCAAGCTGGTCATTGGCAACACCTGGCCCCAGGACTGGAGATCTCATCCCACCCAGAGCTCTAAGAAATCTCCAGAGCTCCAGATCCCAGCTACAATTCTGAAAACCTGGAGGAATCTGAAGGGCCAGGTTCTTCCTTATAACATGGTTTACTCTCTGGACCCTCTCAGCCCCTCTGGCTGAGAGTCCTGGGTGCCATAGTTGCCAAACTCCACCGTGGCATTCAGGGCCGTATTTACTCTCCCTGCCGCCCCAAGGCCAGGTTATATTACTATTTTCCATACTTGTATTATTATTTCTGATGTATTTCACAGTATGCTACAGAGTAGATAGAACCATAACTCATGAACTATCCTAGCAGAGCTTTCCCACCTCAATTCCAATAGAGTCCCAGTTTGGAGCCATTGATCACAATCTTATTTCTTTTAAAACCCAACTTCAGCATCATTATTATTATTTTTATTAGCATTATCACTATTATAATGCTTTTATTCATGTCTCCTATTCACTCTCACCTAACTCCCTACTACTTCTACCTGTGATCCACTTTTGGGTTGAATAAACCCCAGCATCTTTCAACCCACTTACTGTGAGCCCACATTATCAATGAAACAACCACTAGGCTTGTGCTATCACGTAGCCTAGGCTTGTAGTAGAATTCTGCATAGAACAGCACTTACTTGCCACAATTTTCTGTATTTTTAAGCATTACATTCTCTAACTTTTTTATTTTAAATAATGAAATCAGATTAAACAAATATAGATTGTCAAGCAAAGTATTTCTTTATATTTTTATCCAAGCACTTACATCATCTGGATCCAACTCTCTCAGCTCAGCTTCCCTGAACTTCCCATCCCCTACAGAATCACAAGGAAAAACATAGTCTCCAGTAGCTGTCAATCTACTAGCTAGAAGCAGTGGATTAGTTTGCCTTGCTATGCCTTTGTGTGTTTGGTAGACACACACAGCTTACTAGCACACACAAGGGAAAGGAGTAACCCTAAAACAAGATATCAGGGCCAGTGCTCAGGGGACCAGCTGATTCTGTAGGAAGCTAAAACTTTTGAACATCAAAGGAGCAGCATCCATTGTAAGGGATTTAATCAGCAATTGAAATACAGTAGCTTTAATATCACTTTAATTTCAATAAAAGTTTTACCCTGTAACAAACCGAGTTACAATGTTTTGTAAGAATCTCAATCAGTTTAACAAAGTCCCATGCTTCAGTACCAGTGGCGTAACAACCGGGGGTGCAGCAGGGGCGCGGAGTACAAAGATAAATCAGAGCACGATTTATTCTTTTACTTGAAGCCACAAAATAATGACATGGTAAATGTTAACACTACACAGGGATTTAGACAAAGAGAAGACTACCATCTCAGCACTAAAGCCATACAAATCACTATACCTACAGACAGAAGACTGCAAACATAAGAGGGCTTTGATTCAAAAGCCTGGATAAAGGGGTACGCCTCCTGGTGGGCATTGGTTCTTCATTCTTAGTTGGGGAATTCTCATGTGTACTGTATACCATGCCACCTCAAGAACAGTTGAAGTAATTAGTCTCACGATTCCCTGTGTCACAAAATCTCTATTAAGCCTCCCATGCACCTTACAACCATCGCACGACTTTCGTTGTGCAATGGTTGTAAGGTGATTAAAATTTTGTACGATCTGCCCATGTTGGACAGGCAGATTGTACTTGCGATCATCTCAAGCCCTCCCCACCGAGGCGACGGCTTACCATGAGTGCAGTGCTGAGCGGGCAGTGTGCGCTTGCGCACACCGACCCGCGCGACTTTCGTCTTCCCAGCACGCCACCAACCCGCCGAAAATCGTACGATTTTCGGCAGGCTTTCCAGCATGCTCGGAAGACGAAAGTACAGTAGAAGCGGTCGCGCGATGCCCATACACCTGCCGATTATCATACGATCGCGGGATCATCGTCTATGGGCACAATAATCGGCAGGTGTATGGGCACCTTTAGGATGGATTCACATCAGATGCGTTGGGGCTGTGCTTTTTCCAGTGCAGCCACAACACCAGACAAGGCAACTTAGAAAATGGCTCATTATTGCATGCCTTGTTATCTTCCTCTTCTTTGATTCTGTTTCGGATATGTCTGCTCTTTCATTTTTCACAACTTCTGGCAGAGCCTATAAAGCTGGATGTTGATATTCTCTGTAGCATTGTGGTTTTATCCTTGTACTTGACATCCTGCCTTCGCTTTTGTATTTCTGTTTCATGTTTTTGTTTCGTGACAATTTTTTTTAATTTTTTTATATTGTCATTGACATCTTTGCAATAAAAAAACAGCAAAGTACAAAAAAAAAAACAGGACAGGCTTTTTTAATTATTTATTTATTGCAATCAAGGATGTCTGTGAATTTACTCTGCTTGATCCAGTTTTAGAGGATGCTATTGGTTTTTGTGACTCCAATAGGGAAACTTTCTCTTTATTTTCTGTCATAGTGATCCCAGGACAAGAAATCATTTGGAGTATTGGAATCAGGAAAACACAGGCATGCACCATCACATTCTGAAGCAATTCATCCCCTCACAGCTACCTCCTCATGTATCACTTGTCCCTCCCGATTAGATTGTAAGACCTCATGGGCAGGGCCCTCCTAACCATCTTGTCTTAAATTGTATTTTAATTGTAATGTCTTCGTTATATTGTAAAGCGCTGCGCAAACTGTTGGCGCTATATAAATCCTATATAATAATGATAATAATAAAAGTTTAATGGCGGTCCCCTTCCCCACTCCACCTAATAAAGGTAATTCCATTACAGCTTCTGTCTCCATTGGAAAGACTTGAAATTACTCACGACTCTGTTCAAAAAATAATGCTTCTGAAGTTGGTCTGAAAGCATGATGGGTGAGCACAATAACCAATGGCTTTACTTCCTAAAATTTGGTATTTGCATATTAAAATGTACATCTAAAGGATCCTGTGTGACAGTAAAAAAAAAAAAGGTCTTTTGAAGTAGACATGCTCTAGCATACCACTAGAATAATTCACATGGAAAATAAGGAAGATGTTTATGTTCTTTCCATGATTTACATTTAATATATTAATATACAGCCAAACATTGACATAACGTCAAATATTATTATGAACAGTTATCTACAACCCTCCTTTTCTTCTCCATCACATTGTACAAGAATGTCTATAATGTCATTTCAGATGTGTCCCAAATAAATAATTTTAAGATCCTGTTATGTGATGCACACACCTAGAAGTAAAGAAAAAAAAACGCTGTTTCCCTGCCCTGGCTGAATCAAATTTTCCTTCATTTGTGTCTCATACAATCCCCTCCCAGGCACTGCAGCTCATAGTGGGAAGGTTTCAGTAGCAGACGCAGAGCTGTGTTAATCCAGAAAGCAGTGGGCAGGACTGTGTGTGGCCAGGGGCTGATCGACAAGCTACAGGGTTGTCAATTAACCCCTTCATGACTGAGCTTTTTTTTTCCAGTTTCTGTTTGTTAATGACTGAAGCACTTTTTACATTTTTGCTGTTTGATTCTTTCACGGCAGTAATATACTTTCTTACTAACTGCACCCACACATATTATATATTGTTTTTTAGAGGACAGATAGGGCTATATATTTATATCACATATGTGTGCCTAAAAAAACACGTTTTCCCCAGTTTTGATTGTTGTTATTTTTTTTTAGAAAAATAGCACAGCTAAAAAATGCATTGAAATAAATGTATTTATTTGTCCTTTATTTGGAAACACCTAACATGCCTAGGATTTCAGAAATGTTTCTGCACTTCACAGCCTAAAACTAAAAGCTAACCTTTTAATTTTTTCCTCTAAAAGCTAATAGTGGTCACCAGGTTAGACAGGCGACATGCAATGTCACTAAGTGTCACACTTGGTGACAGCGACATACTTTGCACATCGCCGTCATGAGTGAGTTAAATTTAAAAAAAATAACCTCTTAGGGTGAAAAACAAGTCCGCATATACATGTAATTAATTTTTTTATCTAAAAAAATATATATATATTTTTTACACTAAGATTTTACATTTTTATTTTATTTATTTTTAATTATATCAAGCAGTCAATGTGAATGGATCTCACTATAACTGCTTGATAATTACATTAATTTTTGGTAATTATAAGGCTGCTCCAAACTTAGGAATAGCCAATAATAACTGTGAAACTGATCCTAACATGCACTGTAGCATATCAGACACAATGTCACTAAAGACTTGTGATCGTTGTGGCTCCTTGCCACAACGATCAGAAGCCTGAAACTGCAGCTTTAGGCTTTTGCTAATTGTTTCTATGCTGAAACATTTAGCAAAAAGCCAGTACAGATTGGGACTTGCTAATCCTGATCTGTACAGCTAACCTAAGTGTTAAGAAGTGCGGTTCACACGTACTCCTATAACTTTCAGACCCCCGATCAATGAAAGCGGGTGTCTATAAAAGCTTAATTATTTCAGTAATGGATGCCCCAATACCGAGACATCCATTAATGAATGCTAACCGCTGATCTCAGTGCCCCAAATAGCTGCTCACATACAGTGTACCTGATCAGTCATTTGGTCACTTAGTGGCAGGGGCGTACAGTGTACGTCTTCCATCACTAAGGGGTAAATAGTGACTATGCTGATAAACAAACCCATTGCAGCATCTTCTCATCCCACTTCTCAAGCAGGCACAGCCTACATGAGTGGCAACTCTGCTCTGAATTCAGAAGCGGTGCAGCAGAGTTGCCACCCCATCACAGGAAATTGCATTAGGTGGACATTACTGGCAGGCTCAACAGGTATTTGTGAGACTTTTTTTGTTCAATTCATTTTTATTAGGTTTACATAGGAGTAGTAAAACAACAAACACAAAGAAAGGAGGAACAAATGCATCGCATTGCGGGCGGCTCACTATGAGTGCAAGCACTATTTTGTTCGGACCGGACCGCAGGCATAATGTGCCTTGCATTCCCGTGTGTCTGATCGCATTGCGACCGGAGGGCGTGGCTAAGGTGAAATTCACTTCAATGGACCGCCACGCCCCCCTCCTGCCCCACAACATAGTGAGCCGGAAGAAGCGCAATGCAGTGTGTTCTGGCAAGAATCGGGCCGGAAACGCACTGTGCCTGGTGTGAACGAGGCCTGAAGGTGGATTGGCCACCCTAGGTAAGAATAGCAGGAAAAATTTAGGAACAGGAGGGTTAAGGGAAGGGGTGGGTAAGGGTTCAGGGAAAAGGGCATCATTGAGGTTCCTGCAAATACAGCCGCTCCAGCCCCGCTACGAGTATGTGATGACAGATCTATTGGGCCACAGTCAAAGCACAATGGCAAAAGGTGCTGTATCCAAGGTTCCCAAACTTTCTTAAAACTTGGCCATAACAACCAATAATGAAGCTATCGATTTTCCATCAGTAAAAGTCCAGTGGACTTTTTTTTTTTTATGTGAGGCCATAGTTCTACTTTAAAGCACTTTTTTTATGTGGTGCCTAAGTGCTCAAACAGGCATTGGAAGGTGAGTTGAGTTAATTGCTGCTTTACAAATAATTTTTGTATGAAAAGACTGAATTGCAAATGTTATGCTCTAGCATTTCCGAGCAAACTGTTACTGCATATACGTTTCTTCCCCCCCTCACACAATTAACCTATGTTGCAAAATAGATAACCTACCAAATAGATGTCATTTTTTTTACCGAACATATTTTTTCTTTAGCAGCTGCAAATTTACAAGACATGGGGCCACAGGGAATTCCATTGCTTAAACCAGGCAAAGCACCTGTCAATCAATGCTGGCCTTGAAAAGATTACCGCTACACATGTGTTTACAGGGTCACCAAAGGTAAATGCCTACAGGATTAAATCCTGGAACACCATCCGTTAGATGCCAGAGCTCACCTCTGCCAGCAATTTATCAGCTGTTTGATCATTCTTGTCTGGCGGCATTTATCCAGTTACTCCTGTATCACAGAGAAGGCGAGTGTTATTTCTCACAGGGCCTTAAACTTCACACTTGCATGGAGTCTGCGCTGTCACCCGCACGGGTGTAATGGATGTGTTGCTTTACTGTGTCAGTTTACCCAATATTGCCATTGTTTGTCCTTTGTGTACATACTTTTGCCATTTTGCTGCTAGAGTTGAAGTTGGACAGTTTGACATAGCGGGCTCGTTTACACTGTATGCATAGGAAATATACAGCAGTGCTATTGATAGGGGTGGGGGTCAGAACGCTGGAGCCCCAATCTGCTTTGTTTTCTGTGGTCTGACTCTCCAATGTGCTGCCAGCACAGGGTATGTTAAAGTGACACTAAACTCAGGAGTAAAATCCTTAAAAATCCATTTACGTAACCCAACTATTAACAAAAATTTATCTTATTTGTGTATCACTCGGCTGTAGATCCTCAAATCATCTCTGAATTGGTGCGGACACTGTCCTTCCTCTTGGATAGTGGCTACTTTTTCAACCCATGGTCCATGTGTGTTTTGGTCCATGTGTGTTTTGTAAAGTAGCCACCGCTCCAAGCACGCCTCCGTGATGGACTACTACTCCCCTCCTGCCCCACAAAAAAGTGAGCCGGCCGCAATGCGAGGCAGTGTTTTCTGGCCAGAATCGGACCGGAACGCACTGCATTTGGTGTGAACGGGCCCTGAAGGTAAAGCTGGAGTTCAGGTTCAAAGGAAACTAGTCATGAGATTATTATAATGATGGTCGACCTCATTCCATAGTCACAGAGCTAAACAAGCTTGCCGCAAGTGATTGCAAAACCAAAGATCCTGATTTGTATAAATGATCCAGGTCACTGGTTCACAGTATTGAAGCCAGGGGATCACAACGACAGCCAGGTTGCTGGCATTTAAAAGAATACAAGTTAGCAATGACAACCTTTTCATTGTCTTGGCATGTTTTCTTTATATACCATTTCTTCAAATTGTCCATTGCACAAGCACTTCTCACATTAATGAAACACTAATGGCACATTGCACGTCAGCAGGCTGGGTTAGAAATATTCAGATTTACAGAAGTAACCAGATACTGTGCAGAAATAAAGCCGTGACATAACAAAAGATGCAGCAGCTTTTGCAATAGGGCATTTTGCCATATTCATAAACCATGATTACTGTGCAAGAAAAGAAATTGAGAAAGGAAACAAAAATGGAGGCCATGACCTTGGCAATTGGGTAAGATATTGCGCCTTACTTGCATCTTAAAATCTGATTACTATGGGCGACTCCTAATTTCTTTCTGGAGAAAATAAGCCAATAGTTTTACTGTATAAAAAAATGATCCTTCAAGAGAGTATGCTTTATCCCTTAAAGTAGTATTAAATGCTGAAACTTTTTTTCCCCCAATAATGATTCCAGATCAAACAAATATACATCGGCCAGCAAAGTATTTCTTTACATTTTTATCATGTTTCCAAACAGCTCCAACTCTCTCAGCTCAGCTTCCCCAATCTTCCTGTCCAGTACAAGATCACAAGGGACAGAGCAGTCTCCAGCAGCCGCCCGTCTACTAGCTGGAGAGGGGATGAGGGGGTAGCAGGGGAATGTCTTGACTTGCTGTGGCTTTGTGTTTGTGGAGACACAATCAGCTTACTAGTACACACAAGGGTGGCTCCGTAGGACTCTGCGAGGGAAAGGAGCCACCCTAAAACATATCAGGACCAGTACTCAGAGGACCAGCTGATTCTACAGGAAACAAACGTTTAAACATCAAGGAGCAGCATCTATTGTAAGCAATGGTGTAACAATCACCAGAGCGATCCAGGCGGCCGCTATGGGGCCCGCGCAGATGCCGTGCGGGCTGCCTAGGTCGCTATGGCATCCTCTGCTGGTGGCGGTCACTGGCGGCTCTGAAGAAGAATGCGCTGCTGTTCAGATCACTGACAATTATCTGTGCAGCAGCGCGTTCCTCTCCACAGAGTCAATGAGAGCCACCAGCGGCGGTAGAGCAGGCTGGACCCGGCAGTGGAGGAAGTTAACTAAACAGCAGTTGAAATAGCTTAAAACCCTTCAATATAATATCACTTTAAAGAGAACCTAGGAAAGAAATATGGAAACTGGCATAGTAAACATAAAACACAAAAAGTCAAACCTACAAAAAAAGAAATACAAATAATTAGGAAATAAAGGTCAGAAGACGTCACTTAGCCTAACTGCGGGATCCTGGGAAAGCTGAGAGTTGCCACAGTGACAATGAATGATGCCACCAAAGCCTAGGCTAAGGGACCGGCGTTTGGCATTTTAACATAGGGGTTGGGGTTACAACATCTAGAAACCTTGCTTTTTTTGCAAGAAAGAAATCTCCAGGCAATCAAAAATAACCCTTGCAGTTGGGATACCCCCGCACTGCAAGG
The DNA here is from genome assembly GCF_000935625.1 of Nanorana parkeri. Classification (NCBI taxonomy): domain Eukaryota; kingdom Metazoa; phylum Chordata; class Amphibia; order Anura; family Dicroglossidae; genus Nanorana; species Nanorana parkeri. Next base: position 1,354,461 of record NW_017306377.1, read on the forward strand.
GTTAACTGCCTATTTTGGTCTTGGGGGCCAAGCTAAAAAATTTACCTGAATCTTGGCCCTGCTTGGCTGCCAGACCGGTTCTCTCAGCCTCCTCTTCCTCAGGCTTCAGGGGTCTAAGGACCAGTGACGTCATCATGTCTTATGCATCTGCGTTAGACATGAGGACACCAGGGACGTTCCACCGCCAGAGCGGAGAGTGAAAGAGGTGAGCGTTGGCCACCACAGGACCGAGGATCAGGTGAGTATATCTTCTTCATTTCAGCCCCTAGACCAAATAAATCACTTAACCCTTGAAGTGCAGGGGTAGGCCCACTGCCAGGGGTAATTTTTTGATTCAATGGAGTTGCTATTTAAAAGTTAACACCTTGTTCTCTTTACAGACAGTCCCCTAGTTACATACATCCGACTTACATCCAACTCCTACTTACAAACGAAGGCTATTACTGTACAGCAGGGCTAGTTGTAATGCTACCACGCTCGTGCTGATGAGGAGTGCCCGCCTTTTTTGGGTCTGGTTTGTAGTACTGTATGTACATTACAGGAAGTTGGCTCTTGTTAGACGTGCAGACGAGGGGTGCCCACCTCTTCTTCCGGGTCACTGAGAGGTTTTTACTGCTGGCTGTATCATTAGAAAGATTTCATCTCACTTCCTGTCCTATACACAACAGGAAATGAAAGGAAATCTACCCCTAGGAAGGGAAATCCATTCCTGTAAGAGTGATCATGGGAAAAAGGTGTCTCCCCCGAAGCTTTATCACCAATCCTTGTTTACATGACAACCTAAAATTTTCAAAATCCAATTGTCACAGGGACAGAAAGTGAGGTGAAATCTTCTGAACAGGGCCACACACAGCAGAACACACTTTAGAGGGGGTAAACCCTTCCCTATGCTATCCAAAACAAAACAAAAACATTTTTGTCTGGGGTTACACTTAAAAAATTTACCTGTTTCAGCTTACATACAAAACCAACTTAAGAACAAACCTAGTCCCTATCTTGTTCGTAACCCGGGGACTGCCTGTATAGTTCCCACATCTTCGGAAATCTGCACATATTGTCTCCTACTTTGTAGAGCTCCCTAGGATCCCCAAAGTTCAGTGAGCTCTTATAGGCAAATAGAGGCCTTAATTCACAAAGTTGCAATTGCCCTGTTTACCCCCCACCTTCACCACCCATGCTCACTGTAATTTAATATTGAGGCAATGGAGGTAACATGATTTAAGAAACTGAAAGCCCAATTCGCACGTTGGTATGCCCCTGGCAGCCATGAGACCTGTAACCAGTTGACATCCGCGGTGTTAAACCCCCTTCCCATCCAGGCCATTTTTCAGTATTCAGCGCTGCGGTACTTTGACTGACATTTATTCCGTCATGCAGCGCTGTACTGAAATGAATTTTATACCCTTTTTTGGGGACAGATAGAGCTTTCTTTTGGTGGTATTTATTCACCACTGGGGTTTTTATTTTTTTACTATATTAAATCGCATTGGACGGGTCTTTTCTGCAACCCGCCAATGCAGCAGTGCCGTCTGTCCGTTTTTCTACTACGGGCGGACGGCAAGAGGGTAAGACACGGGTCAAGTCCTAAAATGAATTTGAAACAGAAATGATAGGAATCAAGAGTGTGGCTGCCAAGTAATTTCCGTAAGCAGATGTTTTCTAAATCTCTGTATATCCCATAATATCCCCATTTTGTATTCTGTTTAGGTACAGCTCTAAGGGACACAGAGATCGTGTTCACCTGTCTATAGGGAAAGTTTGCCTATGAAAATTGGACTATAGTGCAGAGACTTGATCCTGGGAGGGAGAGGTGCTGTGTGTAATTGCCACAGTTGCCTGTAGCTCCATATGGGATGATGTGGCTACACACGGTTGCACGCTGACCCAAAGTGCGGGCACTCTTACCTGCATGAATGTGTAGGTATGGGTCAGCGTGTAACCGCATGCTGCCGCGTCCTACCATACGGAGGTACGGGCAACTGCTTGCCATTACTCACAGCACCTCTCCCTTTCAGGAGCAGGTTTCTGCACAGGCGTGCGCACTGTAGGGCAGTGCACGCCTGTGTGAATGAGCCCATAAACAGCAATGCCTATAAATAACTGGACTAATGATCTTTTATTAATCTAAATAGAAAGAACTTCTGAAACCTGTTAAAATGATTGACTATTATGGGTAGGAACACGCTGCTGGGTTATTGGACAAAGTTATCAAATAAACCGTCATCGTTCACATTATTAGGGATTTAAGTTTGGATACAATAAAGAAGTCCATCAGGGGAGATTTCCCTTTACTTTCTGTCCCGAAGGTGCCAGAAAAAATCTATCCAAAGTGATGGAAATATCCTCAAACAGTTGTAACTGCAACAAGTGTCCCCTTTGGAGGACTTACTCTCTATTCCGATTCTAATGACAACTTAAGGCTGAATTCCAGGATAAGCAAATATTGTCTATATACAAGAATCATGTGTATTCCTACTTACATCTTAGTGAGCTTTGTGTATTTCTTCCAGATCTGTGCAATTCTAAAGCATGAAACGTTCCCTCTGTGCAGGGGATTCCGGTAATAAATACTAGGCACTGCTCCCTCTCCTTGTGCAGGCTGACTGGTCTTGCCTCCTCCCCCCTCCTGCAGGCAGCCTGTAGTGGGTGGAGCATGCTGAGTCCCACCCATGGGTCTGCTCTCTGCACAGCACTGGCGGAACTACCAGGGTCGCATTTGCGACCGGACCATGGCGTTCCGCCACTGGGGGGAGCCCAGTCTGAAGGGGCGCCGGGCGGGATTTTTTCTCTACATTTAGCCCTGCTTCAGACAAGCAGAGCTAAATGTAGCAGAAGCCTTTAAAGCCTGCTAAAAGCAGGAGCCGTTTTGTACGTGTGATTTTAGCGGCTATACAGCCGCTGAAATTACTTGTATGCATCCTGCTTGTGACTTGCCCGCCCCCCCTCCATGGTCCACGCCCCCGCCGGCTGACTTCTTCTGTGCCGTGGGTTTTCTGGGGGACTCCAGCCCACGTCAAGGCAGTTCAGGATGGAAAGCGGGGAGCAGAGCAGAGAACCTCCGTGATCAGTGACACAGGACCGCTGTACTTGCAGCGCTCGTGTCAGCTGTCAAAAACAGAGCTGTACAGAAAATAGAGCACTTGTGTGCTCTATCTTCTGTATTGGAGGGCAGGCTTATAACAGAGAGCCTGTCACCTCTGAATGCTATCACACAAGGGCTTGTTATCCCCTGTGTGATAGCAATAAAGTTAAGTGAAACAAAAGTAAAAAAATAAATAAAAATGTGATAAAAAGTAAAATAAACAGGGGGTCCGCCATGGGAGGTTTATATATCCCGGTTGGAATTAATAGAAAGATATTTCATAGTGCATAGTTAGCATGAGTGTTTTTATAAACAATAATTAAAACAGACAAATTCAACATGTTGGAACACCGCTCCTTCTTGGCCATGCAACAGAGTAGAAAAAAGGATGCCCGCTAGCTGAGCTCCTCCAGTCTCTAGTGTACACAACTCTACAGTAAAATGAATCCAGCCCCAAACCGCCTGTCATGCTAAAAAAAACTCTGTCATTCAGTCTTGCACAGTTTGGCTCAGTCCTGGCCTTGGTCTGCCCCTCTAACACATTTTGCTCAATCCAGGGCTTAGTCAAGAGGAACAGGTTCATATCCGTGCGCAATAGCGCGTGCAGCAATCCGTGCAGTACTTACCTTCCTGACTGTGGGTGATCTCTCTATAATGGAGGAAATGACCTGCAAGATGATGACAAAACAAAGGACTGAAATAAAACACATGTAGTTCTACAGACAATGATTTAAAGGACTTGGATACTGATGTTATTACTGAGCACAATATTCAGATTCAGTTTGTATAAGGACTACTTTTGGTTTGTATATATTTACAGTGGTACCTCAATTCACAAACGCTTCTGTTTGCGAACAATTCGGTTCGCGAACAGAAAGTTTGCCTCCGTTCGCCAACTCTGCATCGGGTGGCGAACACGAGCATCTTCCGCGCTCTGACACGTGGTCGTGGCTTCTGTACTCAAGATCGCGGTTGCCGAGAGAGCTATGCACACTTTCTGCAAAGCTTTTTTGTGTGCTTTTTAGCACATACAGTACTGTACAGTATTACTGTATTCAATCCAGCATGGCTCCCAAGAAAGTGCAGAGCAAGCATGGTGGGTAAAAGAAAGTGCAGAGCGGTAATGAAGGTGACAAGAATGTGCAGAGCGGTAATGAAGGTGACAAGAACATGCAGAGCGGTAATGAAGGTGACAAGAATGTGCAGAGCGGTAATAGAGGTAACCAGAAGGGGTCAGAACAGATTAAACTTATTTACATTGAACCTTATAGGGAAATTTAATTCGGTTCGCGACCAGAATCGTGGAACCAATTAAGTTTGTGAACCAAGGTACCACTGTATATCTATAGATTTGCAGGATAAGTGGACAGTTAGCAGGGCTGTAGCTACCATGGGGCGAGTGAGGCACTCGCCTCAGGCGCAGCTGAGAGGGGGTGTAGCCAGGGCCCGCCTGGCTGCACCCCCTCGCCCCTTTTGCATGGCGAGCACAGGGCACCATTGGCAACAGGGGCGCCATGCCGCCAACACAGCCGCGGCTCGGCAGGGTGAAGAGGAGTGGCACAGGCTCCAGGTTCTCTTTGGATCCCCGCTGCTCTCCCCCACCTGTATAGACAGAGGACTCTGTGTCCTCAATCTCTTTTTCTATTTCAAAAGGGAAATGTCAGGGGTCTGTTTAGAACCCTAATATTTCCCCCAAAGCCCCCCCAATAGTAAAAAAAAACACCAACACACACACACACACACACATTATTAGACATGTGCAAAGACTACAAATTCATTTTGGACGAAAATGAACGGAAACTAAAAATGTTTTCATTAGTTTCGTCAAACAAAACACATTTTTATGCCATTTTGGATTTGGCCACCAGCACATTCTGCAAATGCGTGTCGCCATCCTGGGGGCGGGGAGCATTAAGTCACATTACGGCATGCGTGCGCAACGATGGGTGACATAACACGTCAGTCGGGGGGCACAATTTTCTGTTTTTGTCTCAAGCGCAAAAGGAGCTAGCTACAGCTCTGACAGTTAGGGCCGTATATGTGGGGAGAAGTGCGGCAGAGATTATGTGATTAACCATAATGTTGCATTGTCACTCCCCGTGGTTATGAAACCTCACTAAAACATTTTCTTAAGGTTAAGCATCAAAACATCACCTAAACCACAACATATAACACGTACATTTGGAGTACATCTAAAGCCAAATTGTTATTTTTGTGTTTGGCAGAGTAGGGAACGATTGGAACTCACAGGTTTTGCTACGTCTCTGCAGTGGAGAATCACCCGCTCTATTAGTGACCATTGTCACCGAGACAGAAAGCAATGTGAAATCTAGAACTATTAAACTGAAACAGGAATAGAGGGGAACTTGTCCAATGGGAACACATGATTACTATTTAATAGAGAATATCCCTTTATTTTGCAAAGGTTTCATCTCATTTTTAACGTTTTAACCATTCCCTACTCTATCCAAAATGTTATATAAACCACACCATTCTGAATGGGGATACTTTGGATCCATCAGATGTCTTGTATTTGCATGTGCTGGCAAGAAACCTGTTGAGAGGAGGAGAGAGCAGAGCTATCATGAGTCTCTTTTGCCTAACAGCAGCAGGAAAAAAGTCAGATTACCAAGTTGGCTGTGGGTTGCAGTAGGTCTGTGCAAATCTCAGGAATGGATGGCCAGAAATACAAATCCTGTGAAAGGTAAGAAAGCGCCCTTATTTATATTTCGCTATTAGTTTACCTGTTTGCCTGGGGTTAAGCTTTAAAGGGGACCTAAAGTCACAGCAAATACCATCCTTTTATAACATCTGCATCATAATAGGAATACGTAATACAATACAATCAAAGCTTACTTTAAAAAAATTCCTTTTATGTAGTGAGTTCTACCTTCCATCTGCCCATCACTTATCTCAACGTCCTGGATTCCCTTCTTTCCTTGCTACTTTATGTGATGCAATCTTGATTTCTCTAAACTACATACCCCATCATGCAAGGCTTTGCATCTCTTTCCCTGCTGCTTCATGTGACAAAATCTCCATTTCGCAAGACTACATGTCCCATCATGCAATGCTTCCGGCAAGCAATGATAATGTTACATTGTTCGGACACAGAGTTGTAGTTCGTATGGCAGGATCTGTACGTGTTGTTACATAACGAAGTCCAAATTCACTGAGTGAAATTGTGTCAGTGCTTTGAGAAAGTACATCCTATGGGCATCTTCACAGTTTACAAATTTCTAGACCCATATGGTTATTAGGAGCAGGATAGACCATATGGAAATTCAATATAGAAATGCACATGTATTTTTAGTTTTTGACTATAGATAACCTTTAAGTAAAACAAATGACATAAAGAAGAAAGGAAGAATAAAAAAGGAGGATAATTCCATCCATTAGTGGACCCTCTTCCCGAATTGCAAAAAGAAAAAAAAAAGGGACGACTCCATCCATCAACACTTAGGTATCCTGAGCTGCACAGAGTGGACTTACTGTATAAAAACACCTTCAGTGTTCAGATATCATTGCAGCTCCCCCAAGCAGGGCCCTCCTACCCAGGGGCGTCCCGAGGCCGGGTGTCACCCGGAGCGTCATTGCGCGCGCGCAGTCATCTCATTGACCAATGCCGACGGCCATCTTCGTGATGGACGCCGGCAGAGAGAGGAGGGGACGTCCACCTGGCGGGATGAGGTATGCCTCCTCTCTCCTGACACTGTCGGGCTCTCGGTCCATGACCAAGTGCCCGACCTTTTAGAAGGGGTGACACCAAATTGACTCTAAGTCATTTAGGTGTCACCCTCCAATGGTGCCACCCGGGTGCAGGCCGCACCCCCCTTGTGGCGCCACTGATTTTACCTCCTGTACTGAAATTGTATTGTTAATTGAATTGTCTCCCTCAGTTTTGTAAAGCAGTGCGCAAACTGCTGGCGCTATATAAATCCTGTATTATAATATAATAATAATTTCCAGCATTATTCACCATGTATTGGCTTTCCACTCTCTAATGATAGCTGTGGAAACTAAAGGAATGTAATGTTTTTCATTCCCCAGCCGCTGCAATCATCTCTTGCCCTCCTGAGACATGAGTCACTGGCTGGCTTAATGACAGGACCTCTTGAGATGCCCAGGACTGGCTCATGTTCACATTGAACGGGCTGTACACCTACACAACTGGAAAATTGCTTTTACCGCTTCCCTCTGAAAATTATACCACACGTTGAAGCATGCTTCAGTCTTGGTCCAAACTGTACAATATTTCAGACACTAGTCACTCAAGGTAAGGGACTTTCATTCCTCTTCAATTAGTTTACCATACATCTAGGTAGACAAAGCCTCACTGTTTTAGGGAAGGTTGCAGCTTAAAAGGCCATTGCTCTTGTGAATAAAAAATCAAGTAAGAATTTCCATTTATAGGAACAGTCATCCTTGAGCCTGTTGGTGTTAATGTGAAAGAGTCCAGCGTCCCCGGTCATAATTATAGTTTACAGAAGGGTAATAAAGGTTAGCACTACCTATATAATTCTAAACTACGTTAAATTGTGTCTAATACAATCCCCATGAACAGTCTTATAAAAGAGGAATTGCCTTGAAATGGGGCTAACCTTAGAAGCAATGGAAAATAAAAGAAAGAAGAAACCCTGGAGTGTAAAAGTGATCATCGCTCATGATTACATTGCAAGTAACTACTAGCAATTGCTATGCATGTCGTAGTGATCGATCACCCACATTTGGAGCAATGGGCTACTGTTAAAAAAACTATTTGCCACTATGTGTTAAACTCCATTGTTCCCTATATGTAGCAATCACCCTACTATGTATAAAAATCCATTGCTCCCTATATGTAGCAATCACTAACTAATTAATCTAAGGGCGTTCAAGGACAATGATTGCTATAGCAAAAATTGGCCATTCGTACTTAACCACTGAGCATATCAAGTGGGTGGTTGGGGGTGGGGCAGTATATCCAACCTTTGTCCCTTCCAAAAATATGGACAAAGCCTTCTTAAACCCTAACTGGTTGGCATTTAGTTTGATTTAAAAAAAAGTGTATGTATAGCATATCAATAAGGTTTGGGGGTTTTTTTGCATAAAATTCTACTTTCACCATTGGCATGCTGTGCTAATGAACTCCTTTTCAGCTACTTCCTGTCTATATGCACACGTTCTCCAGCATCAACTGCGAATCATTGCTCTTGACTGTCTTCCGAATCATGCCAATGGTGGAACTTGCCTGCAGAGCCTGTCACACCATAACAGAAGTGGACAAACAACGACCTTCATGACAGGATCACTAGTTTTCTTGTGTATAGGAGATTCTAGTGACTAGGTTTAGATCTGCTTTAACTGGGGGAGTGTAACATACAACATAGTACATTTTGCTTTGTGGTTAAAAGGGTTAGACCAAAAATGACAAATAAAGATTACTACTTACTACTCAGGGTTCCCTTCTTATGGTGGCACATCTCAGGGTTCCCTTCTTGATTTTTGTATCTCAGTGTCCCCTTCTTAGGGTGGCGCATCTCAGGCTTTCCTTCTTAGGGTGGCGCGTCTCAGGCTTCCCTTCTTATGGTGGCGCATCTCAGGGTTCCCTTCTTATGGTGGCACATCTCATTGATCCCTCTCTTATTATGGTGGCACATCTCAGGGTTACCCCTTATGGTGGCACATGTCAGGGTTCCCTTCTTATGGTGGCACATCTCAGGGTTCTTTTCTTATGGTGGCACATCTCAGGGTTCTCTTCTTATGGTGGCACAGCTCAGAATTCCATTCTTATGGTGGCACATCTTAGGGTTCCATTCTTATGGTGGCACATCTCAGGGTTCCCTTCTTATGGTGGCACATCTCAGGGTTCCCTCCTTATGGTGGCACATCTCAGGGTTCCCTTCTTATGGTGGCAAAGAAGATTTATTTGTGCTGATGTATACAATATGAATATGCTGATAATAGCTATGGAGACTGGATTCATTACACAGCAAAAGCTGGTTCTGTATACAAGGAAGAGCCTTGATGGAAGGCATATAAGCAACCTTAAGCAGGAGGCAAATAATAGAAAAGAAACATGGGATGGGCAAAACTAGAGTGAAATTAGGAAAAATATACAGGACTGGCAGATAAAATTGGAAAGGGGGCAGTAAAGGAATGGGTAGCTCAGGGAATTAAGGAGGTAAGATGTGACTGTAATGGGGTATGCAGTAAGACCTCGTAGAGGAACAGGACTAAATCGTAGTGCAAAAGCAACAGAGGTCTCCAAATTCATGTTGTTTAATTTACAAAAAAGGAACCTTACTCTTCTGCATTGCGGTTTGGTGTTTATCCAAAGCATATTAGCTTGCCACTACAGGTCAAAGAGGGTAAGGTTCAAAAACAAAGTATGAGAACTTCTAATAGAAATGTTTCAGGAAATAATCATAATAAGATATATATATATAAAAAAATAAGTTGGTATACTATGCACTGGTTTATTATTATACACACATGACTCACTGTTCAAAAGAACACAGTCATAGTTAAGTCTCCTCCAGTAGCCCAACACGGCAGCTAACACATAGCAAAGTTACATACCTGAACAACTGTGGTTAGTTTTACATATCCAGCTGTGAATATTAGAAGTGCTGAATATTAGAAGTTCACATTAAATATTTGATTTTATATTTTAGTGGCTCTTTGAAGTGGCTCTTGAGCAAATTGTAATAATCCCACAGCTGTGCTTATACCTCTTTATATTAGTTTGGTCATCCCCAATTGTCTTTCTACCTTTTGCAGGATGGATTAATGTCTGACCATTACATAATAACAGTCAGAGCATCCTTATACCAGATTGAGTTACACGTATCAGATTTTACATCAGGAATATTTTTGTTTCAGGAAAGTGAAGCTGTGTTATTCCCATTCTACTTCTTCATGTGAGCTGAGAGGTGCGAGTATCAAAAGCCTGGATGACCAAAATAACAAATCCTTTGGAAGCTAAGACAACTGTGTATTTCATTCATGCATTTAGCTTTTTAGTGGAGTCCCACTTTAATGACACCATTCTCATGTTCCCTTCCTATAGTGGTACACTACTCAGTGTTCCCTTCTTATAGTGGCACATCTTATTGTTCCCTTCTTATAGTGGCACATCCTAGCGTTCCCATGCTATGGTGGCACATCCATGTCCCCACCCTTTAGACCTCATTCACATGAGAATCGACTGGCACGTACAGCTATGTGCTGCGTGCACGGCTGTATCGGGCAGCTCCCGGGAAGGACAGGTGCTGCGTGTGATCAGTACGCAGCCCCTGGCCTTCTCTATGGGACTACATGGCCGCATGCCGCCCTATGTTCACCCGCCCTGCAAGTTTGTGCGGGTGAGTGTACTCGTACGCTGACAGGATGGATCCTGTCTGCGCCCGAGCCGGGACACCTGCACCCGTACGGATCTGCACTTGAGGTGAGCATAGGGGGGCGTATGGCTGCGTACTCCCATAGAGAAGGACAGTCATTTTGGTGTCACCCCTCCAATGGTGTAACCCGGCACCCCCCGCACCCCCCTTGTGACGCCACTGCTTTAAAAGCTAGTTTTAAATTGATGAGCTCGGTTGATATTTGCTTCACTTGTCTAATGCAGCACTTTGCAACATGCTGCACTGTGCCTCAGCACAAGAAAAAGCATGCTTTGCTGCACCGTGTGTTGTGGCAGGAATGGGTCCTTATGGGTCATGAGCTCTAATTTCATTCACCACATTTGTAATGTATGGTTTGCTCTACAGATCAAGCTACAGATGCACTTTAAAGCTACCCTGTCACTACGCCAAGATGTCAAAAACACAGCCACCCAGAAGATTTAATACCTACATTTCCAATGGACAGTGACTCTAATCTTTGCTCTCTTGGAGAACGTCACTGCCCACCGGCAAGGTTAGAATGAAATCTCTTTTGCAGGGTGGCTTTAACTTATCGTTGTTGTAGTGACAGGGTCACTTTAATATAAAAGCTTTAGAGCACTTCCCATATCCTGTATTTTCAATGTTTTTTCTTTGAAGGTCACTCACCTCCACCTCCGAAGTGGAGCAACGAGGAAAGATCTGGCCCAAGTTTTCTATTCCATATCCAGATCCAGGATGGCAAACTTATAAGTAGGAGGGTAAGTTGTCCTCACATAGCGGACCTCTATAGTATTTTTTCAAAGAGGAGCTGTCTCTACCCATGTTATCTGATGTTTATATAAAGTGTTTGGCAGGAAATGTAGACTTACCAGATCTCCTAAAAATCATATTAAAGCCATTTTTTTGCTACTTATAGTGCCGTTAAGAACACTTATGTTCTGTGCTGCTCCTCAGTGTGTTAATATTTTCTACTCCTGTTGAATCAACTGGTACCAACAGCTCTCAGAATGCATAAACCCCAATGCAACTGAGCTCTGAATGACTCTGAGTGCTGACCTTCCCACTTTTTTAGTTTGATTGCTTCTGTGCAAAAGCATTACAGAGGGTCTAATTTTTTCAAGACAGATTCACGTGCTCACATTAGTTCTATGTCAAAATAGTCCATGACTTTCAAATAAATGCATACCTGAATTAAATGCTCATACTGCACCTTTATCCAAAGCTATTTGTTTTTTTTTATAATAATGAGGGGTTGGAACCTCAGTCTGATATATTTGTTTGGACCCTGCTAGAGAGATTCACCCTATTTTATTGACCTGTGCCCATTGTCACTACGACTCAAAATTAGGGAACGTTCAAAATCTTGAGTTGTCACTCAAACAGGAACAGAGGGAAATGCTTCCACTGGGTGCACTTCTTTTGGTGTCAACTGTCTAAGAGAGTATTTTCTTAATTTGGAGAGATCGCCTCTTATTTCCTGTTATTTCTTGAGGAAGGAGGTTGATGGAAATTTTCCCCCCAATGTGTCACAGACAGCAAAAACTGTTTATATACCATTCTCTGTCTATCCCAAAAAAAAAAAAAAAGTTTGAGCTTCATATGATCAGAAATATTTTAGAATTTGCATGACTGAAGATGCACCTCAGCTGGTGAACAAGAGAATGCCTCGCTTTTAACTGTCTCGGCTTTTATATTACCTCTTGGTGTCTGGACAAATGCAATCATTGCTTTACAGACATATGTTTGCACTTAGAATTATGCATTTGTCTGCTGGTCTATTCTCCAGGGGAAATAATGTCTTCAAGGTGTACAGATAACAGCTTGAAAAGAGAGATGAATGCTAGCTAGTATGCTTTCCTTCCCATTCAAATATAAAAAACTATCAAGCCCTTGCTCATTATGCTCTCTCGTCCTGATTCTTGTCAGCACATGTGCATGCAAGCACTTCTGATTGGCCTCTACATAACTGCATTAATAAAGTGTGTTTTTATACCTATCTAGAGTGCCTGGATGCCTGTGTTAAAAGTAGCAGTGTCCGCATGTGTCAGTTAACTCAACAAAACCTTTATGACTAATTGGCATACCTAAATAATTTCTATACATATGTTTAAGGACAGATACATTGTATTTAAAAAAAAAAAAGAAACACTGCTCTGTTTTATAGGCTGGCAAATCTGCAGAATGTTTTTTTTTTTTTTTTTTAAATGTTACCCTTTTGAAGGACATACAGTATATGTCTTTTATTTGGTACATTGTTTTAATAAACAGCCTGCTTATGTTTTTAATATAAACTGATAAATGGACACAAATGTGAACAAAGGCAATTCTTTTTAATTTTAACAGCATACAAATTTTGTTGTTTTAATTTGTTTTAATTCTTCATTTTTAAAACAATTGTTTTAATTTATAATGTTTTATTTGGGTTTATCTAAGTATTTTTTTTACAGGTGTACTTCCTCTTTAATGGCCAGAGCTGACCGATTGTTTCTGTCAATATACCTCTCTCTGTGAGAAGAGGCATCAAAGTGATCACCTGATTAGGACCCATGCTGATTGGTTTCTAAAGTACTGCATGTGATCTTTTAAGATGCAGCGCTGCCACGGAACTAGTGTTTGGCACTGTTGATGGCTGCTAGTTTTGCTACAGAACATTTATTAATGTATTCTCAGCATAGGCATCATGCTGAGCAACATTAATATAGGGATTACGGCTGGGAAGAGGTTGAAGAACCATTAGAAGTAACACGCCATACTTGTTCTCGAACTGTGCTGACACCTGCTGTTAACTATGTAATATTCTTTGGGGTCTGGGGTCTACATTTATTCCCCTTTCCAAGTAATAGTGTGCAGTGTTTCTCTTTTCATAGTTCTTGGCTGTTGACTAGCTGATGACTCATGCTGGTGGTGTTACATAACTTGTATAGTTTATTTTTTAATGTTGTATTTGAGGAAGCCATGGAAACATTTGTATTATTGCTCATTTTGTGGTCACGGGGTCCAAAACCACCCATCTGAGTAGTATAACCTTTGTATATGTTGAGTGATAGTGTTGTGGTTTTGAGTGGAGGACCATAAGTTTAGAAAGATGGGTGCGGTATCTTCTCCGGAAAGATCAGTCCAGGGTAAACACACACACAATAAACAATTAAAGTGACATTAAAGTAAAAAAAATGTTTCCCTCCCCCCCATTTAAATGTTAGCACGTACCTTAAATGATGTCTCTTATTCCGATCTTCTTCTTCTTTCCTGATGTTTTCATCTGTCCCTCCAGCGGTGCGGCGGCTCTCCGTTCCAGCGCTGACTGCTCTGTCCCTCAGATCCAGTGGTGTCTGCATGCGGGTGCACGCGCCCGTAGACTTACCTTGCGTCTCTGCTCGTCTCCTGGCCGAGAATCGGAAATGCGCATGCGCCCGCCCCAAGATCCTGTGCGGCCGTAAAAGCAGTTCCTGATTCTCGGCGTGGGAGCGTGCAGCGATAACGAGGTAAGTTTAAACCTAGTTAAAGCGTTTTCTTTTTTTTTTTTAAACTTCTTGCCTATATCTAGTGCTTGCTAGCAGTAGATATAGGCAAAACAAACGGAGGGTTTAGAACCCTTTAAATGTTTTGCAAATATGCAGATTTATGATGTAGTTTCTAGAGAATGCAGATCTGGGTTCACAAGAGAATGCTGTAGAGAGTGGCGCCACATGATGATGTGGCGGTGCTCTCTCTAGCAATCAGAATCTGCCTACCGATGGAGGAAGAAGAGCATGAAGAGGACCTTTGATGACATTGGATCTCACCGGAGATACTTAGAAAAGGGTATATATACAGGTTTTGTTTTTAAGGTTTAAGACAATGGGATCCCGTGCCTGGAAATGGTCTTGTAATTTTAAATATTTTTCATATTCCATTCTCTGAAACTCTTTACCCCAACCTATCCGTCTATCCCCCACCTTGACTGCCTTTGGGCATTCCCTAAAGACTCATCTCTTCAGGGAAGCCTATCCCATCTAAACCTAATCACTGAACCATCACATTCTCAAACAATTCATCCCCACACAGCTCCCTCCTCATGTATCACTTCCCCCTCCCTTTTAGATTGTAAGCCCTCGTGGGCAGGGCCCTCTATACCATCTTGTCTTGAATTGTATTGTAATTGTAATATCTTCCTTATATTGTAAAGCGCTGTGCAAACTGTTGGCGCTATATAAATCCTGTATAATAAAAATAATAATATTTTTAAATCTGCAGCATTCATTAAGAAATATCCAGTAATCCAGCCATGAAAATCCTTGTTCAGGCACTTCTGGTTATAGGATGACAACTCTATGTCCCTGGGGCCCAACTGTGCTCCTGCTTTGTCATCCTGTCACATGGGCTGGCCGTTCGTTTCAACATACATTACTCAGGCATGGTCCACTGTTGTCACTATCAGGAAACCGGACCTGAGAAACACAATGCAGCCATCGCTGGATTGCATATTGACAGGAGGTGACTGCAGATAGGCGGTGGAAGTAAAAGAAAGTTTAAAACAAATGCTGATTGGTAGGCTTTTTGTGTCAGGAGTCTCTTCTGCCATAAAAGCTTCTTTGCGCCATTCTGCATTATTTTTTTTCTATACGCTGAGCCACCCATACGGAGCACCGCGCACAGACCTGCATGCCAAAAGCCCAATCAAGAGGCCAAAGGTGCTGAACCCAGAAGAAGAGCGAGCTGAAGATGGAGACATCGGAGAGGGAGGATCGTGGAGCTGAAGTGGATCAGTTTGGCAGATAAGTCTTCCATAATGTGATAATATACTGTGCATACTAACACATTATTGCTTAAAGCCCCTGCGGTTTTTTTTAAGTCACTTTACTACCGCTTTAATGCTGATTTCTACTGGGGAAGTGATGTACACCAACTAACCAAGGCATGTTACTGATTAATGTTGGTTTCTGACTGGTCAGTGATTTCCACCAACCAACCAAGGCATGCGACTGATTATTGCTGGTTTCTGAATGGTCAGTGATGCCTGCCAATCAGCTGGATATAATTAGTCACATGCCCTAGGCAGGGATCTCTGACTTGGAATTGGGTCTTGGGAGAGAAGCCACTAGAAGGTCAGCGGTAAGTTTCATGATTTGGGGAGTGTGTGCAGGCAGGCAATTGAAGAATGTTCAATTGTGTGGGTTCTGTATTTGCACCAAACCACTTTTTTGCAAAGGCACAATCATCAGGAACCCCCCCCCCAACGTACTTTTTGTTTTTTACTGCCCTTTAAACTAAAGTTGTGTGTGGTGTACTTGTGCCTGCTGGAAAATATTTACTGTGTCTTGTGCAGCTGCACAATTTTAACCCTTTACAATCAGTGCCTGCTAGAAATATTAGGTCAAGTATAGAAATTATCCCGGGTCCACTGACAGGTTAACATTAAGTAATCTTTCTGAATAGAAGCTTTTTACATTTGGTTTCAAGCTTGAAAAGAATTCATATTACGAGGTCTGGGAACATTTGTAAAGCTCTAAAACATTAATGACTCCCAGAAGACAGTTTTCATAAATCAAACGAAGCTGGTAATACTATGACATCATGTAAGATTTTTAAAAGTTCCAGTAACCTGAGGCCACCTTCTGATGATATGTAATGTGCTGAGGTAGGCCTTTTGCTAATTAGGACAGTTCATAGATACCTGCGGTTACAGTATATAACTGACATCGCTGTTGCCTAATTCTAATGTTCAACCCCTGTTAGTATTGTAGTATATTATTACAACAATAAAGAAAATCCCAGCACTAAAATCTCAAATAAGCTTTAACATGCAATTTCAAAAGTTACTTGCAACGTTTTCAAATTCCCAGCTTTCATTAAAGGAGCATTATGGGGAGATTGAAATACACTCATCCCCATAGTTACAGCCGACGTGTGACTCTAAAGCTGTCACCTGTCGGCTCTTTAGATCGAGAACTGAGTGATCACATACCGCTGACTGCTCAGTTTAACATTTTCTCCCTGAAGTCAGCACTCCTCGCAGGGATTCCCCCTTCCCCTCTCGCTTCCTCCAGCACTGACTGGAGGGATGGATGGGGAGGGGGCGGGCACAGCTGGCTCTGCCTCTAGAGAGGCAGGGCCAGCTGTCAATCAACTGAAGGGGTAGATTGCGACAATACTGTCGGGACCTTTCCTGGCCTTAGCATGGCTCTGCGTGGTCAGCTATTGCTTGCTATATGCTGAGTTTTGGGTCACAGGAGTGTAGTAAATGTCTTCCTGTGACTCTAAAGAGAACTATGGCCAAAAAAGGTTGGGCCATAGTTATCTTTTAAAGCATATGCCAAGGTAAAATAACAAAAAATATGCTTCATAGTTCTGTAACACATGTACATTGTCCCATGTTTTATACCTTTTAAATACCCTCTATACCAGTGGTTCTCAAACTGTGTAACCTCATTTTTCCTCGACCATTAAGTCGCGACCCAAGTCGCACTGCGATGGAATGCACGGCATTGTGTATAGTGTGCAGAGTGTATAGATAGATAGAAATGAGGAGTACTCTTTGTGATACCTTTAGCTCTCTCTTTCGTTATAGTATGCAGTTAGGGTCAGACATTGAGCACCCCATTTACCCCCAATCCAAGTTGTGCAAAGAGGAAACTGCAGACGCATGCTGCTTATCGAAGGACGACTGATCATATAGTAGTTAGGGGGTTTTGGCTGCCCAACACCACAGACCAGAGCAGGGTTAAGGCATCATGAAGAATGCCTCCAACTTGGTACCTGCCTTCTAATTGAGCAGTGCCCAGGTCTGTGTGATAGAGAAGTAGGGTCCCATCATCCACCACACTCACATTTAGATTAAATGGGCCCCTTATTCCCAGATGTTTAGCTGAACAGTCTGTACAACTTGGTATGTCTGTCGGTATGTCGGTTTCCTTGTCTCTTAAAACTTGTACACATGGAAAGTCATGAATGAAGGAAGTATACTGCACTTTTCCCTGACCTTTTTTTTTTGGTTCCTTTCAATGGAAGTCCCATTTCAACAAATGATCCATGGACAAGGAAATTCTGGCTGTGTGTGTTGTCTGGTTCTGTCTTGTGACTCTCTCCACTATTTTTTCCCAGAGCATTAGATCAGATTGAGATGTAAGAAACAGAACCCTGAGATCAAGCCCTAAGTATTCTTTAAAACACAGACTATCAACTTACCCATCATCCAAAACTAAATCAATAGTTTTCAAGAAACAAGATCTTTGACATACAACAAAGTTTTCATGAACAACTCCCTTTCAAGGACAATGAATAAAATTAAATGTGACCCAAGAATGGGAAAATTCATGTTATTTTGATCTATAAAAAATGATCATACAACCCTTGAGAAACCGCTGACCCAGACTTAATAACTACATTAGACACATCATTATTATCAAACTGAAGAGGAGAAATGCCTGTAACTTATAACCACAGAGTCTAGGACAGCCCAGATGTGTCTGATTATCTTCCCAGACAATGGACGAGAAATTATGATACCTGGAAGACACACTCATGGAGCCATGTGGTTTTGCTTAAGCTCGCCTTACAGTTTTGCTCCTCACATGTTGTTTCCAAACTTTATTATCCCACCTCTCACCAGGAACTCTTGCATCATCACCTCGTTTGCCGAGACATTTTTATATTCATGTTTCTGGTACAGATAGCTTATTGCTAACATCCACTTTGCAGATGTTCCCTCCAAGTTAAATAATTGCACATGGAAATTACAACATGCTCTGGCACAGCCAAGAGGTAAACTGTGCAAGTGAGGAGATGAGAGGTTCCATCAGATATCAGCCTGCCACAAGGTTGCTCTTGGTGGAAATGTTTACTTTCTGCTTTGACTGCGTCCGGTGTTATTTATGTGTTTGTTTTATTACACTGCTTTATGAGCTGTGATCAATTTTTTTTTAACGTTGTGTAAACATTAGCTCTTGTGTATGGTGCTTTGATCTGAATTCTATTTTAGCAGCTCCTCGGTTGGCCTGTTCATAGAAAAAAGAATACTATCTGTTTATTTTGAATGGAATACAGATATAGATACTTTAACGTGACCCTGTTGCCACCTAAAGTCTTCAGTCCAATGGCACATACGCTACATGGCAAAAGTTTTTGGATCTGACCATCACACTTATATGAGCTTATTAGACACCCCATACCAAAACTATGGGCATTTATATAAAGATAATTCCCCCTTTGTGCCTATAACAGCCCACAATCTTCAGGGAAGAGTTTGTACGTGATTTTGGAATGTGTCTATAGGAAATTGAGCCATTTGTGAGGTCAGGTATAGGTTGAGTTACATTGTATTATACATTTAATTCTATTTTACCTGATGGAAAAATGGAGGTCAATACACCCAAAATAAAATGTAATGGACTTTCTTTTATATGTACTCCAAATCATTGGTGGAAAAGGCTTTAAGAGCCGCTTAATGCTTTGACATACCTCCTTTGGATCTCAATCCTTCCGGGCAGTGTTCTCACAAGCTGATTCAGATCCGTCCACAGACAGCCTAACTCTCCAATAAGACGCTTAAGTCCAGCGTAGTTCTACTTCTTAAAGTACATGCAGAGAATGTTCACTGGCCACATGAAGTGAAGTGGAATGCACCGCAATTGATGTGAACTAACCCTGAGGGAATGTGGAAGAAGCAGGGAGGGTCTATCTAAGACTATACCGAGTGACACTAAGCACGAGGGGAGAACAGTGGAAGATACCAAATATGTGTATATATTTATAGAAAAACAACCTGCAGTTTTGCTAATCTACCACTAGATGTCGGGGTACATCGTAACATTATGATAAGCAATGACATACACTGAGTGGCCAGATTATTATGACCACCCCATCAGTACTTCGTTGGGCCACGAGATGACTCCACGAGATGACTTCGTTGGGCCGCCTCGTGACTCGTGTTGAAAGGTGATGCGAGGAATCTGACACTGCACTGTTGCCCTTCTGTTGTCTTGTACCAGTCTTGCCACTCTCCATTCTGCCCTAACATTGACTAGTCGCTGACGGCCACAATTCGCACGTTCAGACCCAGATTTTCGGCTGACAGTCCAGTCTTTAAACAATTTAACAACAGCTGCTCTTGAACATTTAACGAATTCTGCTGTTTTGCTGATACTCGCTCAATGGCTCCGAGCGCCAACAATCATCCCACGTTCAAAGGCTGTTAAATCGTTGTTTACGCATATCTTCACTTATACTGTCCTGGTAAACAACCTGCTTCCCTATTTATAATGGTCTGGCCCTCTAGCAACTTCAGCGTGAAATTATAGCTAATTTGCCTACAAACGTCAGGTGGTCATAATAATCTGGCCACTCTGTGTACATGTCAGTATAATGGAAAAAGCAGAAAATAATAAAAGTTAACATTGGCTGTGGCAGCACAATGACCATCAGTCCAGCATGAATACAGACTTAAGCTGGCCATACACTACTAAGATTTTAATCAAAACTTTCATACGAAAGATCTTTCTTTTGAATTTCTATTAGATGATGGGGTCAAATCGAGGATCGATTTTGACTGTAGTGGCAACTCGAAGGAACAGTATGGACATATGTTTCTCAAGCAAACGAAATTCTAATAGTGGATGTGCTTTTCGATCAGGAAACTCCATTCTTTCCAAAATCGAACATTAGAATTAAATGGCATTTCAATGAACATTCCTCAAGTGTCTGATGGCATTATTGGGTGGTAAAGAAAGTTAATTCAGAAATCTACTAGTGTATGGACAGCTTTACTATAAATTAGATAAAAAAAAGTTTGTTTCAGGGTTAGACACCTCCTCTATTTACAACCACAACAAGCATTACGCATGGTTATGCAGTCATCCATCAACCTCAACTTTGTCTTAACTAACTCCACATTCTGTCTAGCTAAAGAAACTAATAAAGCTACAGAATTAAGAGATAACAAAACCCAATAACCTGGATGTATATAAGTGAAAAGAAGTTTCTTCACCCAAACGGGGGTAAACATTTGGCCTGGGGGACAAACGCAACCAATCCTTAATTTCATAGTAGGGACATACTTCTTTGGGCTAAAGGAACTGCATCACACAAAGTGTCTTATGGTGCCCCATTGATTGATTAACTTGGTGAAAGGTTGGTGTTCCTAAAGGAGATGGTTTATTGTGACACACCTTCCAGCATCATCATCTTCCTGTGCAGTTCTCCGCAATCGGACATCTTAGAGCTTCAATGGAAGTTGGTGCTGAAAGACTTGTCTCTGCCATATTCTGTGACCACATGCAGGGGCGTATCTGCCGCGAGGCAAACAAGGCGTTTGCCTTGAGCGGCAGATTCCGGCAGGGCGGCAGATGTAACGGCCCGTGGCCCGATGGCACAGGTACCTATAGAATGCTCAGCATTTGCCATTGACTACTGGTGTCATAGTTCCTTGTACATTGATCCGGCGCCTGGTTTTGCCTCCTGTCCAAGCTGCTCGGTTTCCTGTCAATCCGCCCTGAACCTAGATGTTAAAAGGCTTGTGCACCTTGTGCACGTACGAGCAGCGTGTCTCCACGCTAGTAGCTGGATCTCTCTGGTTTCTGTGGCATTGCTTTTTCTTGAGTATACCTTGTATTTTGTGTCTTTGCTTGCTCTTGTTGTTTTCAGTGTTCCTTTCCTGCTGTGCTCTTGCATTCCCTCTGTTTTCTGTCCGTGTACTTCTTTGGTTTGCTGTGGCTGTGAGTTCTCTCCACAGTATTGTTTCCTGCTCTGTTTTGAGGTTTGCCTCCTGCTTCCTGTAGTTATTTTTCCCTGCTCTATTGTGCACCACCCTCCTTTCTCCTGTGCATTCCCGTCTTCGCTTCCTGTGTATCTCTGGTCCCTGTTTGTACACCTGTTGTGTGTTACCTTCTGTTACCTGCTCCCTGTGTCATGCACGTTCCCTTCGTCTTCCCTCTAGTGCCTGTTTTCTGTACCTTGTTGTCTGTATACACCCTGTGTCTTGTCCAGTGTGATTCCTGAGTACCCGTGGCACTGTGCCTGCACTGGTGTGTCAGACAGCCGCAACATGGGAGCTGCCCCGCAGCTCAACATCCACACCATCAGTGGCTGTGGTAAAGACCAGGCGGCTCCTTAGATCTTGCGACTCTGGCACACCTATGATTGTTGTACAGTCACACTGTCCCAGCATCTTCAGAGACCTGTATCCCTGCACATTCCTAATTCAGTCACTATATACTGCTCAGCAAGATCCGGGGGTTTACGATTTCTGGTGCTCCAATCATGACAACTGGTCCCACACTGAATAATGGTGAATTGTCTGCACTTCAGGCCTCATCCCAACATATCTTATTAATACTAGCCTACCCCACAGTCCAGATATTGCAAAGGATCCACCTGCACATCTTACAGTGTTTTGCGACCATAGAGTAATGGTGGTACTTATATTGATGTTATGGATGGTGCCGTGCAGAACTTCCAAGAAGCAACTGTAAATCACCAGCACACTCGAGATGCAGCTTCAATCTTCTTCATGATTTATTAAAATGCCACGTTATGCCATGCAAGCTGTGTAAGCTTACATGGCATAATGTGACATTTTAATAAATCACAAAGAAGAGTGAAGCTGCATCTCGTGTGTGCTGGTGATTTACAGTTGTTACATCCCCACCCAGTACAGTCTTCTTTTGCATCCAAACCACACTTCTGGCATGGGGCAAGGTAGGAAACTCATCTCAGGTTATGTTCTATAGTGGTAAGATAGGACAAGATCTTTCACCTCATAACCTGAGCTGTTCCCTAGGCCAAGGGAGAAATTGAATTAGCATTCATAATAGTAGAAATAGTTATAGAGGTAGTCAAGAAAGAAAGGGGCATAATGTTAGGATTGGACTTCGATCTTCAATGCTGCCTTGGGTGGGCCAAAGGAATGGAGCATCTCCTGTAGAGTGCACTGTCTTTCTTTGCGTGATGCTGTACTGATACCAATCTAATGGACAAGTTCAAAGTCAAGTGGAATTGAGTGTTCTACCATTGTAAGCATGATGGATGCCTATACTATCTACGGAATTCTAAACAAGAACAGGGGAATAAGAATGGGGATCCTAAACATACTTTTATCCCATTTATTATTTGAAGTCCTACAAAGGCAATTGTTTGTTTATCTTTCTATATATACATGTACGGGAAGTATATGCCAAATGTGTGTACAGTCTGTGCTTGCAAATAAACATCCCATAATTTCACAGCATGACCCAAACATAAATGAGGCATGCATTGCTGATGCCTTTCCTCTTTTGTTCCAAAATCACCTCGTAAATAAAAATGTGTTCTTTTGCAACCCGTGTTTATCTGATTTTTAATTGTTTGCCATAAATACTGTAGCTTAAAATGTCTCTAAATCTAAACCCCTGTCAGATTTGTATTGCTCTTTGTGTACTGGAAGGAGACATTCACCCTGCCTATTTTTTTCTGATGACTATGGTCCCTGCAGCTAAGAGAGATGGAAAATCAAACATTTTGAGTTGTCACCAGAATGCTTCTGGAAGTGTAAAATGCTGAATAGTGATGAGGCGAACACCCCCGTGTTCGGTTCGAATTTGAACTTTCGAACATGGGAAAAGTTTGAACTTGAACTCGATGCAAGTCTATGGGGGTAGAACATTGAAAATCAAATGTCCCCATTTTGAAGCCTTATATGCAAGTTATTGGCCATAAAAGGTGTATGGGGTCCAGGTACTGCCCTGGGGGACAGGAATCAATGAAAAAAAACCTTTAAAAAAATACAGTTTTTAAAGGAGCAGTGATTTTAACATTGCTTAATGGGTAACAATAAAAATGAAATGTTCCTTTTAAATATCGTGCCTGGGGGGTCCCCTTCTCCTGCCAGTAAAGCTGCACATCTGTACAATGTATAGAACCTGCTGCAGCAGAACTGACATTTATAAAGAAAAAAAAATGACATTATTATTATTTTTTTTTTAAAGCGTGCAGTTCCCCCTCCCAAACAATACCAGACCCTTTAGGTCTGGTAGGAATGTTAGGAGGGACCCTATGTAACAAAAAAAAAGCATGGGGTTTTACCCAAAAGTCATACTGGGTAAAGCATGGGGGGAAGAAAAACGTGGGGTCCCCACTAAAATCCCATACCAGACCCTTGATCAGAGCACAGGCCTGCAAGGGCAGGAAAGGGGGGGGGGGCAGTTGCTGCCCCTCTCCCTGCGATACCAGGCCACATGCCCTCAGCACTGGGTGGATGCTGAGGGCGTGCTAATGGGGGCAAGGGCCTCTTCCCCACAAGCCCTGTGGCGTTGGCTGTGTGGGTGCGGCCAGGGGGCTTCTTCACACCAGGGTAACCTTTAATAAAGGGGCACCCAGATGCTGCCTCCCCCCTTGTGAATGAGTAAGGCCCATTCACTAAAGAGTTAAATAAAAGTTTTACAAAAGAGGCCACACTTGAAAAAATCCTTTATTTGAAAAACAAAAGACAAGTTATTGACAAGTCTTTTATTTTAAAAGAAAAAACAAAAAAGGGATCCACTGACATAATCCAGCGTCAATCACGACCTCCAGCGTTGTCCACGACGACGACTCAACAAAATAAAATTAAAAAAACAATAAAAAATAAATAGAAATAATTTAAAAAAAACAAACGTTCACCCTCCGCAGAATGTTATTTTGACAGATGCCGGTAACATATAAACATTTGGGCGGAGCTAGAAGTGACAGCTAGCTCCCCCAACTGTTTACAATTGTAACAGGGTGAGCCATGATTGGGCAGAGTCATCATGACTTTGCCCAATCATGGCTCTTACCGTTCTCTGTGCCCTGATTGGGCAGAGTCTTGCACCTGACCTGTGGTCAGGTGCAAGGCTTTAGCCAATCAGGGCTCACAAGGCACAGTGCTTCGTGCGGGGTGCTCGGTGGGCGAACAGCACACCGAACACCCTGACAGTTCGTGTGTTCGCCGAACACACGAACTGCCAATGTTCGGGTCGAACTCTCAAAACTATTCAACCCCTTCATGGCAAGCATCTTTAATACGGAGTAGACCACAATTTTGCTGGTATGACCTGCTGCAAACAAGATGCATAGCCAGATGCCAGCTTCTGGGAGCGTTCCTGTAGAATCTTAGCCTATTCTTCATGGATTCTTCATTTACAATTCAGTAAAATTCTTGGGTTTGTGTGCTGCAACCGCTTGAGATTTTCTATGGGAACTTCCAGGACTTCTTCTGCAACCAAGCCGTGTTGGAATTTGAGGTTTTTACTGTGCATCACTGTCCTGTTGGAAGTTCCAAAGACGCCCAAGCTTCAGTTTCCTCACAGACAGCATGAAGTTTTCTTCTAGGATTTCCTGATACTTCAATGAATCCATCTTGCCTTCTACGCGCTGCAGGTTTCCAGTGCCCGAGGATGCAAAGCAGCCCCAGAGCATCACCGAGGCACCACCATGCTTAACTGTAGACAGGGTGTTCTTTTCAGCATATGCTTCATTCTTCTTTCTCCAGACATACCGCTGATCCATAGGGCCAAAAAGGTTTTGTTTCATACCTCCACAGAACAGAATCCTAAAACTTCTGTGGCTTTTTTAATATGATTTTGAGCATATTGGAGCCGACTTTTCTTGTGCATTTGGGTCAGTAGTTCTGGCATGGAAACCTTCTGCTCCTTACTGTGCAAACTGAAACCTCACTGCCTGACTGTTGCCACCAAGTCTTGCTGCAGGTCTTTTGCATTCACTCAAGGGTTTTTCTCAACCTGCCTTCTTAGAAATCTCAGAATTGTGCTCTTATGAGTGAGTCTGCAGTATTCAGGGAATTGAATAATTTTGGGACTGCAGAAGTAAGTAAAAGTTGCATTTTCAGTTGAATTTGGGGAAACTACTTGAAACATTTGGGCCTCATTCATACGAGAAAAGGCCGGCATGTACAGCTCCGTGCTGCGTGCGTGGCTGTGTCCTGCAGCTCCTGAGAAGGACAGGTGCTGCGTGTGAATAATACGCAGCCCCTGTCCTTCTCTATGGGAGCACGCGGCCGTACGACGCCCTACACTCACCCGCCCTGCAAGTCCGTGCGGGTGCGGGTGAGCGTACTCGTTTGCCGACAGGATGGATCCTGTCTGCGTCTGAGCCAGGAAACACGCACCCGTATGAACCTGCACTTGAGTTGAGCGTAGGGCGGCGTATTGCCACGTACTCCCATAGAGAAGGACAGGGGCTGCGTACTAATCACACGCAGCACCTATCCTTCCCGGGAGCTGCCCGATATGGCCCTGCACGCAGCACGAAGCTGTACGTGCCGGCCTTTTCTCGTGTGAATGCTGCCTTGTTGTGCTGACCTATTTCAATCACCTTTGCGTGATCTGTTCATTGCAAGCTGCTGAAGGTCTGTAAATTTTGCCAATAAACCTGATTTGCATTGGGGGTTGAATAATTGTGATTACAACTGTATACGTGTATAAAATGCTATTTCTGGCCCAGAAACCTTCCCCAACGACAAGTCTGACTTGCCGCTTCCAGTAAATACTTGTCGCAACCCTTTGATGTTACGCAGACAGTTCTCTAATAGCTGCACACGTTTATCATTAACTGGAGAACTCCTTTAAAGTTGCTCAATATAGGTTTTTTTTTCATTCACACGACGCATTTGTTACCTTCCCAAGGGTTAAGCACATGTAATAATATAAAAATGTGAACGGCAGACTAGAACAGAGGAAGAAACAGTTATGTCAGCGCAGACAGCCAATGTTATGATGAATCTCCACGGCAACAAGAAGGTTCGGGGTGGGTAAAAATAGCAGAGTTAATATGCCAGGAGTTTCGGGACTTCAGCGAGGAGTGAAGAGACATATGTTCTTATTTAAAACCAGGAGGGAAAAGTTATGCACTGCTATGAATCCACTTCTACTTTTTTTCTAAAATATGAGGACTGCAGAATATAATTTCCTCATCCTCAGCCCAAACAAGGAAATAAGCCTCTATGCATTGAATTAAGAAACGTCTTGCTAGATCCAATCCATTTGATGTTCTCCTGCTCTGCAACGGCTTCTTCCACAGGGAGGTCCACAGGGAGGTCCACAGGGAGGTCTTGGAGTCAGTTCAAAAGTGTGCATGACGTCAGCCATGATCTCCTTTTAATAGGTGATGTCTTGTTGTCTACCTGCTATGTTTACATGTGACAACTTTATCCATCGTGGTTGGAAGCAGGGGCGGACTGGGCCGGGGGGCAGGGTGGCAATTGCCCCCCGTGCCTCTCTGATGCCACCACAAACGGCCCCTTGACCCCCGAGGGGGGGGGGGGGCCCAAAAAAAAATTCTTGCACCAGGGCCCTTTGTTCCTTAGCTCCGCCACTGACGGAAGGCCACGCTTGTCGGTGGATCCAGGGATCAGGTGAGTATTAAAAAAAAAAAATTGGTTTATTTTATGTTCCAGGGGACATAATTTGTCAGGGGACGGTCTCCTGAATCCGGGGACTGTGCCCAGAAAACAGGGATGAATATAGGGCTGCAACAACTAATCGACTAAGTAGATTATAATCAATGATTGAAAGAGTTTTCAACATTTTCAATCATCGATGAATCAGCTTTCGATTAGTTGTCCCTGTTCACGGCTTCACACACGCTGCGTGCCGCACCTCCTCCCCGCCTCACGCTTGCTGCTGCCAGAACCGCCTGCATCCACGCTCCACATGCCGCACCTCCTCCCCGCCTCACGCTTGCTGCTGCCAGCAAGCAAGCACTTTCCCAATGCCGAGGGCATGTGGCCTGGTATGGTGCAGGGAGGGAACGCTCGCTCATCCCCCCCCATTTCCTGCCAGGCCTGTGCTCGGATTAAGGGTCTGGTTGGGAATTTTAGGGGGGAAACTAGGGGTCCCTCCTAACTTTCCTACTAGACCTAAAGGTCTAGGTTTGTTTAAATTTTTTTTATTCTGCTCACTACCTTCGAAGTAGCGAGCAGAATAACCTAGCCAAACTGCCGCTCGGCGGCATTCGGCTATTTACTCACTGTTGTTCGGTCCCTATGAGAAATGGGGCGAATGGCAGCGAGTGAACTGCCGTGTGTTCGGCTCAGCTCAGATGTTGGATCAGCTGAATTGAACGTGTTCTTCACAGCATGTTCGACTGTACAAAAGAGAGCCTAAGCCAGCCGTACTTGGCTGAAGTGAATGGCCGAACAGCATTCGGCTCCCTTCACTTCGGCTCGGTTATTCACTCGGCTGCCTTCCGCAGCTTAGTGAAAAACCCCCTTAGTTTCCTGCAGAATCAGCTGGTCCTGCTGAGCACTGGCCCTAATATCCTGTTTTAGTGTGGCTCCTTTCCCCTTACATGGTCCTATGGAGCCACCCTTTTTTGTCCTAGTAAGCTGTGTGTGTCTCCACAAATACACAAGCAATGCAAAGCAAGCAACTCCCTTCCTCCCTTCTCCAAGATAGTAGATGGACAGCCTGCTCTGTCCCTTGTGATCCTGTAATGGACAAGAAGCTCAGGGAATCTGAGCTGAGAGAGTTGGAGCTGTTCAGCAACATGATGATTGTAAGTGCTTGGGTAAAAATGTAAAGAAATACTTTGCTGATATGGATTAATTCATGAAAAAATGTTTGAGAGTTTAATACGACTTTAACTCTTCCCCACTTTGGCTGGAGTTGGGCTTTTAAAAGGATAACATGCCAGGAAGTAGAATATACAAAACTAAAATAAAACATTTTGGTTGGAGTTAGGCATTAAGAACGTCAGTCTCATTAAAAAGCAGGATGTAGTAGCTGAGGTAATTAAGTATAATTTACTATTCTCAGAGCATCTAATATGACAATTAGAAGCTCTGACACATCCTCATACACTGTGTGTCTGTGCCCACAACCTCATACAGATAAGTAGCACAGCTCATGAAGTAACACAGCATAGAAAGCTCCTGTTCCCTTTTGGCTCAGACCTACTTAAAGCTGAACTGCAGGAATATATAAAAAAAGGACAAATGATTGCAATTTTAATAATTTTTTTAATGTAAGCAGTGTAAGTACCTATATTTGACTTGGAATCACATTCCTTATACAGCAGACCTCAGATTTGGTGAGGGGGGAGCACCAAAAGATGTCAATTAGTTGTGCTGTAGTGCAAAGTAACATGCTAATAGGAAGAGAGAGTAGAGTGACAGAGAGATGAGTTCTGCAGTCTTCTGCTTCTACTTTCACTGTCCAGTGACAGACTGGGGGTGGAGAGGTGACCTGTAAGTGTTACTGCAGCAGAGAAAAAGCAGGTCTTCTCCAAAAAAGACAGGGCTGTGGTGTGTGTCAGTGCTTTGCTAATCTCAGAACTGAATGGACAGACATACAAATCCTTTGGCAGGTAAAACAGATGCCTTGCACGTGTTTCATCCCTGTATTTAACCTTCACTTCGGCTCGGTTATTCACTCGGCTGCCTTCCGCAGCTTAGTGAAAAACCCCCTTAGTTTCCTGCAGAATCAGCTGGTCCTGCTGAGCACTGGCCCTAATATCCTGTTTTAGTGTGGCTCCTTTCCCCTTACATGGTCCTATGGAGCCACCCTTTTTTGTCCTAGTAAGCTGTGTGTGTCTCCACAAATACACAAGCAATGCAAAGCAAGCAACTCCCTTCCTCCCTTCTCCAAGATAGTAGATGGACAGCCTGCTCTGTCCCTTGTGATCCTGTAATGGACAAGAAGCTCAGGGAATCTGAGCTGAGAGAGTTGGAGCTGTTCAGCAACATGATGATTGTAAGTGCTTGGGTAAAAATGTAAAGAAATACTTTGCTGATATGGATTAATTCATGAAAAAATGTTTGAGAGTTTAATACGACTTTAACTCTTCCCCACTTTGGCTGGAGTTGGGCTTTTAAAAGGATAACATGCCAGGAAGTAGAATATACAAAACTAAAATAAAACATTTTGGTTGGAGTTAGGCATTAAGAACGTCAGTCTCATTAAAAAGCAGGATGTAGTAGCTGAGGTAATTAAGTATAATTTACTATTCTCAGAGCATCTAATATGACAATTAGAAGCTCTGACACATCCTCATACACTGTGTGTCTGTGCCCACAACCTCATACAGATAAGTAGCACAGCTCATGAAGTAACACAGCATAGAAAGCTCCTGTTCCCTTTTGGCTCAGACCTACTTAAAGCTGAACTGCAGGAATATATAAAAAAAGGACAAATGATTGCAATTTTAATAATTTTTTTAATGTAAGCAGTGTAAGTACCTATATTTGACTTGGAATCACATTCCTTATACAGCAGACCTCAGATTTGGTGAGGGGGGAGCACCAAAAGATGTCAATTAGTTGTGCTGTAGTGCAAAGTAACATGCTAATAGGAAGAGAGAGTAGAGTGACAGAGAGATGAGTTCTGCAGTCTTCTGCTTCTACTTTCACTGTCCAGTGACAGACTGGGGGTGGAGAGGTGACCTGTAAGTGTTACTGCAGCAGAGAAAAAGCAGGTCTTCTCCAAAAAAGACAGGGCTGTGGTGTGTGTCAGTGCTTTGCTAATCTCAGAACTGAATGGACAGACATACAAATCCTTTGGCAGGTAAAACAGATGCCTTGCACGTGTTTCATCCCTGTATTTAGCGGTTTGCCTGGAATTTAGCTTTAATTACAGCAGGCTAGAAGAGCTGGGACAAAACCATGGATGGAAATTTAAAGGACAACTTCACTTTCTGGAATGGGATGTGGACTTTTCCAAACGAGATAGCCCAATTCACTAAACATTTTGACAAATAATATGCAAGTAAAGAGGGAAGAATGAAGTAATGCTGAGGGAAAGAATGGCTAGAAGGTTGGAGTAAATTTTACAATAGGGTCTAGCTGGAGATGGGACATACACAAATTTAAAAAGACAGAGAAGCATGGATGTGGGAGTTAACGGGGGCAGTGTGGGGTTAGCAAAACCATTTAGCAAATGCAAGTGGCCGTTCAGACAAAGTTAGCAATGTGGAATTACTTATGAGCAACCACAATTTGCATATACTGATTATAACAAAAACCTGGTTTGATGGAAACCCACCATATGAGCCCTAATTTCCATTTTTTCCTTTTTTTTTTATTTCCTTCTACTTTTGCATCCACCTAATTTCTTTTTCTTCCTTCAATTAACCTTTGGCATGCTAATTTCTGTTTGCTTACTTTTGTCCCAACTACTCCAAAACCTCAAATCCCATGTGCTGTATCATTGACTCTTCTGTAACCTCCTCAGATACCTCTTGATTAACTCCTCTCCTTAAACATGTGCGGAGGTTGGTTTAGCCTTACAAGCACCGTGTATTTGTTCTTTTTGTTACTCTATGGCACACTGAGAGTTCTCTTAATACTTTCCTCGTGTGGTATTTGTTGTTGTTTATACTTCAGTGATTGGTTTGTCACGACCTATTGTTTTTGTACCGACTTCTTATCACAGAAAAAAATCAATTTGTGCAAAAATGGTAGAAAATTGGATTAGGGAGCTTCTAATCCTACCCCTCTGTATTTAAGACAAAAAAAATCTGGCCGATACAGCTGGCCGATAAGGTGTCAATTGCCCCAACACAGTAATTAAACAAATCAATAAGGGAAATTATAAAAAATGCTTTCTTGGATTGTGTTCAAGATTATAATTACAAAGGATGTTAGGTATTTATCTAATTCAGGGAAGGATTTTTCCCCTACTAGGCACAATTGGCTATAGAGAGAGAATAAGTTTGAAGTGTATTTCAATTTATGGAAACAAATTTGAGAAAACCCCTCTATATGTTTGTTATGTGTATCTATTCACACAGCATGCCTAAAAATATATATTTTTTAAATTCTGGTGTCTACGTAACAGACCTTTGTAGCTTCTGTGTTTAATTTCAAAATGATATCCTGACTCTATCTAACAACTGAAATGTCACTGTTTCCATCAGCTCATCCACAGATAGTTACTGGTTTTTGTATTAGTTGCCCTTCCATTTTAGATTGTAAGCTCTCACAAGCTGGGCCCTCTTATCCCTCTTGTCTTATATTATACTGTATTATTCTTATTATTATACAGGATTTATATAGCGACAACAGTTTGCGCAGTGCTTTACAATATAGGGAAGACATCACGCTTACAATACAATTCAAGACAAGATGGTAAGGAGGGCCCTGCCCCTGAGGGCTTACAATCTAAAACGGTACTGTCTTCCTTTATATTGTAATGTGCTGCACAAACTGTTGAGGCAACATACATTTTGTATAATAATACTCTAAAGCCAATTTTATTTGGGGTGAAAATGGTATGGTTGAAACCCCCGTCTGTGTTTATTTTCCCCCACCACCACCCCTCCATCCAAAACTATATAAAAAAACTTTGGTTTTAGATACACTTATAAGGATATGTGTCTTTTTTCAGCCTGAATAATAAATTTACATAGTTAGTAGACATGTGCAGCCGCTAAAAAATTGTTTCGTTTAGTTTCGTTTTGTTTCGGATTTCGTATTTCCGAAATCGGGTCCTGTATGTGGTTCGTTTTGGGATTCGGAGCGATTCCTAATTTGGCTCAGATTTGGAATTCGGATTCGTAATTCGGATGAATTTCCGAAATTTGGGGTTTTGCGCAAGCGGACAAATGTTCGTGCGCACGTAAGTAGCAGAATTGGCACAGTTGACATTTCTGGTTGCTGTGCTCTAGTCTTCACTATTAAAGGGACATTAAAATCCTTTTCTTAATTTTTTTTATCCATTTAAACATTGGCGGTGCATGCACAGGAACATGAAGTAATGTTTTGTTTTTATCTTCACATGCTATGAAATCCTCTTTTTGTAGTCATTATTGTAAATTTCTCATTTCTTTTCCATTAGGACGAAATTCGTACTGAATCCGAAATTTCAGATCCGGAATTTCGGATGCGGATGCTTTCGGATGATTTTGGACGTGGTACATTTCGGAAATTCGGATGCTCTGAATCCACGAATGTCCGAAATTCCGTCCGGATTTTGATTCGGAACGAAACGAACCACACATGTCTAATAGTTAGTCAGGTTGAAAAAAGACAAGTTCCTCGAGTTGAACCTATAAATGCAACAATGAATACGTCATATATACACGAAAGACTCTTGTATTCAAAAGCTTTCTTTTACAGAAAGGTCTTGCCAAGATTGTGATCAATTATCATACTTTTGGTTACAAACATAAACAGATGAACCACGCACACTTCAATAGGTAAAACAAAGCTTACAACAGCAGAGGATGAAGTGACCCTTCATGTTTCAATTGCCAGTTGCTGCTGCTGTTCACAGGCACCATGGAAGTTCATTCCTCTTCAATGACATGCTACAACAAGGATCAGCTATACATATAGGTAAAACGCTCCCTGTCACTAGGAGACCATTCGAGAGGTGTGGGTTGGAGGCTCTGGTTACAAAGGTAAGTTAGATCTTGCAAAGCAAAGTGAAGACTGTGGTGTAGCGTGCAATACCTCTGGTTAGGCAGCTTTCATGCACGAAAAAGCCTCTAGAGCAGGGGTCCTTAAACTTTCTATACAGAAGGCCTGTTCATTGTACTTCAGACTTTATGGGTACCAGATTGTGGGCATTAGGAGTACACATTGCCCCAGCATCAGTGGTCATTGTGAGTAAACTACCCTCTGACTTGGTGGTGAGTGGCAGTAAAAACTGACCTAGTGCCTGTAGTCAGTTGAAGAAGGAATAATGCTCCATCATTAAGAGGAACAGTACTCTATCTTTGGTATTATTAAGAGGAGTAGTGCCCCATCATTGGTGTCAGCCGGGGAAATTGTCACCATAGTTGATATCAATGGGAGAAAATGTGCCCATCATTGGTATCAGTGGGAGGAATACTGTCCTATCAATGGTGGGAGTGGGAGGAATGTGTGCCCCATGACTGTCTACACTCAATGTCTACCACTGCTGGAATGCATGGATATATTAGGCTATAGACCATAGACACAATGTCAGCTAAGTCAAATGAAAATTAACCTACATCATCTGTGAGTTGATGGCCAATTTTTCTCCTGCCTCTATGGGGACATAAAAGAGATGTGTGTTGTCAAGGAATAAGAGCATATAGTACAGGAAAGTATTGCATGAACTTTTCAACACCTTTTTATGTTTTATTAGGATCTATTTAGTACATATTTAATTATGAGGCAGTGAAACCTGTTATGTCCTGTGAGGGAAGGTATCACGATTCTCGTCACTCTATAAACACTTGCATACCGGCATCTCTTTCCTGTGGTGCAAGGTAGTTGCTGTAGAAACCAGAGGAAATAAACAATAAAAAAAGTGTTTTTATTAAATTGAGAATCACACGTTGCTTATAAAACCTTGTGTCATGTTACTACTGACCATGGTAGCCAAGGCACATCTGGACACTGATACTCAGGCACGGAAACTATATATAAGGTTTAGCACTAGAAGGAATTTTTAAAGTGGAATTCTATTTCATAACATGCAATTTTTAAATGAAAACATTTCTTAAGCTTCTATAATTCAGTTCGCATTTAAACAGACTATGCAATTTAAAACGTATCTAAATCCAAAAACTATGATGTAATATATTGCAACTTACCAGCCATTAGATTCAGTGGCTGCTTTAATTTTCTTTTTGCAGGTGGCTACACTTTTTTCTCCTTGTATCTATGGAAGGAGCATTGATTGGCACAGAGCCTGGACTTCAAACATGGCTGCCTTTGTTCATCATTATTACATGGTTGATTGATGGGACTAGTGATTTAGTAAAGCTTTAACTTGTTAATATGATTTTAAAGGTTATATTAGAACTCCGGGCAAATAAAATCTTAACCCTTGCAGTGGGGCTACCCCCGCACTGCAAGGGTTAAGATTTTATTTGCCCGGAGTTCTAATCGTTTTGTCTAGGGGCTAAAATAAAGAAGATGTACTCCCCTGACCCTTAGTCTTGCGGTGGCCAGTGCTAACCTCTCTCCCCCTCCACCCTTGCGGTGAAATATCCCTCAGAATCCTCCAGTCTAATGCTGTTGCATAAGACATGATGATGTCACTGGTCCTTAGACCGCCGAGGCTCGGGAGTTATGCTCACCTGAACCACGATCCTGGTTGGCTGATAGACTGGGCTCTGCAGCCTTGCTCCCCCTCCTCCAGTGGTCTAAGCTTCAGTGAGTAATCACATCCTGTACCATGTATAGGATGTGAGGACACGAAGGGACATTCGCTGGAGCAGAGGCTCACCTCAGTTTACTTGTATTCCACCGGAAACTAATAGTCCCTCTGCCATGGTGTCAAAGGATCTGTGAATGGATGACTCGGGTGTGTGGGCGTAGCCACCCACAGCCACACGAAATCAAAAAAGATAAGCTTCTGGGGGAAGGACAGCGCAATTCAGGTAAGTGGTGGTGTTGGGTGTTACGACCAGACCGTGTTTCATGATACACCCTAAATATGGGTGTAACATAAAACTCGGTCATAAAAGCAAACTTAGCCATTAAAGATGGAACTCCTTTTTTTTTAATAAAGAACACTCACAATCTAAGTTAAATGTAAGGAACAGAGGTTAGGTTGGATAATCTCTCTCTGTAGAAGACATCATGTGACCAAGAGTCCAGGCTTTTTGTCTTATGACCAGCACTGGGGGAAGCCTGGAGCAGCATTTTCTCCTGGAAAGCATTTCAGCTTATCTCTTGTTTTTTTTACTTACACCACCAAGGATGGTTACAAAGCCTTCAAGTGGACTTTCCATGATAACTGATTGTTCTGAACCCCCTAAATACCAATTTCTTAAAATTAGAGTTCAAAAGTAAAGTTTTTGTACACAAAAAAAATCACCTCGGTTTCTGCTCCTTACACTTCTGAGAGACATGGTTGATGCTACTGTGCCTTCTGGAAAAACTTGCAATCCTGTGAGAATGTGGCTAGCTTTACTGGGACACAGCAGTAAGGCATGGTGATATCATCCATACCTCCTGGAAGTGTCAGAACTAGGGGCCAAGGTGGTTAACATTTCAGTATAGGTACTCTTTAAACTCTAGGTTTGACGTGCTGGCACTTTCATGTGGGAGGCTGTCTAATTTCAGGTCAATTGCAATATTTCCTGGAGAAGCCTTTCACTGATAGGTTTTACTGGCGTTCTGAAGTGACTCTTTGAACCTGACCTCTTTTTTGAATGTCCTGATCTTGAATACAAAGTGATACGTCATTTCAGAATTCCACTTCCTGCCCGCTATCACTGCATTCCTGTGTCTACAGACTACCAACGTTCAGCAAGATGAAAACAGTCAAAACGCATACATATCCTGGTAAAAGACAACTCAGAAGGCGATGGTTAAATATGAATGTTCTCTAAAAATTTCCATCGCTTAAGTTTGAACGCCAGCCCGGAATTCTCCCATGTGAAATTTCTTAGCCCGGCTTGTAAAAGTGAAAAAAAAGTGTAGGCTATTTCCTTTGGCTTTCTATGTACTTTACTGGGAAAAAATCAGAGCAAAGAAGGAGAAAAAATATGTTCCATTACGTAAGGCAGTTCTTTTGTTTCAGAATGGAATTGTACAAAGTGTATACTTCTCCAGATATCATCTCAAACATTTCATAAAGGCATGCCGAGGCCATTTTGTACCATTTTATTGGTTTGCAGAACAGAATGAAAATACATTTGTCAATGCCATACAAATTTAATAACAACTGCCTGTATTTATGCAAGCTCAATCTGTTTTTTTTTGCCTATATTTGAGAAACGGTCAGCAATACAAGGATTCCTGTTTAGGCTACACTGACAGGAAAGGAAAGGCGTGGCTGGCATGCTTTAGGCCAGCCTTACTCAACCAGGGTGCTGCGGCACCTTGCGGTGCCCTCTGGCTTTGTCATGTCTTCATATCTTCAGATTCACAGTTTTATGCATTTCCATGGCGCAGCCAAGGTGGCCACCAGCACCATGGAAATGCATGATGTTACTCCAGGGCGGGCTGCATACAGGACCTCCCCTAGTATTCAGAGAGGACAGGAGTCTGCCTCTTGTTCCATGTCCACCATACTGCCACAGCCCCAATGTGGGGAAGTTTAAAAGGTAAGACTCTGATGTGAAGAGGGAACTGGGGACTTTGAAGGGGGGAACGTCGTTTTTTTGGTGTCTTTTTGCATTAGGTTGCCCCTTAAAATCCACACCAGGCCCTATCCGCCTAAGAGCGGCCCCTGCTGGTGGCACACCCCCCACTTGTTGACAAGTCTCCAGTTTTTTTGCCTAGCATCAGGAGCTAAAAAATGTTCTCTGGAATTTCTTTTCCTTTCTTCTGTTTGATTCGTTTTTTCTTCTAACAAGTGTCCCCAGGGCGACATGCTGGATGACCATGGATCCTTGTAGTCTCCCCTGGGTGACCAACGAGCGCATGCAGACTCTGCCACGGTGGGTCGGCTGCGACATGTGGTCCCCCCTTGACGCCTACGGATTCGTCCCGTGGGTTGCATATGACAGGGGGTCCAGGCCTTTATCAATTTCATTTTTTTTCACCTAACTTTATTGCTATCACACAGTAGAAAACAATCCCGTGTGATAGCAATTGGAGGTGACAGGTTCTCTTTATTGACCCTGTCACCTCCAATACTGGAGTTCTAGCACAGCACTGTGCTCGAACTCCTGTGACAGGTGAGAGAGGAAGAGCACAGCACAGCTCTCCCCTCTCACTGTCTACAGTCTGCACGGAACGGCACATTATGTCACATCGAGCCCATACTAGGGAGAGCGCAGGCTCAAGCTGCACTGTGAGTCACTTGCTTGTAGGAGGAATGGAGGAGAGTGGCGTTATGTCCTATGTACGCAGGCAGGAGAAGGAAGTGGCATACGTAGTGCCAGCAGAAGCGCAAGAGTGTCCCCAGGGAACCGTGTAAGGGGAAGGAGACACCAGAAAATCCACACCTGAAGAGAGAGCATTTTGAATTGAGTAAAGAAGATCAACCACAGTAGTGGATAGAAAGGCACACAGCAAAGATTATAAGGCCCGACATCTGCAGCACTATATGCATTTGACCAGTGAGGGTTTAATGTCATTATCACAAATTAGCGCTCCCCACTAGCAGAAACAGCATTAGCAAAGGACCTGGATGGGGGACTCGGTTGGATACAATTTGCTTCAAAAGGTAGGGAAAGAATACACGTCAGGATAGGTTAGAGTGGGGTGAGAGGGAGGGATGGTAGTGAAATAGATTTTGAGTGGAGTTGGGCTTTAACTTATTTTATACATTGTGAGAATGGAGACTCTTTCTATAGGTGCTTACATACACAGACTACAATGTATCACAGAAAGAATCACTGATACAGTTTCTTCAATCCTCTTGTCTCTAACTGGAACCAGCCTTGGAACAGAGTAGTACCTCAAAGGAAATTGTAATACTGCCTAATGTTATTTACTCTTCCATTTATTTCTTGCTTCACATTGACAGAGAATCAATGAAATCCCAAAAGGCCGAAACATAAATAACTGAGTTTTCTTTATTCCAACTAAAGTATCTCCAGGTGAATTATTCTCTACTTGGCCGATGACAGGTTAGAAAGAATAAACAATGGCTTAGACGGCAAATATATGGTTACACTGATGCCACAGCCTCCTCAAAAGTTGTGAAGGAAAGCCAGCACTCCAATAATAATTATGCCCTTTAATTGTATAAAAACAGCAATCAGCCGACATGACGTTTCGAGGGCATGTGGGACCACTTTCTCAAGGCGTGCCTTTTGATGTTCTTGGCAGCGCCACTGCAGGTCATGCACCCACATCCACTGAAAGGGGAGAGAGGTATGTGTGTGGGATAGACTTTTCTTTGAGCCTCCTTAAAATGTAAAAACAAAAACATTTAGAGGTGATATATCTTTCATACACTGTTCTAATTAAAGGTCCCTTTGTTCCCTGCAGAGTAATCAGCAACAAGCTACCTACATAGTAATTCAGTCTTTTAAAAAATGTATTATATTAGTTTATATATTTTATTGTATTATTTGTCTCTAATCTAATAGCTTTGGCATCCAATATATAACATCTCCATTGTTCATGTGCATGTTTCAATGATCCCAGTGATTCTTCACTGTTGTCCCTCCTACAGCATGTGCATGGTCTCTTGAATGCTCTCACGCACCCACCTCGAGCCCAATTCTTTTCCAACTCTGTGAGCAACCATGATTTTCATAGGCATAGCTGACCATTTTACCTCTTCACATCGATCTTTCTACCTTCCTATGGCAAAGCAAAATACCCCCATAGGAAGTTACATTGTGAGCTGTGCTTCTCGGACTCCTTGTATGGATACTATTTTTAGGGCATAATTGCTTCCTTTTCACTGTAAGGGATCTTACTTTTTCACTATTGATGGACAACCCAATAATCGAAGAATTTAGGTCTTTCTCATGGGATTTCTGATTTGTAACAGATTCCCTTTAAGCAATTAAAGGACAGCATCACTGTGATGTCCATGGTCATTACCATGCTTTCTAACACTGATCTCCTTCCTCATACTATAACCCAGCCCATATGCTGAGCTGAATATTAGGAATGGCGATTGAGAATAATGACCAGTCTGTCCAGTCTCTTTCTTCTGCAAGGTATATGTGCTGGAAAGACTGCAACTATTCTGTATTGCCAGACCTCCATCTTTAACACAGAGCATGTGACGCATTGCAAAAAAAAAAGGAAGGACGCCAAGTAAGTAAACTCTAGGCTAACAATTCAGTGGTAAAAAGGGATTGCTGCTGAACAAAGACACACCATTATATTTATTGCAGCAGAGGGTCAAAAGCACAATACATTTTTTTTTATATATAACAATGCACTTATCCATTAACAACAGATCCTGGTGTTCATGGAATGTGTATCACATTTTAAAATATTGAAATTGTAAAAAAATGTATCTGTATCATTCCTACTTTACTATTTCCCTGCTCCTTTATGCATCTCTAAATGATCGTTAGTGCTCTGGGTACTGAATGCCGCAAAAACTGTACTCCTTAGGCACTGGACGTCGTGCCATCCTCCAACGACTGCAAAATTACTCCTTTGCGTAAATTATGTGGCAGATATGGAGGAGCTCATTCATGCCAATGACGACACCATGACCCATTGGGGTTGATTTACTAAGCACATAAACACGCCATGAACACGCCATGCAAAAACACGCCGACTGTGCGCGCATATACGCTTGGCGCAGAAGCGTATGCAGAAGCGTGATTCATGGCGTGTTTATGTGCAGATGCTTGATAAATAGCACAAACACGCACCCATGGCGTATTACATTTCCAAGGATTCAATGGGGATGTGCAACAACCATGAGCATAATTCCCTGAGGGAAGCCCAGTGGCTCAGGGGTTAGAGCTACTGCCCCACAGCACCCGGTTCAAATCCTGCATCAAGTGAGTTGCATTTATCCACATAAAGCAATGCAAATATCCACCCAAAAATCTAGTAGTAGATATATGCCTACACCACCAATCGAAATGTGTACATTATTTATATGCTGCTGTGACAGAGTTCAAAATGGTACATATTCACCTGCGTAAATTCTGCGCACTAGTAATCGTATCGTGCGCATATATATTCTCATCTTGCGCGTTTATTGCGCTCATATCCAGGCATGTACATGCTAGTACATTAAAAACATTTCATTTTGACAGTCTGCACAAGATGATGAACCCCCAAAAATGCGTGAGCTCCCCCCCC